>NW_017306287.1:1239167-1406982 GCF_000935625.1 Nanorana parkeri
GGCTCCCTACGGAGTAACACAAGGCTCCCTACGGAGTAACACAAGGCTCCCTACGGAGTAACACAAGGCTCCCTACGGAGTAACACAAGGCTCCCTACGGAGTAACACAAGGCTCCCTACGGAGTAACACATGGCTCCCTACGGAGTAACACAAGGCTCCCTACGGAGTAACACAAGGCTCCCTATGGAGTAAGCTGCACAAGTAGCATTACCAATCAGTGTGTAGACCGGTCCTAGGACTACTGCATACTACTTGTGCAGCTTACTCCATCAGTGGCCACATCTTCCAAGTAGTATGTAATAGCAATCAGTTATTGAACGGATTGATACAGCATACTCCTTGTGTAGCCTACTCCATAGGGAGCCATGTGTTCCAAGCAGCATGTAGGAGCAGTCAGCTGATCACTACAAGATGTTACAGCACACTACTTGTGTAGCTTACACTCTAAAGCCCCATTCACACTGAGCGACATGAAAGTCACGCGATTTTGAGCAATATTGCACGACGCGCGATATTGAGCGACTTGTCGCGCGACTTTTTCCTATTGGGCTGTATGAAATCAGGAGCAATATCACTCGAAAAAAGGGTCATGTAGGAGCGACAAGCTACCAGCGACGAGCTACAAGCGATATTGAGCGGCGAGATGTGAACAGCTCCATTGAAATAAATTGGAGAAGCTACATAGAGCGATATCGGGTGGAAATATGAGCGATATCGCTGCAAAAATCGCGCGATAAATCGCTCAGTTTGAACGGGGCCTAAGGGGTTCCAAGCAGCATGTAGGAGCAATCAGTCATTACCTGATCACTACAAGAGCTTATGGCATGCTACTTGTGTAGCTTACTCCATAGGGAGCCATGTGTTCCAAGCAGCATGTAGGAGCAATCAGTCAGCTGATCACTACAAGAGGTTACGGCATGCTACTTGTGTAGCTTACTCCATAGGGAGCTATGTGTTCCAAGTTGCACGTAGGAGCAGTCAGTCAGCTGATCACTACAAGAGCTTATGGCATGCTACTTGTGCAGCCTACACTATAGGGAGCCATTTCTAAAAAGTAGCAATCAGTCCATTACCTGACCACTACAGGACGACGTTATGACATACTACTTGTGTAGCCTACCCCATAGGGAGCCCTGTGTTCTAAAACATATGTAGTATCAATCAAATGATCACTACAAGATATTACGTCATACTACTTGTTAGGGCTGCAACAACTAATCAACATAATCGATTATAATCGATTATTAGTAGCCTACTCCATAGGGAGCCATGTCTTCCAAGTACCATGTAGTAGCAATAAATCAACTGATCACTACAAAATGTTATGGAATACTACTTGTGTAGCCTACTCCATAGGGAGCCACACTCTCCAAAAGGCATGTAGTTGCAATCGGTCAACTGATAACTACAAGATGCTACTTGTGTAGCTTACTCTATAGGGAGCCGTGTCCAACAAGTAGCATGTAGTAGCAATACCTGATCACTACAAGATGTTACGACATATACACCTTGTGTAGCCTACTCCATAGGGTGACATGAGTTTAAAAGTAGTCAGTCAACAGATCCCTACTACTTGTGTAGCTTACTTTATAGGGAGCCAAGTCTAACAAGTAGCATGTACGGTAGTAGCCATCAGGCTACCACTAAGGCCCAGTTTGGGGGCTGAAACATGTTTGTTTGCTGCTGTTATGCGTTTTTACAAATAAAGTTTTGGATGGACGGATCCCCTTGCCAGTGCAGTTTTGTACCTATTGTAGTAGTCAGTCCATTCCCTTATCACCACAAGATGTTATGACATATACACCTTGTGTAGCCTACTCCATAGGGTGCCATGAGTTTAAAGCAGCAGTCAACTGATCCCTACTACTACCGCATACTACTTGTGTTGCTTACGCCATAAGAAGCCATGTCTTCCGAGAAGCACGTAGTAGCAACCAACAAGATGCTACTGCATACTCCTCGTGTAGCCTACCCCATAGGGAACCATGTCTTCCAAGAAGCATACCGTAGCAATCAATCAACTGATCACAAAATACTATACGTGTAGCCTACTCCATAGGGAGCCATGTGATCCAAGTAGCATGTAGTAGTCAATTGATCCCTACAAGAAGTTGCAGCATACTCCTTGTGTAGCCTACCCCATAGGGAGCCATGTGATCCAAGTAGCATGTAGTAGCAATAAGTCAATTGATCCCTACAAGAAGTTACAGCATACTCCTTGTGTAGTCTACCCCATAGGGAGCCATTTGATCCAAGTAGCATGTAGTAGCAATAAGTCAATTGATCCCTACAAGAAGTTACAGCATACTCCTTGTGTAGTCTACCCCATAGGGAGCCATTTGATCCAAGTAGCATGTAGTAGCAATAAGTCAATTGATCTCTACAAGAAGTTACAGCATACACCTTGTGTAGTCTACTCCATAGGGAGTGATGTGTTCTATCCGTTTAGCAATCAATTTCTCCTCCCAGTGATCAATCATCGGTTTTCAGAGCACAGCCGAGCGGTGTAAATTCTCAGCTGTAACACGGTAACTCTCGTCAAGCGTTTGAATCTCTCGCGGTCCACCGATTACAACTCTGGCCATACACAACCAGATTATAACAAACACTACAATCCGTTGCGTCGCTGGTTTGTGGCAATCATGCCATTAACGCAAATTGGAAGAAATTGCCGTCATAGCAACGGCAATTTCTTCCAAGTCGTGCGACTTTTCAGCAGAGAAGTTTGCGGCGAATCCCGCAAACGCCTCCGACGCTGGTTTTCGGACAAGCACAAAAGACACACAGATAAAGATGAGGGGAGCGAGGGTCAGAGCGGCCGTGTTCGTTTTTGGTGACCCATGAAGCGTCACTTTTGGGTGCTTCCTCCTCAGAGGTTTGGGAAGCTGCAATGAGGGTAAAAACTTTGGGGGGGTGATTGCAATGATTGGCAGTGTGGGAGCAGGACATGGACCTGGGACTGGGGTGCAGGTAACTCTGGGGGGTCCCTAGGAGGGCAGTGACTACAGGCAGACTGAGGGAGGAGTGCGGGAGAAGTTTGATAGGAAGTTAGAAAGTCCTGAGTGAGGTCAGAGAAGAGATCGGGGTACAGCGCAACAGTCCCGGGGTGTCCCCCGCCAGTCCCGGAGCAATCCCGGGTGTTACCTCCCCGCCCCCCGCCATCTGCTGGCACTCACCTCCCCACCGTCTGGTTGGCCAGCTGCCGCATACGATTGAACTGCTTCTTCATGGTGCCGCCGGAGGTTTCCTGTCCGGGTGACTAATAATCCATAGAGGGCAGAGGAGCCGGGAGAGCCCGGGGACGAGGCCGACACACAGTGCAGAGAGCCCGGGGCTCCGGAGTGCGAGAGAGCCGGCACCTCCCAGCCACACACACAGCCCGGCCCTCCCTGTGGGCGCACCCTCCTCCTCCTCCTTCCCCGGGACCTGGTCCTCCTCCTTCCCGGACTGCACACTCCGCCTACACTCTGATGGCTGGACCCAGAAGCTGACAGTCGTCCCTCCTACTGATCGCTGGACCCAGGAGCTGACACTCACGCCTCCTACTGATTGCTGGACCCAGGAGCTGACACTCACCCCTCCTATACTCTGATTGCTGGACCCAGGAGCTGACACTCACGCCTCCTACTGATCGCTGGACCCAGGAGCTGACACTCACCCCTCCTACTGATCGCTGGATCCAGGAGCTGACACTCACCCCTCCTACTGATCGCTGGATCCAGGAGCTGACACTCACTCCTCCTACACACTGATCGCTGGATCCAGGAGCAGACACTCACACCTCCTACTGATTGCTGGACCCAGGAGCTGACACTCACCCCTCCTGCACCCTGATCGCTGGACCCAGGAGCAGACACTCACTCCTCCTACTGATCGCTGGACCCAGGAGCTGACACTCCCTCCTCCCACACACTGATCGCTGGACCCAGGAGCTGACACTCCCTCCTCCCACACACTGATCGCTGGACCCAGGAGCTGACACTCCCTCCTCCCACACACTGATCGCTGGACCCAGGAGCTGACACTCCCTCCTCCCACACACTGATCGCTGGACCCAGGAGCTGACACTCCCTCCTCCCACACACTGATCGCTGGACCCAGGAGCTGACACTCCCTCCTCCCACACACTGATCGCTGGACCCAGGAGCTGACACTCACCCCTCCTATACCCTGATCACTGGACCCAGGAGCTGACACTCACCCCTCCTACACAGTGATTGCTGGACCCAAGACCTGACAATCACCCCTCCTACAACTACTCATTGCAGGACCCAGGAGCTGACACTCACTTCTCCTTCTACCGATCCCTCCTTCCCTGACTGCACATTCCTCCTATAAACTGCACTAATGATCACTCGTCCCAGGAGCTGGCACTCGCTGCTCTCGAAATTCTGAATTTTCCACTTTCAATCCTGGTGACAACAGTCCTCAGGATAAATAAGGGGAATCTCCCCAATGGGGTCACAGACAGAAAGTAATCACTGACAAGCTTTTCTAACCCATCCATGCTCTCTCCAAACTAAAAATGGGAGTGTTTCGGCTTTAGGAACGCCAGAAGTGTGATTTCCACCGACTGATTTATATAATAAATGGAGGACATCTCGCCAATCAGCAATCAGCTTTTAGCAACCCGACTTTACGCATATTTTATTTGTTGCTGTAGGTTACCGCACATTGCATTTCATTCACATTCTTTTCACTGCCTATTTGAAGCAGCCTGTAAATTGTACTACGTATCTGAATGTGAGGTAGGCAACCTTGTCACTCCAGCTGTGGTGGCACTACAAATCCCTTCATGCCTCTGCCTCTGGGAGTCATGCCTGTGGCTGGCAGAGTCTTGCAATGCCTCATGGGACGTGTAGTTCCACAGCAGCTAGCATACCGAGGTTGCCTACCACTGATGGTGGTACTAATACCATAATGTGCGGCTCTTGTCCTCCTCCAGGGAGACCGGTGTTCTCTGCTGTCACAGGCTACCCAATATCTGCAACAGATTCCAAGTGAGAGCTACACATATGGACAATCCCTTTTATATGCCAATGAAGACAAAGACAATGTAGAGCAGGGGTGGGCAACCTCGGCCCTCCAACTGTTGTGGCACTACAAGTCCCATGAGGCATTACAAGACTGACAGTTTCAAGCATGACTCCCAGAGACATGATGGGACTTGTGCACATCGCACACAATGCAATCCCAATCTTAAACTCGCCTTTCAGGAAATGTACGGCATAATGGGATTTGTAGTTCCACCAAGGCTAGTGTGCCAAGGTTGCCTACCCCTGTTGTAGACGGTCAACTAGCTGGTGTACAGCAGACAATCCAATGTACTGTTATATGGAGGTCATAAAACATTTGTCACCCTTGAGCTGAGCTTTCTTTCTGTCTTGGGGGGGGGGTTCGCATTTTTGGGTGCATTTCAGGTTTGAGCGTTCTTTTTTTAGTATTATTTGTCGCCACTGGAAAGTTAGTTCAAGAAAATACACCAAAAAAACGTATGCTGTCCCTCGTGCGGGACCGGCATGGCGGTTGTCTGCAGGTGGACCAGAGGCTACCTGTACTCCCCGCCGGTTACTGAACCCGGAAGTGACAAGCTTTTCATCACTTCCAGTTTCAGGCTGTCATTCCTCCGGATAATGTGGCCGGAGAAGAAGCTGAGAAAGCATGACCTGTACTTCATCATCTTCAGTAGTGCCCATAGGCGTAGATCCCCAGTGTCTCCATAAAGAGGACCTATCACTTCCATGATGCTATCACATAAAGAGGCTTGTTAGCACCCTATGGAAGGTGGGGTGCTAGCCACTTCAGAAATAGGGGGCTTGTTAGCACCTTATGTGACAGCAATAAAGTTAAGTGTAAAAAAAAAAAAATTAGGTGACACATAATAATTTTAAAAAAAACCTGCACGTACACACACATACAAACGCAAACTTTATGAGCCGGTGTTCATTCGAAAGCTCCAACTCGTCGAAATCTCCAACTACCTCACTGCCGGGTACTTGCAAGTTAAAGATTTCGACCAGACGGCGTTAGACTGCAAAACACAAAGACTGACGGAGCTCTGTACAGCTTTAACAATATTCAGCAGGTGGCAAACTCAACAAGTATTCTGAAAACGCTATGCGCACATGCGCATCGCAACTGTGCAGAGCTCCGGTCTCATTCCGAGCACCGGAAGTGAGGTAGTTGGAGATCCCGATGAGTTGGAGCTTTCGATAGAACACCGGCAGGAGGAACCAGGGCGGCTGGCGGGGGAGCAAGTATTTCTGCACATGAGGAATGC
Source organism: Nanorana parkeri (assembly GCF_000935625.1). NCBI lineage: Eukaryota > Metazoa > Chordata > Amphibia > Anura > Dicroglossidae > Nanorana > Nanorana parkeri. The sequence continues at coordinate 1,245,449 of NW_017306287.1, forward strand.
TCACAGTGGCTGGGGAGGAGAAAGGAGGATTTACAATACACGGGCCACCGGAAAGGTAAGTAAATTTATCATTCTTTGGGGTAAAAGTGACCCTGTGGTCACTTTAAAGTTGAAACCCAAAAATGTAACATATTGCAGCTTGCCAGTCCATTTTTTTCCGTTTTCCCTGTTGATTCTGCCAGTATCACACATCCTCTTGTGGGGTGACAACACTTACTCATATATACAGTATATACATATATGAGAAGCGTTGTCACACAAGGGCAGGCCGCGATAGAGGAACACCTCTACCCTCTCCTCATTGCCTTAACAGAAGTGGTGGGTGCTCTGTAGTTCACAGGTAAAGCGGGCTATTCTGATTTCAGAGAGCGCAGGAAGTTAGGAGCTCTCTAGATTTCTGGCAGGATCTACAGTTATTTATGTTGCACTTATAAAGCAGATATAAAACCCTTTCCATTGTAGACCAAAAGGGAGCAAATAAGAGAAGTCCATTGTCGGGTTTTACTTACACTTGAAGTCAAGGTATGTTTATAGCCCAGTGATTATACTGGGCTATACTGGGACTGTTTGGAGGTTTACAATACACGTCATATACATTCTTTGCTTCTCCCAGGTTGTCTCTTTTATGACAAGGAGGATCAACAAAGCTAATGCTGCTGTATAGAAGAGGCATTAGTTATGTTTAACCCCTTCCCGCCGGCTATACGTACTGTATATGTGGCAGTAAGGTGGTGGGCCTCATTCCGTGCTGCCACATGTATGGTTATTTACCCGACGCTACCACTGTGACTTTGTGTTGTCACCAATGACTCCCGGTCAGGGCCGTACCTATAATGAGGCTGTTGCCTCAGGTGGCATCTCTTTGGGTCCCATGGGAGCAGCAGGCAGAGCGGCATGGCTACTGGGCAATGTTTGCAGTGTGCCTGCCGCCCCCATTCAAGTCAGAGCACCCCGAGTTGCTAACAGCTCGGTGAACAGATATGTAAGGGTGATACACATTTCCCCGCCCAGCTTTTAGCCATCTAGGACGCTCTGGATGGCATCCCACCCAGCTCCTGGCAACCAATGATGTCAGTAAGCTGGGCATAGATGCCGACTAGAGCCAGAGATGGCCCCCTGTTAACATGCAGCACCATGGCCCTCCTGAACATGCAAAACCAGGCAGTGAATAGCATAGGGACACCCCTGCTCCTGGGCACAGAGCAATGGTTAGGGGCCGGTAGGACAGGCTCCTGATGACTAGAGATGAGCTCAGGTTCAGTCCCAACTTGAGCTCCTGCGAACAAGGACGTACCCCGAGGCCACCGGGCCCAATCAACTGCATGTAAACAAAGGGGTGGGATGCTTGTGTTGACATAATTTACCTTATATGGCTACATGGCCATATTAGGTCAATATCATTGACCAATTATAGCTATGTGGCCATATAAGGTCAATGATGTCACTGCATCCCGCCCCTTTGTTTATGTGCAGGGGAATTCCCTATCTGCAGCTGATTGGGTGGTAGTGGAAGGAGATTCTATCTGTGTTCGGAGGAGCTCAGGTTCGGTCCAAACCTGAGCTCATACCTACTGATCACTGTGACAGCCAACCACATCGATCACATGATTGGGGAACCCGTGTGACGGATCTGGCTTTACGATTTCTTCAAGGGCCAGCAAGAAGGGGTTAAACTGAAAGTGTACCTGTCACATACAAACAAATATAGAGGGAAATTCATCCAACGGGAGCAGACAGAATCAGTAGCAGCTGTGCACGGCAACCAATCAGCTTCTCTCTTTCATTTTCAAAGCTTAACTGAACAAACTGAAGAGAGAAGCTGATTGGTTGCCATGGGGAACTGTTCCAGATTTTGTCTGCTCCAGCTTTGATAAATTCCGCCCTATAGTGTTTTTGTGAGATGAAGCAGTATTTATTAAAGCCAGGCTTTTTAGTTTTGGATAGACTAAGAAGTAAATACTTGTGACCCCGTTGGGAAGATTGCAGGACAGGAAATGAGCAGAGCGTTTGTCTGTGACCGGAAGACGCAAATAATCAGCCCAGCGATAGGCCCCACTAGATGGAAACAAGGAATTTCCTATGCTTCTCAGCTCCATCTAGTGGCAGGAATGGCGTGTGAACGGCATTCGCTCATCATATAGCTGGGCAAATGATTTATAAATTGGCCCCAAAAAGTAAATAAACTCTCAGAGGTTCTAACTCTTCCCCATTGAGGAAATGTGTTTGATTGCAGTCTATGTCTCATCTGGAGATATTTCCTATCACTTCCTGTCTTGCCATTCGGCACCTGAACAGACCCGGTGTGCTATCAAAGTTTGTGACTGCGCTAGAATGTGTGACCGGTGACGTGGTCACACATTTTAACGTCATCCCGCCCAGTTTTTCTGCGGTGGAATATGTGACCTGCATGAGGTGAAGAATTCCAACGTTTTCTCAGCTGTTCCAGGGCAGATCGTATGTGCAGGAGAACCGATCTGCCCTGGAACAGCTGATCGGCCTTGAAATGTCTGCGACTCACATTCCACAAAGTCCGATAGAGGTGACATTTCAGAACCAATCAGCTGTTCCAGGACAGATCGGTTCTCCTGCACACACGAACTGCGATGGCTATCTGCCCTGCAACACCTGAGAAAGCGTTGGAATTTTTTGACGGTCACATATTCCACCGCCAAAAAAGTGGGCGTGATTACGTTAAAATGTGTGACCACGTGACCGGTCACACATTCCACCGCTGAAAAAGTGGGCAGGATTACATTAAAATGTGTGACCACGTCAACGGTCACACATTCCAACCCAGTCACGATCTTTGATAGAACACCGGATGTAAACGGACGCACATCTGTTACCATCTGGCCTCCCATAGGGATACATTGCAGTCCATTTACGATCCGTCAACAACAAACTGATGGAACGCCCGTGTAAAAGGGGCCCTAAGTCAGGGAAGTCGGGCCCCTAGCGCAGAGTGGGAGTTGCTAGTTAACAAAAGTAACTTTTTGAAACTTTCAAAAGTTAAAAATAGCGCCCAGGTTCACTTTGACGCATGGTTATTTCCGCTCATAGTTAACTTCAGCCATCTGGTATTCATTCTTGATGCTCCTCTGATGAAATGTAACATTTATTTACAAGCGTAAGTAACAAATGAATTTTATGCGCTGAGGTCATCAAGCCGCCGGTTACGCTCCTTGTGTTATTATTCCAATCCGGTCCGTTGTCATGATCTCTGGCTGTGAGTCTTCAGACACGTATGACCAGTTTAGATAAAAATAGTTTTGAGATCTTTAAATAAGTTTGCTTGTGTATGACACAAATACTCCTATACAAAGCCCGGTACATATTGTTGTTTGCACAGCCGAGGGTCTGGCCAACTAACGCTGACAGGAGGGGCAGGCTTTTGGTTTCCGGGCGGCTAGGGAAAGGTAATTGATTGACTAGGTTAGTTTGTGGTTTGTGCTCTAAGCAGGTAACACTTTGATGCCCGTGCAGGAATGTGACGACAGCAGGCCGCAAAGCTCCACCCCTTCCAGCGACTGAGGCGCTCTGTTACCTGGGCAGGTAGCACGCTGTGACACGATGGGCTTTAGTTTTCACTGTGAATGACACGCTGGTCCAAAACCTTCCACATACATTAGTAATGACAATTCAAAATGAGCGTGTGCCGTGTCATGCGTGACATGTAAACAGGTGATCGGTGATATCAGCTGTACAGCAGGTGTGCCATGGGGCTGACATGAGACATTCCCGACATCAGCTGAGTTATTGTATTATTGAATTATTTGGATTGTCGTCTACGGTCATGTCCATGGTTAACGGCCTAGCGCCCAGTTGTCCCTTTGTTGGTTAGACAGTCCCTCTTTCCACCTCAAATGTCCCTTTCACATAGAGATCTGTATTATTAAGGCTGGGTTCACACCTAGGCGTATCGAATATGCGCGGTAAAAAAACGCGCGACAAACGCGCGTTTGCGAGGGCTACCTGGCTGTATCCCAATGGATACGCGCGACAAAAACGCCCCAAAGAAGCTCCTGTACTTCTTTGGGCATAGGGCGTTTTGTAGCGCGTTCATACGGCCTGTAATACGCCCAGGTGTGAACCATACCCATAGGAAATAATGGGATTTCGGTGTTTGAGCGTTTTGCAGGGCGTAGGAACGCGCTACAAAACGCCCAGGTGTGAACCGGGCCTAAATGTATTATTTAGGGCTCATTCACATGGCGCGCACATCCGTACAGGGGGCACACCTGTACAGAAACCTGCTGCCGGGAGGGAACGGTGCTGCGTGTACTTGCATGCAGCCGCCTGTACCTCCCTATGGAAGGATGCCGCTGCACGCGGTGACACGCAGACTCAAACCTGCACATCTGTAAAGGGCCCGGGTGCCCACACTTGCATCCAAGTGCAGGCACCCGGACCTGCATGGATGTGCAGGTTTGGGTCGGCGTGTAACCGCCTGCAGCCACGTCCTCCCATAGGCTGCACACAATTACACGCAGCACCTTTCCCTACTGGAAGCAGCTCTTCTATGGGGGCCACCCTTGTGTGTGCTAGTAAGCTGTGTGTGTCCACAAATGTATCACTTTTGTTTGCCTGTTGAAGGGACCGTACAGGTTCCCGAAACGTTGCCACGCATGGTGATATGACCTGACAGAATGAATAAAAGGATTTCATTTTGAAGAAAACTTGGAGTGCTGGAGACCATTTTTTCTGTTTCACAAACACAGAAAGGCAAACCACCCCCCCTGCTCCCTTCTCTTCCCTAATATAGTAAATGGACAGCAGCTGGAGACTGCTCTGTCCCTTGTGATCTTGTACTGGTCTGGAAGTTCAGGGAAGCCGAACTGAGAGAGTTGGAGCTGTTCTGAAATAGGGTGATTGTCAGTTCTGGGGCAGAAATGTAAAAAAAATACTTTGCTGGGTGATGTATATTTGTTTATCTGGATTCAGTATTGAAAAGGTTTGAGTTTAATATTACTTTAAAGGAGAACCATAATGTAAGTGTTTTTCCCCATAGTTCTCTTAAGGGTCACGGGAGGACATATATTAGCGTCCTCCCGTGACCCAAAGCTCAGTATATAGCGAGCTACAGCGCCCGGTATACTGAGACCGCCGCAGCCGGGACGGATCCTGACATTACTGTCGAGATCCACCCAGCTGCGTGATTGACAGCTGGCTCTGCCTATCTAGAGGCAGAGCCAGCTGTACGCGAACCCTCCCCCGCCCGTTCCGCCAGTCAGCGCTGGAGGATCAGAGCGGGGAGGGGGGAATCCCTGCAGGGAGCCTGGCAGTCACGGAGATGATCGAGAAGTGAGCGAGCGCCGATATGTGTTCGCTCACTTCCCGATCTATTGAGCCGACGTGTGACAGTCTCATTGTCAAAGGTCGGCTCGAACTATGAGGCTGAGTGAAAATCACTCGCCTCATAGTTCTCCTTTAAGAGAACTATTACAACGGCATCTAAATAACTCCGTCCTTGTTGAACCCGATAGTTTCAGGTCCATCGATGATCCCATTACTGGAACTCACGGCTCTACCACTTAATCCTTTGAGAGTTGTCATCTGATGGCCCCGACACCATAGAAGTAGCTGCTTTATTTCCATCACTTTCAGAGTCATTGTCAGTCTCATGCCATACAATAGACGTGGCTGAGACCTCCGGCTGTCATTGGACTTTCCTTATATTTCCCTGCTTGTAGTTCAGTAATAATAAAAACGCTTTAGCCGGAGCGGAATGCATGCAAATATTCTTATGGCCTTAATGAGGTTGTGAAATAGGCTATAAAATGATTATTACAGGGAGTGGGGCGCTCCGCTGCTAATAATAATATGTTACTCGCACCACTTTCCGTGCTTGAGACATTTCTCATCACACATGCAGTCATTCAGATTGTTGGGTGGTTCTGATTGCTCTCGGAGAAGTAGTCATAAAGGAACAGTAAAGAGGACTTCCAGGTAGCAAGTAAATTCAGTCTGTTGTCCAGTAAGCATTGCAACTGTGTAAAAGCATGCTACCCAATCAGCTGCGGCCAGGGAATTCCCCACCCGCAGCTCATTGTAAGGAAAGGGGCGGGATGCAGTGTCATCAATTACCTTATATGGTTGGATGCCTATATTAGGTAAATAACTTTTATCTTATATGGCTATGTGGCCATATGAGGTAAATTACATCAGCACAAGCATCCCTCCCCTTTGTTTACATGTAGCTGCGGGGCCGGGAATTCCCCACCCGCAGCTCATTGTAAAAAAAGGGGGCGGGATGCAGTGCCATCAATGACCTTATATGGTTAGATGCCTATATTTAGTAGATAACTATTATCTTATATGGCTATGTGACCATATGAGGTAAATTACATCAGCACAATCATTCCTCCCCTTTGTTTACATGCAGCTGCTGGGCTGGGAATTCCCCAACCGCAGCTCATTGTAAGGTAGGCTGGCGGGATGCAGTGTCATCATTGACCTTATATGGCTAGATGCCTATATTTGGTAAATAACATTTATCTAATATGACATTATGTGGCCATATTAGGTAAATGACATCAGCACAAGCATCCCTCCCCGTTGTTTACATGTAGCTGCGGGGCCGGGAATTCCCTGCCCGCAGCTGATTAGGTGGAAGTGCCCATTAGGTCTGCGACTATGTAAATAAAAAGGTTGATATGCTTATTTTTGTCTGTTCCCCTTTTAGGTAGGGATGAGCTCAGGTTTGGACCAAACCTGGGCAGAACTTTTTTCGGAAGAGATCAAGTTCAAGCCAGGTTCGGTCCAAACCTGAGCTCATTCCTAATTAGAGTGAGAACAGACAGCATATCGGTCTTTCTTACTTTTACATAGTTGCAGCGCGTTCTAGACAGCAGACCGAATAGGCACTTCCACATCAGTTGCGGGCCGGAATTCCACGCCCGCTGTTACTTGTTACATGTGTGTTACATGTGTGTTCTAGATTAGAAAGCCTGAGAAAAAGAGATTTTTGATAGAATGTTGCAGCGTGTGTGTGATTGGTATAAATTGTTCCATCAATATATGTAGTTCTGTATCACTGCATGCTATAGTAGCAATTATATTATTGTATAGGCAATGGTGCCACCTAGTGTCATAAATATAATATTACATCAATAGAACATACAGGTACATGCAGGTCTACAGGAGCAGCTCTTCACTCCTAGAGTTAATTTTTGCTTTATACTAAGAAGAGGTATTCCCTAATCTGTTAAATGCATACAGAGGAAGCCTCTTACCTTGCCAGGGCTTTAAGGTTCCCATCCAGGTATAGAAGTATTGGGTCTGCTCACAGGATAATCCTCTAGCACCTCAATTGTCATCCTGGCTGCACCCTATTGCATTTTTTTTTTCAAACAAAATTTATTCAGTTTTTGGCTACACCCCTGAGGGGTATAACCCTTTTTCCCCTGTTCCATTTTATTATTATTATACAGGTTTTATATAGCGCCAACAGTTTGCGCAGTGCTTTACAATATAAGGAAGACATTACAATCACAATACAATTCAAGACAAGATGGTAAGGAGGGCCCTGCCCCTGGGGCTTACAATTTAAAAGTTCTTGGTTGCTCACCCCTTTTGCTATCGGCCCATTTCCATTGCTCCTTGTCGCCAACACTGTTCCCTAGCCTCTCTCATGCTCCATTCTAATCCTAGACCCCTCTGCTGTCATCAAGTGCTTCAAGGCAAATGCCACCTTCTCAAAAAAAATAATAATAATAAATAATAATAATAATAATAATAAATTCACACTTCTTCATAAAAGAAGAAAATGCATTTATTATTTTTTTGCATTGGTACCAGTAGAGCATTGCAACCACGACTAGTGGATCATGGGTCCAATGCTCTGGCTCCTGCAGACTCTTCCTCTCTCCCCTATCCCTACCGAGGTGTGTACATTTAGTAACATGACCAGGTGGAAGAATGAAAGGACCACAAGGGCAGTGACTTCCCCGCACTTGTATTCCATTGAGAAGTCCCACTGCCGCAGAGGTAGATGAGACTTGCAGTTTCTCCATTCACAGATCCTTTTTTTTCATTATAGAGAATACCACAAGTGGAACTAGGACAAGCAAAGTCAGGAATTACAGCAGACAGATGACTCGGCTGGAGTGTTCAACACACCGAGGACTGACACCCATAACTAAAATGTCACTTTTATGTGGACTAGCCCTTTAAATAAGGTTAGTATTAGGGTTCTGTCAGGTGTTAAGGGTTATCCTAAGGCAGGGGTGGGCAACTCCGGCCCTCCAGCTGTGCTTTAACTACAAAACCCAGCATGCTTCTGCCACTGGGAGTGATGCCTGTAACTGTCAGTCTTGCAATATCTCATGGGACTCCACAACAGCTGGACAGCCGGAGTTCCCTACCCCTGCCCTTAGGGTTAAGTAATAGGGTGGAGATTAAGAGTTAGGGGTTATCCTGCCATGAAAGTCCTTGTTATAGAAGGTTATATAATACCGCGCCTTTTAAAGGATGCCTCCCATGGTTCTCATATTCCTTATGAATCACAATGGAAATAACTTTATTAAAGCTTTTTCTATGTAGTCATGTGACCACAAAGCTCCAGCGAATGTGGGGCCTTTATACAGAGCCAACAATGCCGCTGTCACCCCAGAGAGAGGTAACACCCACCAGCAGTCCCAGATACTGGCTGTAGAAACCTCATTCAGCCATCACTGGAGTCCATATAGACAGGAAGTGGCTGCAACGATGCTGCAGGTGTTCAAAAGGAAGAAAGAAGGTAAAGATGAGTATTTTACTTGAAAAAAAATGGCAACTGGTTTTGATACACAGTGTTTTCGCAAACTAAATATCATCCAGTTAGGGTTTATCTATACTTTAAGGGCTCCTTCATACCATTAGACATGCGTTGTAGTAGCATGGCAATGCACTTTAAATGCATTGGGCAAAAGCAGCCATTCTTTTGAATGACACTTCAAGGTACCTTGCTTCGGACGTTGGGGATATCATTGACCTTATATGACCTCATCACCATACTTGGTCAATGGCATTGCCCCATGTGGCCATATAATGACATTGACCCATGTGGCTATATATTGACATTGACTTAATGACAATGCCCCATGTGACCATATAATGACAATGCCCCATGTGACCATATAATGACAATGCCCCATGTGACCATATAATGACAATGCCCCATGTGAATTGTATTGTAATTGTAATGTCTTCCTTACATTGTAAAGCGCTGCGCAAACTGTTGGCGCTATATAAATACTATGTAATAATAATAATAATTGACCCATGTGGCTATACAATGACGTTGACCCACGTGGTCATATAATAACATAATTGACCCACGTGGTCCTATAATGACATTGACCCACGTGGTCATATAATGACATTGACCCACGTGGTCCTATAATGACATTGATCCACGTGGTCATATAATGACATTGACCCACGTGGTCATATAATGACAATGCCCCATGAGGTCCTATAATGACATTGACCCATGAGGTCCTATAATGACATTGACCCATGAGGTCATATAAGGTTAATAATTTCATCAGCATCCCGCCCCTTTGTCTACATGCAGCGGCATGGAAATGGAATGACTTGGAGCAGTTGATTGGGCCGGCATTGTTGGTTTTCTTCCATGCTTGGGTTCAGTCCAAATCCGAGCTTACCCCTAATCTGAAGCCCTAAGATGGGAAAAAAATTTTAAAACTGTGGGAAAAAAAGAAAACCGTGGCAATTGTTTACGATATACGATGCTTTAGCAAAATAAATGTCATCCAGTTAGGGTTTAATCTACATTATGGAAGCAGATATACCCAACCCACACTGTTATCATAGGAGGCGTTACATCTTTATGCCTGAACGGGAGCCCATGGTGCCCCTGCAGCTCAGTTCATTATCACATACCACAGAATTTTACTAATTTATAGATCATAGAGATCACTCACTATGAGCTAGGTGCCTTCATCTGCTTTACATGCGGAAGAGAAAAAAAAAAACTTTGTTCCATAGAGTTTTGGCCTATTTTCTAGAAATGAACGCATACCCTCCTGCTAGTCATTACACACAATGGAGTTATTTCCAAACCCAAACCCCATCCCAACTCACAATAAAAAACAAATACACCAGATAATTTTATCATGTTTATTTATTATTATAATTCCTTATTAAATGAATCTCTCAGCTGCACAGAAGGTGACTACCTTTTCATGCTTTGTCATTGTTGTGCCTGTTTGAGCATGAACAGGTGCGGCCTTCCCTTAGTAAACATGGCCGCCACCGTCACTGACCTCTGGGAAAACACTTCCTGGCAGACGCAAGAGGCGTGACCAATAGCATTGCACGGCATGAGGAGAAGGTGGGTGTGATCGATGAAGTGACCAATGAGAGAAGCTAGCTCGGATTTCAGCCTGCCAATGGCTTGGGGACTGCAGAACGTCAACAAGGTGCGTGTTTTGTGGTGACAGACGTCCAGCGACATCCAGGAGGCATGTCCAGCGACAGTGACACCGCGGATGAGGCTGTGCGGGGTACCTGCGATGATGCTTCCATATGTAAGAGGTGAGGAGGGGCTGGGGGCGCCACAGGAACAGGGAAACATACGCAACATATACAGTCAATATATATATTTTTATATGTATGTGTTTTTTTAAATCAATTGTCACAACTTTATTTATAATTTAACGGCCCATTCAGGTGACACTTAGCTGCCCTTTTCACTGCCTGCCAAGCAGCACCCCTACCAGGGCACTCACTATACACTTTTACATTCAATGGCTCCCACGTTGCTTTTGCTCAGATCAATTGCAGAAAGTAATGGCAACGTGAGCTGATGGAAAATGAAACAACGATGGTGCTGGATCATTTTCTGCATCCGCCGCCCACATATCTGAAGCCTTAAATTGCCCTTTACTTGGCTCGGTGACTTAAATCTGAACTCCGGCCTCCCCTTCAATCATGCACGGTTGTACCGGCTTCTCTTCTGGACTGAAATGTCTTCCTCTGATTTAATTCCACACTGTGAGCTTCTCATAATGTGCAATAGAAGCTACAGCAAGTCAGATAGACCCCGCCTCATTTCCTGGATGGAGGGTGCCAAGCATCATCCATCACTTTCCTCCACAGTCTGACTCTCTCTGGCTCACCTCTTCCATTCATTGGCTTGTAGTTCTTTGGCCCATGGAGGCTCAGCATCCGATGTGGGCGTTACCTAGGGCTGCCTGTATGCAAAAACAGCCTGCCTAGGAACGCCCACTCTTTCAGACTGACACCCACCCATCAAGGCATTTTGATATTTGCATAACTCCTCCCAGTCGGTCCACTGCTTGCACCAGGGCCGAGGACTCTTGAGAGGAGCAAGTAGGCAGGGTGCTGGCATGTTTTCAGGAAGCTGTGTTCAGCATCCTGCCGGCTGCTCCAACCAGCCACGATCTGCCTGCATTTCATAAAGAAGCACAGAGACCCAATTATGACACCACTCCTTCTTCTAAGTAATGTATGTAATGAAAACCTGATTAAAAATGTCATTAGCATGTTGGGGATGAGCAAAATAATCTTTATCATTAGCTATCTTTATCCCCGGAAGCACATACCCTGATATCCTTTGCTCTATTGATGCTCTGTTGAGCCGCTAGAAATAAAGAGAATTGCCTCGTATTTAGAATGGCGTCTGGAGGAGCATGTGACTCCCCTTCTGCTGCATGCAAATACCGGTGCTTGGTGATTGGCCCAACATGGTCATATAAGGGTGGAGAAGGAGTCCATAGCTCTGTGTAAAATTGGACATGCGGGTTGGAGCCTATACAGAGACACTTTTTTTTTTTAAATTCTTAACAGCCAATCAGATCAGTGGGGGAGCGAAAGAGAGGATGAGTACATGTTGTTGGATGGGAGGAGTTGAAGTGGACCTTTTACCCATATCTTTAAAATTACAACACACACCTTTAGAAATATTGAGTAATGACAATCTAGACATACTTCTAGATAATTGCCGGCTTTGTATTCTTTGCATTCCGTGTTTTTCTTTTCCTCCCCAGTCCTCTGGCAGTGGCCATGTTTAATAAGGGCAGATTAATCCATCTCCCTGTACTTCCTGGAACTCTGGCACATGTGACTAGGACATGTGACCATGCCCATCATCTCGGGGGAGGAAAATGCCTTTCCCTGAGATCTCGTGAGATTACACATGAGATTTCCCAGCAATGTTCTGCTGATGTAATCTTCCCAGGATGCAATGCCCATTACATCATTTGTGCCAAAAACCACCAGGAAGAGGAAAAACAGTAATTGTAAGTAAAATTAAAATACGTTTGTTAAAATACGTTTGTTTAACTAATGAGTGTAAGATGATTTTATCTCAGCATGCAGAGCTGTATGGTGATGTGATTTTTTGTGAAAGGTGGTAAAGGACCGCTTTAAGTGAGTATAGTACTTGCACAGGCAAAGCAAAGCTTTTGCTGCATTATGGTCCCCAAAACAAGCACTGCCCTGGTGAAGCACAAAGATGGCACCACTGCGCTACATTGTGGAAATGCATTGGCAAAACATGGGCAGTCCATTTGTGACCCCAAGCGGTCCTGGAGCTCCCTGAAGTAGCTGTTCAGATATTTGCATTAGAACCCTGCACCTCCCACACAACATTGAGCTTTGCTTTGTCAGATACAAGCGGGGTTTGTGATTATTTCCCAACTTTTATTTTCTGACTTGTACAGGCAGTCCCCGGGTTACGAACAAGATATGGACTAGGTTTGTTCTTAAAGGAGAACTATGGGGTCAGGGCTTTTCCCCATAGTTCTCCTAAGGGTAGCAGGGGGACACAAACTAGCGTCCTCCCGTCACCCAAAGCTCAGTATATACTGAGACGCCGCAGCCGGGATGGATCCCGACATTACTGTCTGGATCCGCCCAGCTGCGTGAGTGGCAACTGGCTCTGCCTATCCAGAGGCAGAGCCAGCTGTACCCGCCCCGTCCGTTCCGCCAGTCAGCGCTGGAAAATCGAAGCGGGGAGGGGGAGCCGTGAGTGACGGTCACGGCTCTCTGCAGGGACAGGATCGAGACGTGAACGACGGTATGTGTTCGCTCACTTCCCGATCTACTGAGCCGACCTGTGACAGTCTCATTGTGACAGGTCGGATAGAACTATGGGGCTGAGTGATTTACACTCGCCTCATAGTTCTCCTTTTAAGTTGAATTTGTATGTAAGTTGGATCAGGTAAAATTTTTAAGTTCAGCGAAAAAAAATATTTTCCTTTTGGATAGCATAGGGAAGGATTAAACCCCTGTAATGTTTGTTTTGCTGTGTGTGCCCCTGTTCAGAAGATTTCACTTCACTTTCTGTCCCTGAGACAATTGGATTTTCAACAATTGGCGTTGTCGTGGAAACAAGGATTGGTGATCAAGCTTCGGTGGAGACACCTTTTTCCCATGATAACTCTTACAGGAGTGAATTTCCCTTCCTAGGGGTAGATTTCCTCTCACTTCCTATTGTCTCTTGGACAGGAAGTGTGATTAAATCTTTCTAATGAGGATACTAACTGCAGTAAAACCTCACAGTGACCCGGGAAGAAGAGGTGGGAACCCCTCGTCTGCATGTCTAACAAGAGACAACTTCCTGTAATGTACGTACAGTACTACGAACCAGACACAAAAAGGCGGGCACTCCTTGTCGGCACGAGCGCGGTAGCATTACAACTACTGAAACGCTGCGCGGTACACTTTGGCTGCAGCCTGGGACCCCGTGCTGTACAGTAATAGCCTCCGTTTGTAAGTAGGGGTCGTATGTAAGTGCGATGTTTGTAACTCGGGGACTGTCTGTATATATAGAACTAGTAGAGGTGTCGGCTGAATCCATTACAGATCCATGCATCATGTGATCACTTCTCTGCATTTCTTATTTCTGCAGGTTCGCCGTGAGCGTTGGGTATTGGAAAGATCCCTACATGCAGTATTTTGTCAGGCAGGCCAAAGAACGCAAGGCGCCTGAGATCAACAGAGGTAAGTCAAAGGCAATAGAAGAAGAAGAAGCAGATTCTGTGTCGTGCACTGTATTCCCTTTCTCATGCTTTGTCTCAACTGCATCTATTTTTCCATTATCATGCACATCTAAATATAACTTCCTCCATAAAGGCGGGGGAGGGATTACTGTGAGCTTCAGTTTTTAGGGCAAAGTAAAATTAAAATGTAGGTCAGGGAAAGCAATCATTTTATACAATTCTGTGCTGGTGCAAGGTCATCCAGGCTTTGATTATTTTCGGCTTGGTGGTTCTTCCAGTTTTATCAAATGTGCCACTTTATGTTAACGCAGAACTCCGAGCAAATCAAATCTTATCCCTTGCAGTGGGGCTACCCCTGCATTTCAAGGGTTAAGTGCTCGTTTTGTCTAAGGAGCTAAAATAACAGATATATTCATCCGAACGGCTATCCTGGCTTGCACTTAGACCAGGCTCTTCAGACCCCTCTGCTCCAGCGATGGAATGTTCCTCGGCATCCTCACGTCCTGTACTGTGCATATGACGTGATGACTCACAGGACCTTAGATCGCTGAAGTAGAGGTGGCTTGCTCTTGGACCGGTCTCTTCAGCCTTGCTCCCCCTCTGCTCCAGCGATGAAATGTTCCTCAGCATCCTCACATCCTATACTCGGCATAGGATGTGATGACTCACATGACCTTAGATCTCTGGAGTAGAGGGGGAGCGAGGCTGAAGAGACCGGTGTAAGAACAAGCACCCTCTACTGCAGTGATCTAAAGTCCTGTGAGTCATCACATCCTATGCAGAGTATAGGATGTGAGGATGCTGAGGAACATTCCATCGCTAGAGTAGAGGGGGGGCAAGACTGAAGAGACCGGTCTAAGAGCAAGCCACCTCTACTTGAGCGATCTAAGGTCCTGTGAGTCATCACATCCTATGCAGAGTATTGGATGTGAGGATCATTCCAGGCTGATGGGATCCCTCTAGTAGCCAGCTAGGTTTGCGGTTTCGATGAGTTTACCTTTATTTTAGCTCCCTAGACAAAACGATCACTGAACCTTTGAAGATTGGTGGCTGTGAGAAACTTATTGGTGCTGACTGTTGTTTTACATCAGGCACATCAGGGAGCCTGCATTGGGTGTGTTTAGGAATAGCTCTCCTGCAGGGGTTTCCAGGTCACCAGATTACTGACTAATGGGACTTGGAGGAACTGTTGTGCTAGAGTTATGCCTGGATTAAAAACTAAAGGACTGAGTCTATTGGCTGTGCTCCCCATACACATCTCCAGGCTTAATCTTCAGTTTTGATTGGGCATCAAAACAGAAACTTAAACTTCATCTGTAATGAAGAGAATTCTACCATTAGTGTGGTATGAAGTAGCCCTGCAGGTTTTCCCCATTATTGTCACTAGGTGGCAGTACAGTTCCTTCCTCTAGTATTGTATGTTTGTAAATGTGAACCTGATTGAATCCGCATTGATTTTTCTTCTTTTGTCGCTTTTCCTGTTTCTTAGGGTACTATGCTCGGGTCCAAGGGGTCAGTCAGCTACTCTATGCCTTTTTGAAAAGGACTGAATGCAATTGCCAAGTCATTAACCTCGGAGCTGGGCTAGACACAACATTCTGGAGGTTAAAGGTAAGTTCTCTTATGTATCAGACAATTGAAAGTCTAGCTGAACCAAACTGAAATCCAATGCTTCCTGGAGGTCTGACATATTAAATATATATCTACAGTTGTACTCGGGGCCCATTTCTACTGTTAAAATGTGCTTAGAGAAACACAGGGCTTCCATTGCTGACCTCATTTTATAATCGTAGTTGTCTCCCTGGAATAGGCACACAGCAGCCAAGTCAAAGTGAAATCAGAACTGCTGATCTGCATACGTATTGCAGGTCAGGGACTTGCTTAAAGTGACTCTTACTTAAAAAAAAATCTGAATAAAAGAGCCCCTGGTAAAGCATGCAGGTAATACTTACCTGCCCTGGTGCCTGAGCAACTGATCTCCCAGTGCCGCTCCAGATGAGTCAATATAAATCACTCTTCTGCAAACACCAGGTTCTAGTTTGGCCCTTTCTTCTGAAACGGCATGCAAATACAAGACAAAAGAATCACTAAGCCACTGCCCTGCAGAAATTCTTTTTTATTGTATCCCAGCAAGAAAGATTGAATGCCGTTATGCATTTTGCTCTGTTCTTTATGATTGCGAGCACTGTGATACGTGCTTGTAACCCAGCTAGCCGTGATGCAATAAGGTAATTTTTCTGCACTCCAGTGTTGAAGTAACACTTTTGTTTCATATCTGCATCAAGTTTGCTTGGGTAGACTTAAAGGAGAACTATGAGGTTAAGGCTTTTCCCCATAGTTCTCCTTAGGGTAACGGGAGGACACAAACACTCTTCTGAAAACTGCTGCGGTCATAAAGACATTTTATGTAACAAATTACTTTCTATTGGAGTAATCAGCTAATTGTTTTACAATCCTTCCAGGATGAAAACCTCCTCCCTAAGAAATATTTTGAAGTGGATTTTCCTGCAATAGTTTCTCGAAAGCTTTACAACATAAAGTAAGTGGGTTGCACAGTTTACTTCTCTGTTGGGATTACAAGCAGATATATATATATATGTGTGTGTGTGTATATGTATATATATAATAATGTACACACACATATACACACGATATTGCCAAAAGTATTGGGACGCCGGCCTTTACACGCACATAAACTTTAATGGCATCCCAGTCTTAGTCCGTATGGTTCGATATTGAGTTGGCTCCGCCCTTTGCAACTCTTCTGGGAAGGCGCCCACAAGGTTTAGGAGTGTGTCTATGGGAATGTTTGACCATTCTTTCAGAAGCGCATTTGTGAGGTCAGGTACGGATGTTGGACGAGAAGGCCGGGCTCACAGTCTCCGCTCGAATTCATCCCAAAGGTGTTCTATCGGGTTGAGGTCAGGACTCTGTGCAGGCCAGTCAAGTTCCTCCACCCCAAACTCGCTCATCCATGTCTTTATGGACCTTGCTTTGTACACTGGTGCGCAGTCATGTTGGAACAGGAAGGGGCCATCCCCAAACTGTTCCCACAAAGTTGGGAGCATGAAATTGTCCAAAATGTCTTGGTATGCTGATGCCTTAAGAATTCCCCACACCATAATCCCCCCTCCACCAAACTTTACACTTGGCACAATGCAGTCAGGCAAGTACCGTTCTCCTGGCAACCGCCAAACCCAGACACGTCCATCGGATTGCCAGACTGAGAAGCGTGATTCGTCACTCCAGAGAACACGTCTCCACTTCTCTAGAGTTCACGGCATCCGACGCTTTGCATTGCACTTGGTGATGTAAGGCTTGGATGCAGCTGCTCGGCCATGGAAACCCATTCTATGAAGCTCTCTACGCACTGTTGGTGTGCCAATCTGAAGGCCACACGAAGTTTGGAGGTCTGTTGCTATGGACTCTGCAGACAATTGGCGACTTCTGCGCACTGTGTGCTTCAGCATGCGCTGACCCCGCTCTGTCATTTTACGTGGCCTACCACTTCATGGCTGAGATGCTGTTGTTCCCAGTTGCTTCCACTTTGTTATAATACCACTAACAGTTGACCCTGAAATATTTAGTAGCAAGGAAATTTCACGGAACACCTAAATTCAATTATTTGGAGAGATGTCCCAATACTTTTGGCAATAGTGTGTGTGTGTCACAGTCACCTGACTTAAAACCCCATAGAAAATCTCTGGTGGGATTTAAAGGTGGAGGTTGCAGCACACAAACCCAAGAATTTTACTGAATTGCAGGCCTTTGCTCATGATGAATGGGCTAAGATTCCTCAGGAACACTCCCAGAAGTCGGTGTCTGGCTATGCATTTCGTTTGCAGATGGTCATGCCAGCATAATGGTGCGCTACAAAGTACTAAAGATATTTGCCACGAATGGGGTTGAATAATTTTGAGACTGCAGAAGTCATTGTGATTTGTTAATTGCAAGCAGCTGAAGGTCTGTAAATATTGCCAATAAACCTGATTTGCAAAAAGTCCCGTCCTGACCGTAGTGTTGCTGTGATGTACTGATCTGCCCTCTGAGCAAGACGAACGCAACTTTAAGATACCCCTGTCTGACTCTTAATCTTAGCCTAGACCTATACTTGAGTATCCCCATTATCAATGATATATGATAATACTAGTAATCCATGAAGGCTTTTCACCTATGTACCACAAAGCAATACATATTTATTACTTGACTATAGAGATATCCGCAGATTGCCAGAGGTCTAACTTGAAACCCAAGTGGATTTTTTGTTGGCTTGAAAGATTTACACCCATTCCATGCAAATGCAGCTTCAAGAGACCCATGCCTTGCATTTTTTTTCTGCTAACAAAAATTGTCCAATCAGGGCCGAACGAACTTGAACATTTCGGATTGCTTTTAAATTTCTGCCTTGTTTTAACAGGTCCAAACCTCCTCTTTCCAAGCCAATAATGGAAACCCACAATGGAGACTCCCTGCTAATAGGTTGGTATTTCCTTGGATGCACATTTGCTTCTGCAGCTTGTATTTCGTATTAATGACAGTGGGTCTGTATGAAAGCCACAAAACTAACATTTTCAAAGATAAGTCAGCAATGGAAGCCCCCATGCTGTTTATGGGACACGTGTGTCTTTAATAAAAAACTAATCTAACCTCCCCTAGCCTTCCTGACCTAATCTACACTGAAAATCTCCACATCAGCTGCTTATTTACCTCATTAGCACTAGAGATCCTTGTGCTGGTCATTCACAGTATGAATTTTGTCTGATTCCTGCTGAATCAGCCAAAATGCAAACCATGGGTAGGCCTGCTGGCACCAACCAGCTCCACAAAATGTGATTTAACATTCGACTTAGCTAGGTGGAAAATTTATCAGTCCTATCAGATACAGTCATGGTTCGGGTATAAATACAGACGAGGGTGCCGTGGCTCCTGAGCACAATAGCCGGAAGGGGGGAATTTCTTAATCTATGCCGTTTAGCGTGGATAGGCCATTGATTGATTTTTCTCTCAGCTGTCACTTTCACAGCTGTCGCTTTTCTGCTTTCATGGTTGGTCAGCATTCCGCAACGCTTTATAGCCAGGATTATTTTTACTGCTTGTAAACCGTAAGCTTTGCCATTTAGTTATCTCCTTGAATTGGCCCATTGTAAAAGGCTTGTATCAAGGCGAAAGGTGTCAATTCCTCCAGCGACTATGCACTTTGCTCAGCTCTCTCCCTGTTCTACCCTATGATTGTAAGTCCAAAAAGCCACATTGTCATTAGTGTAGTGCGTGCCGCTGTTTATGTTGTCTATATGTGTGGGAATATACCTTTCCTGGGCTCAGAAATATATTGCACCAATATTAGTATACTGCAAGGTAATCACACACAGAACTTGTTTATAGGTGCTAAGTAAGCAGCGCAGTAAAGAACAGTAAAATGTAACTGCACCCAATACTCATGTAGCAGTTTTTGGACTCTGAGATTTTTTTCTTTATAATTCTTTATTTTGTAAAGCACGAGCATCCATACAAGGATATAACACATAGTCAGCATAACAATATAAATCAAGACTCTCATTGTGAAGTGCAAGTAGCAGGCTTGATCACCTTAGCATGAATCTCGTAACTTTTCCTTTTCCATTTAAGCAACATTGATAACAATATCCGTAGTATGCAAAGGGTCTCGGACCATAACATAGACAGGTGTCATGTGCATCTCTCTCCCTGTGTCGCCCTAAAGGTGGCCATACACTGTACAACCATCGCAAGACCTTAGTCTTGCGATGGTTGTAAAGTGATTAAAAAAAACATACGATCTGCCCATCTTGGACAGGCAGATCGTACTCTCGATCATCGCAAGCCCGCCCCCCTGAGGGGGGCCCCCCAATGGGATATCTGTCTCTAAGCGCTCAGGACCCCTGAGGGTCGGTCGGCTGTCGGTCGGTCCTGGTCAACGTGCCTCCGTTATTCCGGGGAGAAGAAGAACTCCGTCCAAGGAGACCATACCTTACAAAAAGTGTTATGGATTTTTGAAGAAAGTATCCTTGCAGTGGTTATAACGAAACCCATAAACAAAAATTCCATATTATGCAGCTTACCGGGCCTTAGATGTGGGGACACTTACTGTGTGGCCCTTGGGGCCCCTGCAGACAGTAGACTGTGTTTTTATTATCTAAGTTTACCTAAGTGATTACTCGAGCCAGCAAAGGAAAAATATTTTTTAGACTGGATTCCAGTAGATAAATGTTTTTGTTTTCTTTCTCTCACGCTAGCTTATTCACACAATGTGAGAGCATTGATTTGCAGAGGGACTGTGATATCGGTGGTCTCTAGTGGTCTCTTGTAAGGTGTCTACAGTTCATGGCAGTCTTCTGAAGTATGAATCCAGTCTCCAACAACTTCTATAACATGTTGGGTCATACGTGGTCACTGATCGCCTCCTGTTGCATGTAATATTATTATTACTATACCGGATTTATATAGCGCCAACAGTTTGCGCAGCGCTTTACAATAGAAGGAAGACATTACAATCACAATACAATTCAAGACAAGATGGTAAGGAGGGCCCTGCCCCTGGGGCTTACAATCTAAAAGGGAGGGAGAAGTGATACATGAGGAGGTAACTGTGTGGGGATGAATTGTTTGAGAACGTGATGGTTCAGTGGTTAGGTTGAGGTGGGATAGGCTTCCCTGAAGAGATGAGTCTTAAGGGATTGCCTAAAGGCAGTCAAGGTGGGAGATAGACGGACAGGTTGGGGTAAAGAGTTGCAGAGGATGGGAGAGACTCTAGAGAAATCCAATATATGTAGTCTCTGTCCATGTCTTGTAACATTCCCGTAGGCTTTGACCATCTCCTGTATCATGTCTGCAGTCTCTGACCATGTCTTGTAACATTCTCGTATCATGTCTGTAGTCTCTGTCCATGTCTTGTAACATTCCCGTAGGTTTTGACCATCTCCTGTATCATGTCTGCAGTCTCTATCCATGTCTTGTAACATTCTCGTATCATGTCTGTAGTCTCTGTCCATGTCTTGTAACATTCCCATAGGATTGACCATCTCCTGTATCATGCCTGTAGTCTCTGTCCATGTCTTGTAACATTCCCATAGGATTGACCATCTCCTGTATCATGTCTGCAGTCTCTGTCCATGTCTTGTAACATTCCCATAGGATTGACCATCTCCTGTATCATGCCTGTAGTCTCTGTCCATGTCTTGTAACATTCCTGTAGGCTTTGACCAGCTCCTGTATCATGTCTGCCGTCTCTGTCCATGTCTTGTAATATTCCCGTAGTCTTTGACCAGCTCCTGTACCATGTCTGCAGTCTCTGTCCATGTCTTGTAACATTCCCGTAGGATTGACCATCTCCTGTATCATGTCTGCAGTCTCTGTCCATGTCTTGTAACATTCCCGTAGTCTTTGACCATCTCCTGTATCATGCCTGTAGTCTCTGTCCATGTCTTGTAACATTCCCGTAGGCTTTGACCATCTCCTGTATCATGTCTGCAGTCTCGGACCATGTCTTGTAACATTTCTGTATCATGTCTGTAGTCTCTGTCCATGTCTTGTTGCATTCCTGTAGGCTTTGACCATCTCCTGTATTATGTCTGCAGTCTCTGATCATGTCTCGTAACATTCCTGTAGGCTTTGACCATCTCCAGTATTATGTCTGCAGGCTCTGACCCTGTGTTGTAACATTCCCGTAGGCTTTGACCATCTTGTGTAGCATGTCTGCAGTCTCTAAACATGTGTTGTAACATTCCCATAGGTTTTGACCATCTCCCATATCATGTCTGCAGTCTCTGACCATGTCTTGTAACATTCCTGTAGTCTTTGTTCATCTACTGCAGTGGTTCTCACCCTTTCTAGGGCCGGGACCCCTTGGTAACATTTGCCAAATTGTGGTGACCCCCAACGGTAAAATGTAGGGTTGACGCGGCTGCCGCCGCGACATCTGGCGGTGTGGCGGGAGAACTGACACTGCTGCGCTAGGAGAGAGCTGAGGAGGACTCTCACCTAGCACAGCAGAAATCACACAGCGACCAGCAGGTTGAGAACCACTGTTGTAACAGCTAAAATGGCACACCATATAACACAAGCCGAGGGTGTCAGCTTTTATTATTAATAATAATGATGATAATCTAATAGCTATCTAATAGTGGGAGACTTCCGGCGACCCCTGGCAAATTGTCATTCGACCCCCAAAGAGGTCCCGACCCACAGGTTGAGAACCGCTGATCTACTGTATCATGTCTGCAGTCTCTCTCAGAGCGAGAGTGCAGTGGGGAGAAGAGGAGACCCTGGAGCCAGCGTGTGATATGATCATGGATTTAGATAAGGAAAAATGGACATTAAGATTAGGATTTTAGCATAGCAGTTAGTTGGGGGTGCTGGGTTGGTGTACATGATGCCCGGAGGACGTCTTAAAACTCTTATTAAAGAGTGCAAGTTTGATTGGTTAACATAGACAAGACAGACAAATCCTATTTACACAGTTTGATAAAGATCGGTACTTTCCTATTGCCACCACAGAAAAACCTGTGCTTTCCAATGCTTGCTGTGTAATTGAATCACCTTGGACAGGCTTGTGTGTATCCTCTTCCATAGTCCTGTTATCAGAGGCAGTAAAACCTCCTGTGGGTCATAGATTTCCGATCTCCGCCAGGTCCATAAGAGATTAATGCCAGTCTGCGCCATCCTTCAGACACTTGTATACTTACCCCTGTTTGACTTTTATTTCCATAGATGCTTACAGCCTACACTCCTCACGATACTCCATCATTGGGGGAGATCTGAGAAACCTGAAGGACATGGAGGAGAAGCTAAAGAAAGCTGGCATGGACCCACAGTAAGGTGTCTATTTAAACTGGAAGTCCAGAATTTAACACACACCATTTACCTTAATATTACCCTAAAGCAGACCTGTGCTTTGTCTATGAAGGTCAAAGCAACAGGTTCCCCTAAATGCCCCACTTTACATATGTCGCAGCTTACAAGTTCTTGGATGCGGTGCCTGCATTTCTTTTCCTTTTTTAAGGCTAAGACAATTTTCTGCCTAATACCTGATATCCAGTGTCCTTGTAATTTGCTGTGGACTGAATTGAA
Organism: Nanorana parkeri; assembly: GCF_000935625.1. Taxonomy (NCBI): domain Eukaryota; kingdom Metazoa; phylum Chordata; class Amphibia; order Anura; family Dicroglossidae; genus Nanorana; species Nanorana parkeri. The sequence continues at coordinate 1,268,503 of NW_017306287.1, forward strand.
ATCTTAAACAATGTTATCAGCTTTCTCAGCTATCCTTTGTGAACTACAAAGCAAAACTCCTCTATGTATTGGAGAGGGTGAGGTGTTTGTAGCCCAGTCGGGCAGCACAGGACAGGAAGCATGTTACTGGCAGGATCTCTAGGTGATAACTAGTGATGAGGCTGGGATTTGTGTGGGCTCTGTTCACCCAAGCCTGCTCAAAACTCTGACCGCCACTGGACCCAATCTCCCTTTGTGACCTTTTAATTTCGGGACAGGGAATGCACCTCCCCACAACTGATTGGGTCAGGAGGAGGGGGCGACGGTTAAGAGTTTTGAGTGGGCCTGGGCGAATGGAGTTCACACCAAGCCCAGCCTCATCACTAGTGATAACAAAAAGGGAAAAAAGCCTGCAAAAAGAAAACTAATGCAGCTGCACTATATAACATTTTTTCTTTTGGTTTAGATACACTTTAAGTACAAAATTCCCTTGAAGCTAACTTAACAGTCTTGCTGAGTGTTATAAAAGGAGAAAATGTTGCTGATGGACTTTGCCTTTAATGGGAGTTTGATATAGTGTTGTATATTAACCTGTTACCATAAAAAAAATTATCATGAGCTGATGGTATCTGTAGTAACATGCACAGGCTTGTATTCTTTTTATGTGATAAGAACAAATAAAATAAAACCTTTTTAACTGTTGTAATTACAGATTTCTATCCATGTCTCATATTCCAATGTTATGGTTGAGAGTGGTGCTGGATCTAAAGGCAGTTTGGATTATTTTAATTAGGGAAGCTCTGATACCATTTTTATGCGCTGTCGAGTACCAATGATTTTTTTCGGTACTCACCGATACCGGAAGTCCCATTAAGGAAGCCAGGCGACGTGTAATGACTCACCGCTTGGCTTCCTGATTAGCCGGGAAGCCTTCTCCATGCTATCTCGTCACCAGGTGATGAAGCATGGACCCGGCTTTCTGGCCAATCAGGAAGCTGGGGGTGGGTAATGACTCACTGCCTGGCTTACTGATTGGTCAGCTTCCTGACCAATCAGGAGGCTGGGCGGCGAGTCATTACACGCCACCTGTCTTCCTGATTGGCCAGGAAGCCAGCTCCATGCTTGCTCGTCACCAGGTGACGAGGGAGCATGGAGACGGCTTCCCGGCCAAGTCATTACCTGCCCCCCTGGCTTCCTGATTGGCCGGGAAGCCAGCTCTATGCTCCCTGGTGATGAGGGAGCATGAAGCCGGCTTACCAGCCAATCAGGAAGCAGGGCAGCATGTAATGACTCACTGCCTGGCTTCCTGATACTGGAAGTTCCGGTATCGGGAGCATTTGGGCGAGTACAAGTACTTTCCCAAATACCCGGTATCGGCACCGATACTAGTATCGGTATCGGTGCATTCCTAATTTTAATGGTGTGGAGATCAGGGGTTATTGAGGTGACCAGAAGGCTTAAAAACTGTTCCTGGACCACATTTACCCTTTACACCTAAGGCCCCCATTCACACTGAGCGATTTATCGCGCGATTATTGCAGCGATATCGCTCATATTTCGCTCTATGTAGCTTCTCCAATCCATTTCAATGGAGCTCTTCACATCTCGCCGCTCAATATCGCTTGTAGCTCGTCGCTGGTAGCTTGTTGCTCCTACATGACCCTTTTTTTCTGCGGATTTCGAGCGATTTTGCTCCCGATTGCATACAGCCCAATAGGAAAAAGTCGCGAGACACGTTGCGCAATATCGCACATATAAAATCGCGCGGAAAATCGCGCAATTTTCATGTCGCTCAGTGTGAATGGGACCTAAGTCATAAAGCAAAAACAGCAGGATGAGGAGCCTTAGATTTAAAAAAATGACATTTATTGACAGTAGAGAACCCGCAGAGGAGACGGTTATTTTCAGTTGTGTCCAATGAGATTGTAAAATAACAGTCACGTGACTTAAATAAAGATCCTTATCCTTGTGTTACAAGCTTTGTGAATTGACCGTATTGAGGGACTTTGTGTGAAACAAGACAAGATGTATTTATTAAAAGTTGGTAGCCGACACATTCGGGGGGATTTTATGATCCCCCTTCTTCAGATCTTGCTGCTGCACCACAAATTCTCTTCTTAGAGACCAGCCAGATATAGATTCTGTAGCAGCTGCTTTGTGCGATCACAAGCTCTGAAGAAGGGAGCTTCGAGAACAATTCTGAGCAAAATTATTCTTAACCCTTGTAGTGGGGCTTCCCTCCCCTGCACTGCAAGGGTTAAGTGCTCGTTTTAGTCTAGGGATGAAAATAAAAAAGTTTTATACTCACCTGAACCTCGCAGCCGGCTGGCTCCTAGACCAGTCTCTGGAGCCTGTGTTCTCCTCCACTCCAGCGATGGAATGTCCTTCAGAGTCCTCACATCCTATACACTATAGGTCGTGATGACTCGCAGGACCTTAGGCCACTGCAGCTGAGGGGGAGACAGTCTCCAGGGACTTGCTCTGAGGATAAGGTATACCTTATTTTCATCCCTAGACTAAATGAGCACTTAACCCTTGCAGTGCTGGGGAGGGTAGCCCCACTACAAGGGTGACGAATCATTTTTTCCAGAGTTCTCCTTTTAAGATTTTGTCCAGGTTGTGACTTGTATGAAATCTTCTCTAAGTTTCTGTCTTTATTACCAGGCTGCCAACGTTGTTCGTGGCAGAGTGTGTGCTGATTTACATGACCCCCGAAAAGTCCGCCAACCTCCTGAGGTGGGCAGCAGAGACCTTCCCCACCGCCATGTTTGTAAGCTACGAACAGGTAAAGAATCGTATGATATTGCCCTCCGCTTTGTAACCTGTCACGTGATCATGAACATTGTTGTACAATTGTCATTTAGAATGTAAATTTGTATACAAGATTGGTTGAACCACCAAAGAAAATTAGGACACCACACCTCTAAATAATTGAATACCAACAAAAGAAGTGTCATGGGGCCTTTAAGGTGTCACATCCGGATATACAGGTTACAATCACATACAAAACATTCCTAATCAATTATTGAAAAACAAATTATTTATTTATAAAAAAAATTACATGATTGTTTGAAGTATTCATAAAACTAGGGATGCACCGATACCGGTATTTCGCTACCCAGTGACGAGAAAGCATGGAGACGGTTTGCTGGCCATTCATGGAAGCCGTTTGGCCAGGAAGCCGGCTCCATGCTCCCTCGTCATGAGGTGGCGAGGGAGCATGAAGCCCGCTTCCCGGCCAACCAAAAAGCCGGGCACTGTGTAATTACACGGCGCCCAGCTTCCTGATTGTCCAGGAAGCCGGCCCCATGCTCTCTCGACACAAGTGAAGAGGGAGCATGGAGCCGGCTTCCCGGCCAATCAGCAAGCCGGCTTCCCGATGCAGGAAGTATCGGGCTAGGCATCGAAGCATTTGGGCGAGTACGTGTACTCGGCACCGATAGCGTTACTAGTATCGGTATCGGTGCATACCTACATAAAACCAATGTAAAAAACATATCCCCAGAAAGCAGATTCTTATCCCTCGACACAGCGCCCCCCAGGATCACACATGCGCATCATATACAGTCTTATCTATTTTATAAGTTGCTTAACTTTAAGAGCGGCGTGGTATGGCGCAGCGTGTGATCATCTCGGAGAGAGTGGAGGAAGTGTGTACACTAAAGTGGACATTAAGGCTGGGTTCACACCTAGGCATACCGAATATGCGCGTTTGCAGCGCGTTTTTACCACGATTTTTACAAACGTTTCCGAGGGCTATCCGGCTGTATCCTAATGGATACGCGCAGCAAATACGCCCTAAAGAAGCTCCTGTACTTCTTTGGGCGTAGGGCGTTTTGCAGCGCATTCCTACGCGCTGTAAAACGCCCAGGTGGGAACCATGCCCATAGGCAATAATTGGTTTTCACATGTTGAGCGTTTTTATAGCGCGTAGGAACGCGCTGTAAAACGCCCAGGTGTGAACCAGGCCTTAGGGTTGTTCGATTCCTCCATTTCCACTGTCCCTGCCTATTCTTCTCCTCTCTCCGCCTCCTTGGGATTGTGGGAGTTGCTACCCGGATCAGTGGATTGACTCATTGCCACTTGCCAGAAAAATGATCTTTGCTACAGGCGACCTCCCATACTTCCTGAAGAAGCTCGTGGGGAAACGCGTTGAAGGCTGGACTCACTGCACACTCAAGCATGAATTTAAGAGAAAACAACAAACAAAAATGCGATATACATATTGTTAAAAATTAAGCACCTTAGGAAATAGATAAGACTGTATATGATGCGCATGTGTGATCCTGGGGGGCGCTATGTCTTGGGATATGAATCTGCTTTCTGGGATATGTTTTTACATTGGTTTTTATGTATACTTGAAACAATCATGTCATTTTTTAAATAAATAAATAATTTTGTTTTTCAATAAATGATTAGGAATGTTTTGTATGTGATTATAACCCGTATATCCAGATGCGACACCTTTTAAAAGCCCCATGACACTTCTTTTGTTGGTATTCAATGTAGAATGTAAAGTCAGCCATAAACATGAGATAGATCCAGCCAGATTGGATAACCATTTCATGTCTATGGCAGCAGCAACCCCCTCATCGTCGCCTGTACCCCCAGCCAACCGCTGTTGGGGTGTAGAAGATCAATTGTACACTTTATTTATATAGCGCCAACCATTGACTGAGCGCCTTACATAGTCACATTCACATCAGTCCCTGTCCTCAAGGAGCTTACAATCTAAGGTCCCCATCCTTACATACATACATACATACATACTGTATTTGCCGCCGTATAAAGTGACTGGGCGTATAAGACGACCCCCTAATTTTTCTGTTAAAACATAGGTTTTGGGCTATACTGGTCGTATAAGACGAGTATAGCCCAAAATAATGTTTAAATACACCCACTAACCTCCATGGCGGTATTCCCGAGTGTGGCTCGGGGTTAATTTTTTAGTACCATAAGCGGTAACCCCGAGCCACACTTGGGTTTACAGTCTCTTACCTTGCCCACGATCCCCGCTGTGTCCTCGGGGTTCCGTCCCTTGCGAGCGTCTGCGTCGCAGGGGGGCGGAACCGGCGGGAATTTTAAAAGGAAAAAATAGAGCAAAAAATAATAATAATCAGACCGCCAGGGAGGCTAATCTGTCAGCCCGCAGGATGTGCAGTAATACTGTATGTACGGTAGCTTCGGCTACATACAGTATACCGCGCTGAGCCAATCACGGCAGGCTTTGTCGTCATTAATAAAATACATCGCTCGCCGTGATTGGCTGAGCGCGGAATACCGTATGTAGCCGAAGCTACTGTACATACAGTATTACCGCACATCCAGCGGTATACGCGCCGTATAAGAGGACCCCCGATTTTCGGGGGATGTTTTTAAGTCCAAAAACTCGTCTTATACGCCGGCAAATACGGTACATACAGGGCTGATTTTAGACTGGAGCCAATTGACCTTCCAGCATGTCTTTGGAGTGTGGGAGGAAACCACAGTACCCGAAGGAACCCTATGCAAGCACAGGGAGAATATGCTAACTCCACACAGATAGTGTCCTGACCAGGATTTGAACTGGGGACCCCCAGTGCTGCAAGGCAGAAGTGCTAACCACTACGCCAAACCTTAAGGAGTTACATCCAAGCTCATCCAACTCACTGCTCCCCTCTCTCTGTCAATTTAAATGTGTACGCTTGTGTGAGCTGGATGTACATGTTTATGGCTTCTCTTTGCTGGCATCTCATTCCAGCAACATGCACAAAGATGGCTCCGTCTTTCTGGAGAAAAAACACAGATGAAGGCATTGTCAGGGGAGTACTGTGATCTTTTGTGAATAAATACCTGGAAGTGTTACTCATTATAAAGAGCAGCCTTCATACATCGGTGATAGACTTTGAACATACACAACCATTACATGACTACTTTGATTCAGTAGAGCCCAAGATAAACACGGACTTAGCTGACAGAACAGGAAATGTTATTTATGAATTCTAGACAATCTTATTTGCCTTCTCTTCCTATAAACGCCGGCCTGGCTGGACCCGATTCAGCTGGCTGGATACGTTGATGGTTTATGAGATGTCAAAACATTTGATGGGAACAGACTTAGGTTTTAAGGTTTTAAGAGGCAGCTTGTGATAAGAAGTGTCTGTAAACCTCTGTTCTCATCCTAACCAGGTCAACATGGCGGACCGCTTTGGGCAGATCATGGTAGAAAACCTGCAGAGGAGACAATGTAACCTGGCGGGTGTGGAGGCCTGCCAGTCACTGCAGTCTCAGGTGAGGAGACCACTGCTGACCTTCTCTTAGTACCACACTGGTTTAAAGGGACAGTCCACCCAGACTTAATATTACGTATTGGATAAAAGCTGGCTGGTTGAATTTTCCACCATGTGTACTCCTTTTTTTTATTTTATTTGTATTTAACCACTTGCTGTCCGGGGCATTTTCTTACTATTTGCGCACACATTTCCCCCCCCCCCCGACCCCTCACCTTGTTTCCCGGGATCCCCTGCCCAATCTTGGATCCCCCTCCACGGGCGGCAGGAGATATATTAAAAAAATAAAACCCCCAGTGGTGAATAAATACCACCAAAAGAAAGCTCTATCTGTCCCCAAAAAAGGGTATAAAATTCATTTCAGTACAGCGTTGTATGACGGAATAAATGTCAGTTAAAGTACCGCAGCGCTGAATACTGAAAAATGGCCTGGATGGGAAGGGGGTTTAACACCGCGAACTGGTTAAACACTTTATTTTCATTTTTTTTTACACTAACCCTATTGCTATCACATAGGGGGCTAACAAGCAACCTATGTAATAGCAGATAGGGTGTGACAGGGACATCAGGGGTCTCTCAGACTCCTAATGTCACCTAGGGACCCTAAAGAAGCCGAGGAAGCAGAGATCTGCTTTCCCAATTTCATCTCCTGGCTCTGGAAGGCCGGAGACTATAACGAGTGACAGCGGAAGTGATGTAATACACATCACTTCCGGGTCCAGTGATCGGAGGAGAGATCAGTGGCTAGAAGCCGCTGACTCTCTCTCCAATCTTTGTGGGGAGACACACCGAGCCGGTTCCGGGCGCCGCACGGGGACAATGGTGTCCGGGGAGGGCGCCCCACGGTACAAATGATCCGGCGGCTGCTGTTAAAAACAACACCAAGAACGGTTGCAGCAGCCGTGTTCTTGTTTTAACCACTTCTGCGGGCCGCTGTCTATAGACGTATTGCGGCCCGGAAGTGGTTAATATCCTTTATACTGCACCACCAGTAGTGCGACTCCACCTCATTTATTATTATTAATATACAGGATTAATATAGCACCAACAGTTTGCACAGTGCTTTGCAATAGAAAGGGAAACAGTACAGTTACAATTCAATACAAGATGGTTAGAAGGCCTTGCTCTTGAGAGCTTACAATCTAAAAGGAATGGGCAAATGATACAGTAACGTGACTGCTTGAATACATGAACAGTGACTGCACATGACTGACTGCAGTCACACTTTGGCCAACAACTTTCCACTTGGATGGGGTGGACATGCTACCCACGTCTACAATTTTGTCAGTTTCATCTAAAATGCGAGCAGTGTATGGCCTAGCTTTAGGCTGCCAGTGTGGCTGGAGTAGAAGCTTGTCACTGCACTCCCAGGTGAGAAAATGGTCGCCGTCCTGTTATCAGTCACACGCTCTGCTATCTGCTGAGCAAAAGTGAATAGACCTTAAGGGTATTGATTTGTATCGATTCACAGTGACTGTTTTTCTGCAAATGTGTGCATTCTTCTTAAATTGCTAGTGAAAGTGTATTCACCTGGCATGAAGGGTTTGTATACACTAGGTGGGCTGGCAATCATTTTTCCTCATTTCCCAGCACACGTTGGAATGCCTGACATTTAGACGGGCCATTGTTTTCAGTAGGTGCCTCTTGCCACCAATACATTGTGCTGCAGTGTTAAAGGAATCCCAATTAGGTGATGTAAACTCTAACCGAATCACATTATCAGGGCTATTCACTAAAGGGTGAAGAGTGTGGAGAAGGCAAGAGTAGTGAACAATCTAGGACAACATGTCCTAGCTGAATGGGAGAATTTTTCCAGATCAGCTCTGTTGTCCTAGATTGTTCACTTCTCCTGCCGTCTCCAAATTCTTCACCCTTTCGTGAATAGACCTGTTGGTTATCTGAAGCACTGTGTATCATGAGCCATGAAAACCAAAACGTTTTTTCATCTTTTGTTATGCATTGTTGCATCTCAGTGCTGCTCGTCTCCTGCAGCTTCTTTAGGATTAGTTTCCTGATGATGAAAACAGTGAAACATGCATGCGTAACGTGTGTTGAAATGGTCACTTGCTGACGCCAAACATTTGGCTTGATGATAATGCAGGATCACAGTTTGGGAGACAGGACGGACACCCACCTTCACCCTAAGCAGTGGCGGCAAGCGCAGTCCACACCTCACAGCTACATGTCATAAAGGGGAGGCCAATGGCCCTGCTGCAACTGATCAGGCCAGGAGGGCAGTGTGCCAGTCACAGTTGGGTTTGCACCAAGCCCCTGCTGATCACTAGTCTCAGTGCTGGAGTCATGTATCTGGATGAAATGGGATTTGATACCATACTTATTACCATATAAGTGATCCCTAAAGCAATCACAGAGTTGCCTGCAGGTCCTGCCCACATATTGCAATCAGTATATAAATCACATTTTTAGTGTTGCAGAAGACCACTTGTATGATTTTATAAGTTTATTTGTAACAAAAGACCTAATGAAGTGCGGAACCCCTATCATCCTCCAACAGCAGCATCTAGACCAGCCTTTCTCAGTCAGAGTGCCACTGCAAATTGTGTTTAACATTTTTGCACGGTGTCACGCAGTTCCATGGTACAGGTGAGGCATCCACCAGCACCATGGAAATGTATGATATTACTCCAGGGCGGGCTGCATCCAGGACCTCCCCCAGCATTCAGAAGAGAATTACAGTCGGCTTCCATCCAGATCTGCTCCACCTCCCGTCCTCTGCCATGCTGATGCAGCTGCAGTGTGGTGATGGTATTAAGGTACAAGTCTAATGTGAAAAGAGGGGGGACTCTGATGCGAAGCAGGAAACTCCATATCGCCTTTTTTTTTCTGCGTTGGGCCCCCCTTTAAAATCCATACAAGACCCCTTTCTAGTGTACCGGTCTGGTATACAGTAGACTTTGGGGAAACCACTCGTCATTTTTTTTCAGTTTGAATTGGGCTGTCTCCAGATTTTGCATACTTTTAAAGGGTGCCGTGACTCAAAAAAGGTTGAGCAATGCTGATCCACATGTTCCATACTTGAACATATCCAACATCTTTTGCCAAGTAGAGGTATTGCTTATACTGCAGAATAAATTTGGGGATAGGTGATTCCCCAACGAGGTTTTACAGTATTCCCAATGTACAATAAATACATTTATTGAGACATAAAGAACAGATTTAAATTCTTAATGGTCCCCCATTAGACAAAGTGTGTCTTCTCTGTAACCTCCTGCCGTCCGCCCGTTAAGAAAAAACAGACAGACGGCCGACTCGCATCAGCGGGTTGCCGTCTCCAGACGGCATTTTTTCCCTGCACGGGCAGATTTTTAATTGCTGTAAATTTTCCTTAATATAGTAAAAAATAAAAACCGCAGTGGTGATTAAATGCCACCAAAAGAAAGCTCTATCTGTCCCCAAAAAAGGGTATAAAATTTATTTCAGTACAGCGTTGTATGACGGAATAAATGTCAAAGTACCGCAGCGCTGAATACTGAAAAATGGCCTGGATGGGAAGGGGGTTTAACACCCCGGACTTCAAGTGGTTAATGTGATCAGTGGAGATGTCTTCTGACACCCAGCGGCTGGCATTTAAAGGGTGGCTATTGACTGGCAGGATTGTGCACAGATATGTAACACGTGTCTACTGTCGTCAGGACCTCCGATAAAAATACATTTGTTCCTCTGATTAATCTTTTACTAGACAAATTCCTGGCTCATGCCTGTCGATGAAGCTGACCTCAGTTTATCCTAGGGTTCATTTTGCTGCGTAGAGAGGCGATCAATTAGCCGATGGAAAGCCTCTTTTACTCACTCTACTGTTTTGTGTAGATAAGATATCAGCGACCTTATGAAATCAGGCATGAATTAATGTCATGTACAGAAGATCTATAGAACATACTGTATGACAGCTGCTGACGGATCTTGCTTGATGTAGAAGCCCAATAATCATCATATTACCTAGATTGATTTTAACCCCTTCATGACTGAGGCCTTTTTTTCATTTTTTGCACCCATGTTATATTCCACATTTTAGGCCTGAAAATTACTTAAAACCCCCACACATTATATATTTTCTGAATGCCAAGACCCTATACAATATAATGGTGGTAGTTGCAAATTTTTATGTTGCGCAATATTAGCGCAACTCCTTTTATTAAACCCCAAAATTTAGTGATAAATTTAATTAAATGCCCCAAAACACAACAAAATACCAATTTTTTAAATGAAATATAAAAGATGAGGTTACAACGAGTAAAACGATACCCAACATGCCCAGTTTACAAATGCAGTACCCCAAAAAGTCCACAGAAGACGCTTTAAAAGCCCCCACAGGTCATCAATTTAGAGATACCCCAAAATACTGGCCCTAGAATTATTGCTCTCACTCCGACGTGCGCGGCGATACCCAGCATGTGTAGCGCGTTCGTCGTTTTCATACGTAGGCGCACCGGACGCGTGTTTAGGCGGGGGCGCGGGACTTTAAAATGTTTTTTTATTATTAGATTTATTTGATAAGGAAGAATGCCACTTAGCACCAGTTGTGTTGGAATTGGCCACATAGCAGTAACCTGTTTTAAAGCCAATTTTGTCTAAATACAAGAGACGTGTTTTCTTACTTGACTCTAGGTGTGCTTTGTGTATTTCTTCCAGATCTGTGCTGTAAAAGTGTGAGACTTTGCCTCTCTGCTGGAGCTTCCTGTAATAAAGACCGGTCACTGCTGCTCTCTCTCCTTGTCCAGGGTGACTGGTCTTGTCTCCGCCCCCTCCTTTAATAAGGACCAGTCACTGCTGCTCTCTCTCCTTGTGCAGGGTGACTGGTCTTGTCTCGGCCCCCTCCTGTAATTAAGACCGGTCACTGCTGCTCTCTCTCCCTGTACAGGGTCTTGTCTTCGCCCCCTCCTGCAATAAAGACTAGTCACTGCTGCTCTCTCTCTCCTTGTGCAGGGTGACTGGTCTTGTCTCCGCCCCCTCCTGTAATAGAGACTGCTCACTGCTACTCTCTCTCCCTGTACAAGGTGACTGGTCTTGTCTCCACCCCTTCCTGTAGTTTTCTGCAGGGAGCATGTAGTGGGTTGGGGCTGCTGGGTCCATCTCTGCTCAGGCTATGTACAGCACAGTGAGGATGTTACTACCGGTACTACTTTTTCAATGTGATTTCTGTGTTTGCAAATGGGTTTCTTACACACAAAGTGGATTTATATGCAGACATAATTTTCAGGATCCGTTCCAGCTGCGGCGTCTCAGTATACGGCGAGCTGTAGCACGCCGTATACTGAGCTTTGGGTGACGGGAGGACGCTAGTTTGTGTCCTCCCGTTACCCTTAGGAGAACTATGGGGAAAAGCCCTAACCCCATAGTTCTCCTTTTAAAGGAAAGGCATTTTGCCCGGAGTCCAGCTTTAGAATGGCTACCCCCTCGGTAAACATAGATGCATTAATAAAAACTTTTATTAATTGTGTCTAAATGCTTTTAACAGTCAGCTAGACGTAGTAGAATTTGTGTCGGCCCACTACTGCCCAGCAAGCCATACTCTTGAGACTAGGACCATCATCATGATGTGTTGGAGGGGGTGGACACAAACACACTGGGCTTAATTTAATAAAGGCATAAAGGGGGGTCACTTTGCAAGGGAATTTTTCATTAGCTTGGGGTATAGGGTGAGGCTCTGTTGGCTTCCATCATCCAATCATACTGTTGGCGCTTTATAAATCCTGTATAATAATAGTATGCAAGCACAAATACTGTGTATAGTTATTTCTTTTGCACATGATTGGGTAGTCTTTTCATCTCATTCACTAAGCTAAGGGAAAACCTCCATAAAAAGTGCAAATTCCTTTGCAAAGTGAACAGGCTATTATATTTATTGAATCATCCCCTATATATTCCAGGTGAGGCGCAGAAAATGTTGTACATAGGTATACGCGTGTAAACACGCCTGTGCAAATGCCAGTAAGAGCACTGAACACGCTGCTTATCACATGGTCTTAGGATCAGGGGCAGAGGATTGTGAGTAGGGATGAGCTCAGTAAGTAAGTTATGCCAGTAAAAGCACTGAACACGCTGCTTATCACATGGTCTTAGGATCAGGGGGCAGAGGATTGAGAGTAGGGATGAGCTCAGGATCGGTCTGAACCTGGTCTGGACCTGAGTTCCTCTGAACAGGGAACTGCCATAGGCACTGCCACTCAAATCAGCTGTGGCATGGGCATTCCCTGCTCATTTCAGTCAGCATTAGATCACGATAAGACTCCAAAGACATTCTGGAAGGTTAATTGGATTCTGTCCAAAATTGTCCTTCCTATGTATGCATGTGGGATAGGGACCTTAGATTGTAAGCTCCTTGAGGGCAGGGACTGATGGGAATGTGCAGTATGTAAAGCTCTGCATAAACTGTTGGTGCTATATAAATACCTGTAATAAATAACTTAAAATCCGTTGCTCTGTTATTACAAAAGAAAAGGTAAAATTATTGTACTGTGAGCGTTCCAATTTTCCTTGCTGTCTTCCTCTGGGCTGCTGCGGGCAGCTCTACTACAGGAAAAAGAAGAGTCGTATCATTTCCCATTGGGCACACAGGATACTCGGATGTAAGTACAAGGTTCAAGGGAACAAGATGGATTATAAATACTATATACAGACTGGTAGAGATGCTGCCCCGGGTAACAAGATCAGATTTGACAGAAAGACAGGCCTATATTTTTAAATGTCGTTTTTGCATTTCTATATATCTACATCATTTTATAAATATTTTGTGATCCTTTAAAAACTAGGGTTTTCACCTAAATGTATTTGTTACAGATGGATCGATTGCTGTCTAACGGATGGGAAGCAGCAAATGCCTGGGATATGATCCGGGTATACAGCAATCTACCCCAGAATGATGTAGCACGGTATGTAACCTCATACATCTCACCTGTGCCATGTCTGAATATACACACAGTTGTTTAAAGTATAATTAAACCTAGCAAGCTAGCAAGGGAGTAAGTATATGCAAAAACAGTTAAAAAAAAAAAAAAGTTCCCAAAAAAGTTATTACTTGCCTGGGTCGCTGGCTCGCTCCTGGCAGAAGAGTAGAAACACAGTGGAGCTGAATGCACGCAGCCTGGAGCGTGCACGTCGGACAGACACCGTGGGAAAGGAAGATACAGGAGTCTGCGGTGCATCAGAGACCGACACCAGCGCCGGAGGGATCATCATTTAAAGTAAGTCCTTAAAGCAGGGGCGTCCCAAGGCTGGGTGACACCCGGAGTGGAGACCGCGTGAAGTTGCTGCGCACGTGCACGATGGCACCATTGTGCATGCACGGTCGTCTTATTGATGCCTGCCGGTGGCCATCTTGGTGATGGAAGCCAGCAGAGTGAGGAGGGGACGTTCACCCGGCGGGATGAGGTATGCCGCTGGGTCCCCTCCTCTCTCCTGACACTGTTGGGCTCTCTGTCCATGACTGAGTGCCCAACTTTTCATAGGGGGTGACACCAAAATGACAGTCATTTTGGTGTCACCCCATCCAATGGTGGCACCCGGGTGCGGTCCGCAGCCCCTGCACCCCCCTTGTGACGCCACCGCCTTAAAGCAGCATGGGGGGGGGAAATATTTGTGACTTTAATGTCACCTTAATGTCTCTTCTATGATAACGGGACAGTATTCCCCCTATCCTGTGCTAACAGGAAATCAGATGCTGTGGCCACACCCCCATTCTGGTTTATGCCCCTCCCATACAGCTGACATCCTTGGTTTGTCCACTTGAAAACATGGTGGCGGGGATCATAAATATTAATTAGAAAAGAAAACAATGGTCTTTTGTCCCTTGCAACCAATTGGCTAGAGAATAGTAGTAGCGGCACGGTCCACTGATGTGGTGGAGGGAGGGAGGTGACACGGGAAGCTGCAAAGCTAACCAGGGAATGGGAATGGTACATGCCTGGCCATGCCGCAATGGAGGAGTTTCAAAAGACTGGATGAACAGTACAAATATTTTTTCCCAGAAAGGAGCTGGCACGCACAGTCCAGTGTTGTATTCAGCCATTTTTGTAGGATTTAACTTAAATTAAAAGCTAAGTTGCTTTTCAGCTCTATTCGTATCTAAGTTAAATAATAGAAACGTCCGATTTTGTGTGAAATTAGTGGCAGAAAATCTAAAGCCAAACCAATTGTTTTTGGATATGTGTGTGTGTGTGTGTGTGTGTGTGTGTGTGTGTGTGTGTGCGCGCGCGCGCGCGCGCATATGCGTGGGTGTCTGTCTAAGCTATTTGGATTGGACACAGACATCTCTAATTCTATTGCATAGTGTGGGTCCGTGACCAGACCTGGGTTTGTAGCTTTTCTCCAACTGTGTCTGTCTTCCCCATATTGGCACTATTTGGCCTCTAAAATATGATATAAACAAGTAAGCAGTTGGCATTTTGCAGAGCTAAGTAGTGACTGCCGAGAAAGGGATCACGTTGGCCAGAGAGGGATCACTTTGAGGCAGATGGCCAGAGAGGGATCACTTTGATGCTGTTGGCCAGAGAGGGATCACTTTGATGCAGTTGGCCAGAGAGGGATCACTTTGACGCAGTTGGCCAGAGAGGGATCACTTTGACACAGTTGGCCGACTTGAACAGCATTACATGCAAATTTATTATCCCTGTTTTTATGCAAACGTTGGCAGAGGGTTAACTTAGAATTTCCATTTAAGAGATTTCCCTTCCTACTGTGTAGACACAACAGGAAGAGAGAGGAAAGTAAATCTGCTCTTAAACGCCAATCTTCAGGAAAGAAAAACCCCTTGTAGTGGGGCTATCCACCCAAACTGCAAGGGTTACCTACTCATTTTTGGAAAGGACTTGTACTTACCTGCTCCCAGTGGCTCCAAGGTCAGCGCCTGCAGCCTCTTCCCCTCTCTCCTCCGGCGGTTGGGGACCCACTGACTTCATCACATCTAATGCAGGGCCTATAGCTCTGCATTATACACGAGGACACCAGGGGACAGTCCACAAGCTGGAGTGGAGGGGAGAGAGGAGAACGCTGACTGCCAAGGGAGTGGGGATCTGGTAAGTAAAAGTC
This sequence comes from Nanorana parkeri, assembly GCF_000935625.1. Lineage (NCBI taxonomy): Eukaryota > Metazoa > Chordata > Amphibia > Anura > Dicroglossidae > Nanorana > Nanorana parkeri. Next base: position 1,283,796 of record NW_017306287.1, read on the forward strand.
TGCGACACAAAAGCTGGCAGTTAACCCCTTGCAGTTGTGCTGCCCCTGAACTGCAAAGGGTTAACTGTCTTTTCTTTTTTTTCCCCTGGAGATAGGCTTCAAGCTCACCTTACACATTACAATCTGACTGCATGATCTTTGTACGTGCTCCTTCATGTTACATAAATCTATGTAACATGACAATCCACCTAAGCGCTTTGTATCCAATCAGAAAGGCCTTTGAACGACATATTTGTTGATAAGTCTCAAGGATATTGTACAGTCAGGTTGTATCATGTGTGATGAGTTTAGGATTTCCCCTCTATTCCTGTTCCAGTGGCAAGTGCAAACCATGTCTTTTCCCTCGATTTCAGTCCCAGCGACAGTGATCAGCAGGACAAACAGAGAAAGTGAATCTCGCCTCCGGGGACATAGACAGCAATAAGAAAACCAACAAGGGTTCAGACCCTTCCAAATGCTACACCCCAACCCAAAAAAAAAATGTAGATCATTTCATTTCATCACATATCAATGAATGTAATAAATAAGTCAAATATCATTTTGTCTTCCCTCCCCCAGGATTGAGAAACTGGAATTTCTAGACGAGAAGGAATTGCTGGAACAGCTGCTTCTCCATTATTGTATCAGCTGGGGTACAAAGGACTCATTACACTTAGGTAAGGACATTGTATCTCAGCAAATTTTAACCACTTGTGTCCCAGGCCTTATTTTTTACCATAAAACACCCTCGAGTCCCAGAGAGGGTTTTTTGTTGTTGTTTGGGCGATGTCTTAGTTCCGCACCTTTGTGTGTGTAATGGGGGCTCTGGATAAAAAAAACCACGCAGCTCTGCAGCAACACATCACTTCTTATTTATTTATTACAGGTATTTATATACTGTAGAGCCGACAATTTACGCAGCGCTTTACACAGTGCACATTCAGATTAGTCCCTGCCCTCAAGCAGCATACATATCTGGGGTCCCTATCTCACATGCATACATACAAGGGCCAATTGTAGACAGGAGCCAATTAACCTTCCAGCATGTCTTTGGAGTCTTAGTGATCTACTGCTGACTGCAATGAGCAGGGAATGCCCATGCCACAGCTGATTGAGTGGCAGTGCCCATCGCAGTTCAGTCTGAACCTGAGCTCATCCCTATTCACAGTCCTCTGCCCCCAGATCTAAGACCATGTGATAAGTGGTGTGTTCAGTGCTCTTACTGGCATTTGCATGGGCATAACTTATTTACTGAGCTCATCCCTAATCACAATGCTCTGCCCCCTGATCTAAGACCACCTGATAAGTGTTGTGTTCAGTGCTCTTATTGGCACTTGTGTACATGCATATACCTATGTACAACGTTTTCTGCCCGTACATTTCTATGAACAGAAGAATGCAGCAGCTGAGGCTCCCAGGCTCCTTAAATACAGACATATTGTACACTGCATGACAATGCAACTGTATATGTGCCCATGCCATTGAAAGCATTACTTATTCATCCTTGCCCCTGTGTTGTGACCTGGAATTTGTACTTGTCTTGCTAAATGAAAAAGATGACCACTCAATTAAAATATTTTCCCATCTGTTCCCCTGGTATGTGTCATTCCTCTTTCTTGTCTTTCTAGGTCTGTCGGAAATCACATTTTGACAGTACAGAAAAAGTCGACCCGGCCGTGATATTCCCATCACACTGACTAACACAAACCATTACATTTGGCAAACACCAGGCATTTGGCTTTCAATCTTCCCAGCCAGACCTAACAAGAGAGCAATCTTCCTGATGCTACAAGCTTTGCGAGCCGTTTCCAGAGTATGAAATAAATCTCCTCCAGTGTGTGTGTGGAAGTCTGTCTGCAAGTCTACATGCACTCTGTAGCCTCCAAGGTGCAAACTTCATTCACCGTTTACTTGTTTATGTTCCTTTTTATTATGATGAGCAAATATTACACAGTACAAGGTGTGGCACTACTCTGTCCTTGAGCTTGTTTTCTTTTTTCTTTTCAATAATGCCGCTTGGAGATTGCAACCAACGTGACGGCTTTTAAAATTAAATTTTAATTCCGTTACTTGGAATGTGGTTGTAATTCTTTTGAAGTCCACGTGAAGACCCTTATATGTCACCACAGGTGACATATAAGGGTGCCTATTATAATCTCCAACGCACTAAGCTATTAATTTGCAGACCTGTACACGGTCCATGTTGATGGTGCCTGTTTGTGGGTGTCCTCTTAGCAGCTTCAGTGAATCGAATCACTAATTGAACTAAGAAATCCATAGAACACACCGATGATGCTCAAGCACAGGCTTGAAAACTCCTGCACTCAAAGTATATGTAAATTCGAACAATGAACATCCACTATTTTCTGACATTTGGTCCATTAACAATGTGTTTTGTTAGATCTGTTTGATAAGTGAAAGAAATACATGTTGATCCTCCTAGAAATTCAGTGAGCTCGTAACTACCTGTGCTGCACTGAAATCTCAAGCAGTGCTATCAGCTCTGCCCAGTTCACCTCTGTAAACTACATAACACCTCCCCTCTATGTTATAGGAGAAGTGTTCTGCAGTCCTAACACTTCCTGTCCTAGGCTGATAACGCTGCACCTCCACCATGTGAACTTAAACTTAGGAACACCTCCTCCCTATGTCATGGAGAAGCAGGGAGGGGCAGGTGTTATGTAATCCTAGCCCAGAGGCACAACTCCGGTCCTCCATATTTAGTACAGTGTGTGAGCATTGTCACCCTAGGACAGGAAGTGTGTTAATGGGAGGATCACTAGGTGAGAATAAAGGGGAAAAGCCTGAAAAAGAAAACAAATACAGCCACCTTTATATAAGGACTTATAAGCTGCTATATATAACATTTTTGTTCTTGGCACACACAGCTATCGAATGGCCATAGATGGGGCAGTTCTGTCACAAAGAATTGTGGAAATGTCACCAGTACGCCAGTCCTTTTAGGATAGCAAAAGCTTAATTTATTGAAGTTCTTTGTCATATGAACAAGCGCTTTCGGGACCGCGCAGGGTCCCTTCATCAGGCTTTAGGATCGTCAATGATAAAGCCTGATGAAGGGACCCTGTGTGGTCCTGAAAGCGCTTGTTCATATGAAAAAGAACTTCAATAAATGAAGCTTTTGCTATCCTAAAAGGACTGGCCTACTGGTGACATTTCTACAATTACGCTGATATTTGCGGTGCCATTCGCAGTCACTGCGAGCACCCCCCACTACAAGGGACATTTCGGTAAGGAGTGCAACAAGGCTAGTTTGTAGTTCTGTCACAAAGACTAGAGGTCTGCTGGCACCAGTTCACATCGCACGCCACTATGACTTGCTATGGTCTTTTTTGACTCGGCCAACTCTACCATGTGGAGAGAAAGATTCAATCTCTTCATGGATCAGGAACGATTGCCCATCTACCAGGAGAGATGTCACGGCGTGCTAGAAAGTCCCTGCATGCCGTACCTTGCACTTATAATGATCAGAAATGATTGCCACTGATGTGCACTAAATGTGAATGTCACGAGCAAAGCTGGGATCTGTTGCGATACTTTTACTGGCTGTATAACTCCATTGTTAATGATTTGTCTTATTAAACCTGTGGATTCCTATCAGAGATTTTCAAATTATTTTCTCTTTTAGTATATCAAGTATTCATTTTAGTTGACTATTAATAATATATTATGTACTTTACTGTAAATTAGTATTTTGGGAGCACTTTACATTTTCAGGGTGATCTGTGTGTATAAGTGTGCAACTAAGTGGAGTTTATACAGAAGGCGTCTTCAATATTGGGACCACGGCGAGGAGTTTCGCTAACACTATATCTGAGAAGATCTATCTTTGCGCTTCTGGGACACCGTTAGCGCTGCAAGGGAGAAGAACAAATACTTACCCTGCTGAGCCTCAGAGTGGAAACAACCGGGTCCAAAATGAAAGCGTGATTGTAAGCCCAAGTGCCACTAACCAAAAGCCTTCTACCAAACTCCATTTGGTGAGTACCCACCCAAGAGGGGCTGTCGGACTACCGTTTAAATATACTATCAACATTTTTTTCCTTGTACACGTTTTCTATGGCTTTTTTTTTATCTCTCACTGAACACTGCACTTTGATGTTTTAATTTTTTTGTGTGGACCGTTCACATATTGTTATTTATTGTTCATAGACCTTTCAACAGGTCATCATGTTTTTCTAATGCAATATTCTATTACATTTGATTCACATCTGTTATTATCACTAGGTAATAGATTTTCACATAGTGGCTAATTTTTTCTGTTGTCTCAATGCTGTTTTGTGTTTTACAGCTCGTTTGATACAATTGAATAAAATAATTTTGATCGCTAATGCAAACACTCACCTCTCCGCCGACTTCCGGGAGTCCTGTCGGCGATCCGGTGACATCACGGACATCAACGTTACCGGACTCCTTCCCCAAGTGGCTCCGTCGGCTAACGAAGGGAATTAATCGCTTAAAATTTTTTTCGATTAATCGAACACGAAAATTTGAATCATTACCAGCCCTAATATATATATAAAAAATGTATTTTGGTTTTTCTCATGAAGTCAAGTTTAGGTCACCTTATAATATAAATTAATGTAAAGCTGAACTACAATTTGATATTAAAACACCAATTAACACAACATATGCAATTCATAAAGTTATATATCCATTAAAAAGTAACTAAATGTATTTTTAAATGCATCTAGTGTAAGTAGTGCAGTAGAATGGGACAGACAGCATTCCCAGGCAGTAGGGCTCTAACTTCAGTGCACTCGTGCAAGAAGCAGAAAGAGTAAGGGCCCATTCACACTGGATCCTTTGCGCTGCAATACGTTTGTCAACGGATGCTAATGGTAGGGCACCGAAAAATGAATGGTGTGAATTAGGCTAGGTAACACCGCACCGTTCCATTGAGCTGAAGAAAAGTAGAACATACACTACTTTTTTTCAGTGCAACATAACGCAACTGATCCGGTGTAAACTAAGGGGGCGGGTACAGCTGGCTCTGCCTCTAGATAGGCAGAGCCAGCTGTCAATCACGCAGCTGGGTGGATCTCGACAGTAATGTCAGGATCCGTCCCGGCTGCGGCAGTCTCAGTTCTCGCGGTATACTGAGCTTTGGGTCACGGGAGGATGCTAGTTTGCGTCCTCCAGTGACCCATAGGATAACTATGGGGAAAAACACTGACCCCATAGTTCTCTTTTAATAATAAGGATATCACAGAGCGTCCTAGTGGCACTGTACCCTCTTGGTCAATGCTTGTTCCATGCGCAACCTCCCTCTCATGTAAATGACTGGTTAAGGCTGCATTGTGTTCGTAGAGAAAGGAACGCATGAGCCTGTAAACTCGCTGGCCCCCAGGTTCCCAAACTGAGGGCCATTCAGAAGGTGAGGATGCTGTGACTAGGGGCTTAGTTAGTGTTGCATCATGGTGTATGAGATTGAATCAGGGCCGGCCTTAGGCCTTTAGGCGCCCTGTGCGAGAAAGCTTTACAGCGCCCCTCAGTGGCCACACCCCCGTAACCACACCCATTTCCCCCAATATATGCACCATTTAAAGACTCCTATTTTGTTAAGCCGCAAAGAAACATATTAAAAAGTATGATAAAAATAAAACTTTTATTCAAAGGTATTAAACTTGTAGGCACAATAGAAGTATTCTTATCAAATAAAACAACAGAAGGTAAACAATAAATGTCAAACTACAATAGAGTCTATAAAAATAAAGTGTCAGGATGTCATGCCGATCCCTTTTTTCAAGTAAGTGCAACTAGAAAAGTAAAAATAAAAAACAGAACACAGACCCCGGGCTACATGTAAATTAATGAATTACTATATGTCCGAATATGAGTGAAATGTATTCAGACACATAATAATAATTTGTTTGAGAATGTGCGGCGGCCATGTTGGCCACCGGCGTGTTCTGTGAATGCGTGCCACCATCTTGGAGGCAGGGAGCATGATGCCATGCATGCGTGGCGTCAGGTGACCTCACACGCCGATATTGGCCCCACCATCTTGGTGTATACCTAGATATACACCAAGATGGTGGCGCCCAACACGTGCGGTGTTATAAGATGTCATGCTCCTTGCCTCCAGAACACGCCAATGGCTGAATACAAAATAGCATAAAAATGTGTTTTGTTTGATGAAACAAATGAAAACTTTTTTAGTTTTCGTTAATTTCATCTGAAATAAATTTTTCGTCTTCGCACTTGTCTAATAATATGTGTGTGTGGGTGGGCAGTTTTCACTTTTTTTAAATAATTTTTTTCATATTTTTTCATATTTATTTTTTACTGTTGGGGGGGCTTCGGGGAAATATTAGGGGTCCAAACAGACCCCTGACATTTCCCTTGTAAAATAGAAAAGAAATTGAGGACACCAAATCCTCAATTTCTTTTTCTACAGCCTCAGCACTCAATGAATGGGAAGCACTCAGTACAGAGGCTTCCCATTCAAATATTTACTATCAGCTGTTTCAGAATTGGGAGGAGCCTCTGTACTGAGTGCTTCTCCCCATTGGTGAAATCTGGAATGAACAGGCTGTGATGTAAATCACAGCCTGTTCATTCATAACTGGGGACACATAGTACTATGTGTCCCCAGTTATTTACAAACACTGAAGTGATCAGACGATCGCTCCGGTGTTTGTCCTTCTCACACGGAGGATCGGTAAATATCAATTATATTTACCGATCCCACGCACTGAGCCGCTGTCATCCTGAAACTGACTGGATGACAGCGGCTCCAACCTCCTCCCCGCTCTGCCATCCTGACAGCTGCGGGCGCGGCTTAGGCGCCCTGTGCAGCCGCACGGCTCGCGCACCCCTAAGGCCGGCCCTGGATTGAATGCCGGAATGAAATATAGAGCCGCTCACTATTCACGCTGAGTCAGTACAAGTTCTAAATTGCCTTATTTGTTTGGACTGTAGCTCTCGGATGTGGTACATGCACAGTACATTATCATACTTTTATATTTGCTCCTTGTATGTAAGATCTACATGTGGAGAGGAACATGACTTCATCTGCTAATCACACCAAAGCTCCAAGCGTGAACTATAATCCTGAGTCAATATTAGATGTTGTATTGCTCATTTTCCCCCTGAAAGGCAAATTCTGGCCACGCACGTAATCTGTGTTTGTTGTTCTGACAGCATGTTTTTTTTTTGTAAGTCTTGTCGCCACAGGTCCTCTTTATTCCAGCAGTGACCTTGGAAGGAAGGAGCTGGCATTGCACATCCCGCAACCATCTAAAGTGCCCCTTTTCCCAAACACAACACGCTGATGACAAATTGCAGGCCAGTGTGGCGCATAATTGCCTTGCGGCATATTGGCAGCACTTTCCCAGGCAGAAAAGGGATGGCGATTTTAAAGCGGATCGAATGACTGCGCTTCTAAATGGGCACCTTTTCTTCTCCATGAAGGCACTCAGCCCACATGTAAAGATTGAAGGCAATTTGTGTAGCTCTCCTACCGACTGCTGATGTAATGCAAAAGCTTGACCTGCTGACTGCCATTTTGTCACCAGAACATGCGTGACATTGTTACGGAGCGCCACGGACCCCTTATCCTTACTCGGATATCTCCTCCCTCTGATTGACATGTCATTTGTTGAAACACAAGCTGAGCGATCTGTCTATTACCATAATAAGTGCATAGCCATTGGTTTAAAGGTAGGTTTTAAAGGGAATGGATTTTCTTTTTATTGTTTTTTTTTTAGATACTCCTAAGAAAGAGATCAGCTGGTGTAAATAATCTTAACAATGTTAATTAAAACTTTCTTTCTATGTATAGATTATAAAGACAAAGGTACATGGGGCAGCCATTTTTACCCATTACCTAAGCAGGCTCTGCTTTGCAGTGCGGCACATTGCTTTGCAGTGTTGCTTTACTGTTCTGTCTATGTCCTCATTCACACTGGTTGTACACGTCCGTACGACATGCAGGCCCGTAAAGAGTTGATCCCGGGAGGGACAGGTGCTGCGTCTGATTGCGCGCAGCAGCTTGTTCTACCCTTTGGGGGACGCGGCTGTATGGTGTCATCCAGACACCCGAACTGCACCTCCTTGCGGGTACGGGTGTCCGCACTTGGGCGCAGACAGGAGTGTCCAAGAGGAACATTAGTTTTGTGCAAATAGAGGCAAAGACAAATGTTCTTGGTATATTGCCCTTTCAGGTTGTATGTAATACCACAGGCCACTAGATGGAGCTGAGAAACATCATAAGAAATACTTCTATCCTATACTCCTCAGCTCCATCTAGGGACTATAATGGAGTATTACATTACATTTGACCTGAAAAGAAAACATACTTAGAATGTTTGTTTTTGCGTCTATGCGCACAGAACCAACATTCTCAGAAAATTGCAAGGTGAATTTCTAGTGTCCGCTCTACAGATCTCTAACTTTATTCCAGTTACAAAAATTTGGAGCAATAAGGAGGTAAACTGGAAATCACAACAAAATTCCTTTAACCTAAACACTGCAATTATAACCTAAAATGTGTATGCTTTGCACTGCTCATTGCGTGCTTGCTAGTGTGGAAGGCTCCACTTCACACATGTGGAGAATGGGTATGAACTGTTCTTAGTCAAAACAGGAAGAAAACGCAGTTTGAACACAACTTTGTGCACCCAATCTGTGCCTTTCGCCCAATGTTTATCTGCTGGCATCCTCTGACCGCACAGCCACAATGTGATCCTACTGCCTCCTCCCACACCTGTAATCTGCTCTCACTGCCTTCCCTCTCCCCCTCATGTCTCCCTTCTACCTACTGCAATCTTGCCCTGTTCTCCATGCAGTTCATCAACAGTCCTTTCCAGTTGATGGTCTGTCACCTGATTTCCATCATAAAGGCCCCATCTTCATTCTACATCTTTGATGTGCCATTGTAATTATCTCATCTCCCAGTTGTCTCTCATCTACTTTCCATAACACCAATGTGGCCAAGGCCACCTGATCTGCAGCCCCTGTCCTGCTCATCTTCCGCCCCCTTTCCATACATCATCTGTGAAAATAGCTACTGTGTCTACCTTCCATACACCTTCATCCCTGGCTGCAACACACGTCTTCACAGTGCTACGTACTCCAGGCTGATGTCACAATTCACTATCTCTCCTATCGGCTCCTGTGACTACCCATCATCTGCTACCTTTCCCTTACCTACCATGTAAAACATTCTTTCACCATCACTCTCCACTGTTAGCTCTTATTCCTCACCCTACCATCTATAACCCCATTTTCACCATCACTCTCCCCTTCTCCACTCTCAGCTCTTATTCCTCACCCTACCATCCATAACCTCATTTTCACCATCACTCTCCCCTTCTCCACTCTCAGCTCTTATTCCTCACCCTACCATCCATAACCTCATTTTCACCATCACTCTCCCCTTCTCCACTCTCAGCTCTTATTCCTCACCCTACCATCCATAACCTCATTTTCACCATTACTGGATGTGGAGACATCTATTTCACTCTCCACCATGTAGAACATTCCTCTTTCACCATAACACCCAATCTTCCACCATCAGCCCCCATTCCCATTCCGATCATGTCCACTTCTCCAATCTCACCTCTTATTCCTCACCCTACCATCTATAACTCCATTTTCACCATTACTCTCTACTTCTATTCCACTCTCCACCATGTGCAACATTCCTCTTTCACCATCACACTCAATCTTCCACCTTCAGCTCCCATTACCCTCCTGTCATGTCCACTTCTCCACTCTCAGCTCTTATTCCTCACCTTACCATCCATAACCTAATTTTCACCATTACTGGAGGTGGAGACATCTATTCCCCTCTCCACCATGTTTTTTTCTTTTACCATCACAGCCCATCTTCCAACATCAGCTCCCATTCCCATCCCTACCATGTCCACTTCCCCACTCTCAGCTCTTATTCCTCACCCTACCATCCATAACCCCATTTTTACCATTACTCTCCACTTCTATCCCCCTCTTCACCATGTACAACATTCCTCTTTCACCATCACACCCAATCTTCCCCATCAGCTCCCATTCCCATCCCTACCATGTCCACCTCTCCACTCTCACAGCTCTTATTCCTCACCCTACCATCCATAACCCCATTTTTACCATTACTCTCCACTTCTATCCCCCTCTTCACCATGTACAACATTCCTCTTTCACCATCACACCCAATCTTCCCCATCAGCTCCCATTTCCATCCCTATCATGTCCACTTCTCTACCATCAACTCTTATTCCTCACCCTACCATCTATAACCCCTTCTCCTTTCTCCATCACCCATCACTTCTTCTGTAGTTCTCCCAACCATGTACCTATCGTTCACTGCCACCCCTCATTCCATCATCAGCTCTCATTCCCTTCCATCTACAGCCTCCCTTTCACTATTACCCTCCCGTACCTCCACCATAAGGTCTTATTTACCCTCCTACTGTCTAAAACCACCCAGCTCTCTCACCATCACCCTCAACCATCATCTCTCATTCCCAACCTTACCATCTACTATCCCCTAAACCTCCCCACCACTCCTGACTTATCCATCATCAGTTCCCATTTCCCTTCCTATCATTTATAAACCCCTCCCCCTCCTATGCACACACCACCATCGCTACTCCATCAGCTCCCATTCTCCAGCATTTACATCTTAGGGCCACTTCACAGCTCTGTGTGTGCTGGTGTGGTGTATAAAAAAGCAATATTCTGCTTGCTGCTTCTCTTTTTGTAGTTTCCAGCAAAGCACACCATAGAGATGAATGGTACCACATGTAGAACATATTTAAAACTTCTAAATGCATCTAAAATGCACCGCACCTACACACAGAAGTGAGAAATGGCCCTCAGCTTTTCGCATGGCTGTAGAGGATATTCCTTGCAGAACCACTTTCATTAAGAAACACGTATAGCCTGCACAGCTGTTTTCAGGTCGTACCACAGCATCTCTGTTGGGTTTAGGTCTGAACTTTGATTAGAAGGTCCAAAATATTAACTTTGCTTCTTGTCAGCCAGTTAGTCAAACTGGTTACTTATGCTGCATTGGCCAAGAGGCCTTCAATTTACACAGTTGCCTGACCGCTGTATCTGCATGCCCAGCAAATCAAAGCGGTGCAGTAACTCAAAACAACCAATCAGAATTTTGATTAGGTAAAATAACTGACTACTATGAGTACTTGACTTTGCAGATTATGAATGCACTTTGCACTGGCAGTGGAGTACATCTGTATGTCTACGCGGCATTTATCATGTCGATGCATCGTGGTTCAAATGATATACTGAGCAATGTTTAGATTCCTCTGCGGCTGCCCATCATCCCGGTTACCTGAGTATCTCACTTGACACTGAGCTGAACTGTCTAGTTAATTACAGTGTGGAGATTATCTACAAATGAGCTTGGGATGTGACAATACTCAGGCTGCATCCTTACACACTTGTAGAACCCTCTGTGTGCTTAGAGAGCGCAGCAAAAAAAGGAACCCCCTACACGATGAAGTGAGCACAGTGGGTGTCTTTTATGGCATTCTAGGGAATTCTTCCATACAAGAGCAGAATCTCTCTACAGGTAGGCCTTGAACCTCTTCATAACGATAAGATAAACTGCAGGATAAATCCTTTTCATGCTATCACTAACTGTAACTGAGCAACTCTCCATGTTTTTATTCTCCTGCATGTGGATGGGCAGGCAGTTCAAGCGCAGCCATACTATGTCCTATTGATTCCTGGGAGTTTAGCCTAGGGTTGCCACCGGTCCAGGATTCAGTCCGGGTTTTCAATGCTGTGTCCGGGTTTCATGGCAGCTGAAACCCAGACACAAGATGTGAGGCATACGGGGGCAACCAAAATTAAGACAATCGTTTTGACTGATATTTACATAGGAAGGGGTGACGCTATTTACATATGAATAAGCCGCGACTCATTCTCCCCCCCAAAATTTCCGTGCATCGCTAGAGTGTTCGGGTTTCGCTGGAAGAAAAGGTGGCAACCCTAGTTTAGCCTCAGAAACGCATTCCTGGCCACAATGTTCTTTCTCACATGAGAAATGAATGTGGCTGTGGACTGATTTAGGGTTACATATAACAATATCCAATGAGGGTGAATTTATTAAAACTGGAGCAGACAAAAACTGGAGCAGTTGTGCATGGCAACCAATCAGCTTCTCTCTTTAAGGTGCCCATACACTGCACGATTATCGTACGATAATCGTATGCGATCGGGTTTTCGTACGATAATCGAGCAGTGTGAACGGAGACGTGCGACCGTTTCTACTGTACGGTCGCACGTCTTCTGTCGAACCAGCATGTTCGAAAACCAGCCGGGAATCGTACGATTCTCGGCTGGTTAGAACGGTGCTCGGAAGATAAATGCTGAATAAATGCTCGGAAGATAAATGCTGAACGGGCCGGTGTCCCCCTCAGGGGGGCGGGCTTGCGATGATCGAGAGTGCGATCTGCCTGTCGAAGATAGGCAGATCGTACGTTTTTTTAATCCCTTTACAACCATCGCAAGCCTTTAGTCTTGCGATGGTTGTAGAGTGTATGGCCACCTTTAGTTTGTTCAGCTAAGATTTGAAAATGAAAAAGAGAAGCTGATTGGTTGCTGTGCACAGCTGCTCTAGATTTTGTCTGCTCCAGTTTTGATGAATTCCCTTCAATGTGTCCCAGGTGTGTAGGTCACCTTACACCTTCATTTGTTTAATAACGTGTATATTACAAAGTGTTCATTTTGATAGGATTGTATTGTGTGAAAACAGAATTAAAGTAAAAACACTGTAAGGCTGGGTTCACACCTGGGCGTTTTTCTGCGCTGATTGAAGCGCTGAAAAACGGTCAAGCAGTGAAATCCCATAATTTCCTATGTGCATGGTTCCCACCTGGGCGTATTTCAGCCCGTTTTGACGCGCTGAAAAACGCCCTACGCCCGAACCAGTACGGGAGCTTCTTTTAGCGCGTATTTCCACGCATATCCATTAGGATACAGCCGGATAGCTTTCGTAAACACGCGTTTGACGCACGTATCGGAGACCACAAATCACGGTAAAAACGTGCGTCAAACGAGCATGTTACGAACGCCCAGGTGTGAACCCAGCCTAATGATTGTATTTGGGTTTTCGATGTAGATGTAGTAGTCATTTTATTTTACATGTTCGTACTTTGCAGATCTATCGATTTTGGTGCTGATGTTGGCAAATGTTCAGCGCTGAGAATTTGGTGCTGTAGCATGTTTTATGTGTTACCTTAGTATGTATTGGTGAAGGACTTTATCACCATAACATACATTCTACATCATTTATAGACATGTGCGATTCGTTTCGTCTGAATCAAAATTCGGACGAAATTTGGACATTCGGACACATCCGAATTTCAGAATCCCAATGCATGCGAATGTGTCCAAAACCGAATTTCCATTTCCGTATTTCGGATCCCGTCCGAATTTTGTTCAAAAAACTAAACTGAATCGAACATGTGACTTTTCTGGCCAATCAGATGTGTTTTTGGGTTTAATGCATCCAAATGGGTCTGAACACAAATTTTCGTTACGGCAACATGGGAGCCATATAGAATATGGCTCCCATGTTCAGTATATACATATATTACTAAAGCTGGGGCTCCTAGACCCGAATGGCATTCAGGAACTCCCAAATGCAATACGGAAATTCGGATCCGAATTTCCGTATTGCATTTGGGAGTTCCTGAATGCCATTCGGGTCTGGGATCCTCAGCTTTAGTAATATATGTATATGACTCCCAGACTCGAATAGCATTTGGGAGCTCCTGAATGCAATTCGGATCTCGAATTCCATTCGGGTTTAGGAGCTTCAGCTTTAATATTAATATCTGTATATGGTTTTCTGTGGTATTCGCAACGACTATTCGTAAACTCATCCGGAACTAACGAAAATTCGGATTTAATCCGAATCCGAAACCCGAACAGAATTGAATTTCGGATCTGAATCACAAATTCCGAAATAACAAAATATCCAAACTGAACCAAATGTTTCCGCCGCTTACATGTCTAATAATTTATAGTATACAGCAGGGGTAACCTCGGGGCAACCTCAGCACTCCAGCTGTGGTGAAGCTACAAATTTCATCATGCCTCTGCCTCTGGGAGTCATATTTGTGACTGTTTTTGGAACGTAGGACTTGTAGTTCCATGAGCTGGAGTCCCCAGGTTTCCTACCACTGGTATACAGTATTGCCTGAGCTTTGAAGTTAGTGTTTATATTCAGGTTATGAGTTTGATTTATGGGTGTGATTGGGGTTAAGGGTTAGATCTATGGGTTACATTGAGGCTAGGTTCAGGGCCGGTGCACACCTGGGTGATCCGTGACCGCGCGGCAATCGTGCACGATACCGCATGGATTCCAGCACGGTCACAGAGTCACCCATCACCGACAATCACGCTGTGGGTGCCATTCTTTTCGAATGGCACCCCAGTCACGCCAGGCTGATGGTGCGGTTTCCTGCCGCGATTCCCGCTCGTTCATCCGAACACGATGCATGAGCCAAAAGAGCCATGCGTCATGTATTGCAGAAAAAAGACACATGTACCGTTTTACTGCGATTCCCGCGCGGATGTACTCCATTGAAATCAATGAGGCCGTGCAGCAATCGCTGTCTGCAATTGTGCAGGACCGCATGTCCCGGGTTGCTCAAGTCTGCACCGGCCCTTACACCTAGGCAATTTATTGCGTGATATCACGCAAAACACAAATTTGCATTGAAGTCACTGGGGGCTGGTCACACCTTTTGCGGCACAAAAAAGATCTATTTTCGGGCGGTTATCCTGCAGGTTGGGTCCCATAGACAACGGTTTTCAAGAACAGTCGCGCAAACGAAAACGTGTGACAACCGCGCGAAAACAGCTCACCAGCTTCTTCTTCAACAGCTCAAAGGTTGAAGAAGAAGAAGACCACCCAAACCTGAAATTTCGATAGATGCTGGAGCTAAATGTCCTGTTTCCTATATCTTTCAGGGACTCTGTAGGTAAGATCTCACTAGGTTATTAGGTCTTGCTAAGATCTCACTAGGTTATTAGGTCTTGCTAAGATCTCTCTAGGTTACTAGGTCTTACTAAGATCTCACTAGGTTACTAGGTCTTGCTAAGATCTCACTAGGTTAGTAGGTCTTGCTAAGATCTCACTAGGTTACTAGGTCTTGCTAAGATCTCACTAGGTCTGCACACACGCTGTGACTATGTTGAAGGGTTTTTATTCTCTGTGTTGGATGTTTTATTTTATATGATGGAGAATGTAACAGGAGAAACTGGAGGACACAAAGGTGGAGAGCAACATGTGAAAACTCACGGTAGGACAGGAACCGAGTTGAGAACACTGTCTGGAAAATCTCCCTGTTGAAGTATTCAGAAAAGGGCACTCCACCTGGTGTGAAAACTATGACCTCATCATCATGGCTCTGCCTTCGGGAGTCATGCCTGTGTCTTTCAGAGTCTTGTAATGCCTCATGGGACTTGTAATTCCCCCAAAAGCTGGAGTGCAGAGGTTACCCACTCGGATTTAGAACATATAAAAAGCTAAGGGTTGACTCATCCCACCTGGCACCAGTAAAATACAGAGCCCCCTCTAGTGGCCAATCTATGCGTTTTTAAACTTAGTATTATAAACAAATATGGAACAACAAAACACCAATCTGAAAGACATTTATAATGACTTCTGGCAAAGTAAAATAAGATAATGACTTCTGGTAAAGTAACACGAGATAATGACTTTTGGTAAAGTATAATAAGTGTGATAGCGTTATTGACAAGGGGTGAGAGTTGTGTGCTGTAATACTATCACTTCATTTTTATTAAACAAACTGCCTGGAGAGGCGGATAATCTCCGTTTTACTCAATGCTAGAATGACAGCCAAGACAAACCAACATTTCCTACTTCATTCGATCAAGTTTATTTATCAAAGAGCTTAGTAACAGAACCCATACCAACCAATCACCGCTCATTTGTTTACAACATGTTGTAATAAATGGTGGCATCTGATTGGTCGCTATGGAATAATGCTTTTTCCATATATGTGCTGCTCTTTGATCATAGTCGCGCTACTTTCTTTAAAATCCTAAGGTAATCCTGTGCTGAGAGTAATACGGAGGATATACACCATTGCTGGTCTGCTCAGAAAATGCTAGTTCACTGGCTTCTGTGATTATTTCATGGTTTCAAAATGTCCCAAGTCACTGAACTAGAACAAGGATGCTCTTCACTGGGTGCATGCTTGCCAACGACTACAAAGGACTAATATCAGAAAAGCAGCATGGTACTTTTCAAAGCAGGTCCACAATGGCAGCCGCTTTAGGGGGAGATACTTGTTCTTTTTTACAAATTTCTTTTCTCTGTTTTTGGAAGATATTGGGGATTCTTGGATACTTTCATATTGACTTGACAGTCATGTACTTAATGTTTTTTTTTTACCAATGTGCTTGTAAAATTATGAAATCACATCACCACACTGGTCTCTTTTCCTGTAAGATGTCTAAGCAGATGCTTCTCCGGCCCCCAGTTCCTAAAACATGAGAGCATTCTGCTGTGTGACAGAACCTGATTAGCTCCCCATGCTTATCCTTCCACTGTCAACCTGATTTCTGGTGTATTTGTGATTATGGCAATTGAAGGGTCAGTTAAGCCACCAATGAACTCTACTGGTGCCATCTATGTGTCCAGCTTCAATCGCCCGCAGGTACCAGTAAAGGGGTCTCATTCGCCATGTTGGATTATTGGAGATGGTGGAGTGAAACTCCTCTTCTGGGAAAGGGAGGCTCCTTGTTTGGCTGTGGCATTTGCAGTGAAGTGATTCCTTGCCTGGAAATGATAAGAAATAGTGGATGATTCATGGCAAAGTGACAGAGCCTCTTTAAAGCCCACCCTTGACCCACTTATACTCATATTCACTGCACTCCCCCACCGTTGTCCTCTTCCTGGCAATTAGCCTCTTGGCCCAAGAATGGAATCATGGGAGGAGGTTACATGGTCTCCCAATCACTGGAAGCACTGTGACGTTTCCAATAAAGCAAGGCAGTCTTTAAACTGTTGTAGCTGAAGGTGCATAATTTCCTACCGGAAGCCTAGTTGGACAAGTACCAATGAACATGGGACTTCCAGAAACCACATTGGATGTTGACGTCTCTGGAAACTTGGCGAAGTGGTATCATGCAGATAAACAATCAGCTCGCTTCACCTGAAGCCTTCCTGTGTGGGTGCTGCTGGTCATGTTTGTTAAAACCTCCTCGCATTGGTCCGGACGCACATTTCTTCAAGGATATCTGTAAATTATGTTTTGTCACGCGCTAAATATGCAGGTCAGTGCGTCAACTATGAGCTTGTCTTGCTACAAAGAGATCCTTTCAGATATTAGCCTACAAATGCTAGAAAGGCCTGGGTGCAGGCACTAATCTCTAATGACCTCAAAATATCATCATTACCCCATGCCTTAGGATGGCCAAACTCCGGCCCTCCAGCTGTGGTGAAACTACAAATCCCATGAAGAATCTCTTTCCGAGAGTCATTTCTGTGGCTGTGAGAATCTTGCAAAGCCTCATGGCATTCGTAGTTCCACCACAGCTGGAGGGCCGCAGTTTGGCCATCCCTGCCTTAGATTGATAAATACCCCGGTCACTGTTAGTTTCTACTGATCTAGCCACTATGTATCCATTTAGCTGGCTCTTGTTCCTCAGATATCTCATCCAGCAGCCTCAGATATTGGAATGAGGGCCGAGCATCAATGATGGAATTTGGCAAATGTGCCGTGACCTCTAATTTGTATATTTTGAGTGAATCCAGTGGTTTGAATATGAGCGATTATGTCTATTAAAAAGGAACACATTTAATCAAAAAACAAAACTTTTTTTTTCTTGTAAGGTTTTATTAAAAGGAGAACTATGAGGTGAGTGAAAATCACTAATCCTCATAGTTGGAGCCGGCGTGTGACAATGAAACTGTCACACGTCGGCTCAATATAAGTGAGTGAAAAAGTTGTATCAAAGCACTAAAGGTTAGATTAATTAAGATATAAAAGTGTAATCTGTGATTAAACTAAGTAATTGTGTTGAATAAAACCAAGTGTCAAATAAAAATGAAAAATAGCTGCTTTTCGTAGCTGCTTTAGGTTTAACTCATTTTAGTTAGTTCCAGGAGCGCAGCTTATTTATTTTATATCAATATAAGTGAGCGAACGCATAACGTCGCTTGCTCTCCTACCGATCATCTACCTGCAGAGAGCCGTGACTGTCATCACTCCTCACAGCCATCACTCCTCGCAGGGATTCCCCCCCTCCCCTCTCCGATCATCCAGTGCTGACTGGAGGAACGGATGGGAAAGGGGCGGGCACAGCTGGCTCTCCGTCTAGAGAGGCAGAGCCAGCTGTCATTCTGGCTGGATCTCGACAGCATTGTTGGGATCCGTCCTGGTTGCGGCGGTCTCAGTATACCGCGAGCTGTAGCCTACTATATACTGAGCTTTGGGTCACGGGAGGACGCTAGTACTGTACATGTCCTCCCGTGACCCTTAGAACTATGGGGAAAAACACTTACCCCATAGATCTCTTTTAAAAGGTTTCTAAACCCTCACGTTTTTTTGCATATATCTACTGCTAGCAACCAGTAGATATATGCAAAAAGTTTTTTTGTTTTTTTTAAAGCGGTTTAAACTTACCTGTGTCTTCGCCGCACGCTCCCATCCGAAAATCTAAAAATTCTTGGGGGTCCACAAAGCATCTTGGAGCGGGCACATGCGCAGATGGATTTTCGGCCGGGAGACGAGGAGAGACACAAGGTAAGTATATGGACGCGTGCATCCGCATGCAGACACCGTGGGACAGGAAGTGCCAGCAAGGACAGAGGAGTCAGCGCTGGATCGGAGACCTGCAGCAGCGCTGGAGTGAAGGCTGAAAACGACAGGAAAGAAGAAGATCGGATTAAGAGACATCATTTAAGGTAAGTGCTTTAATTAACATTGGGGGAGGGAAAACTATTTTTGCCTTTAAAGTCACTTTAACTGACATCGTCCCTTTGATCTGCATATGAATGAAACAGAGTAAATACAAAGTAACAACAATAATGTTACATTGTATTTCTGAATACGGCTTCTGAACAGTGTTTACAAATACTGTACGTTGTTCAGGAGCCCCATTTTCACAACAGGTCCCGGCTGTCATTTTGAGTTGAGTATTTTTTTGCTGATGCACTAATTGAAAAAAAATTGAAGTTGGGCTGTAAAAAGGATTTAACGTGCAGTGCATAAATGTGATCTGGCCACATAGGAATGAATGGTATTTTTTCTAAATGAATGTGTTTTACTGCAGGAGAGGAGACAAGTTTGCCCAGGCCGTATCTGCTGCATGTGGGTTCCCTACTGTCTAGAGTTCAAGTTACACAATGTAAATATACCTAATTCTTGCATCACACTCTCTCTGGGCTCCAAATAGAATGATATAAAGCAGATCAGACATAATGTCCCATTGTAAATGATATTTTTACTAGAGGTAATCAAGGACAGATCAACAGAGCCTGTTCTTTGTGCCAATGTCTGTGTGCTGTTACAGAGTTCTCTGTCCTGAGATCACTACCTGGAGGTGATTGATAGTGACTCAGGTGAAGAAAGGCTTTAAACCAAAGACCCCCTAGAACAATGGTAGGTAAACTCTGACCCTTCAGCTGTGATGCAACTACAAGTCCCATTAGGCATTGCAAGACTCTGACAGCCACAGGCATGACTTCTAGGGGAAGGGCTATGATAGGATTGTAGTTCCACCGCAGCTGGAGTGTTAAGGTTGCCTACCCGTGGTATAGGGTCTTTTGAGGTTGGCAATGCATTGCTTACCTCTTTCTGGAGCTGCCTGTATGTAGGAATCTTCATCCTCCAGAGCATCCCCAGGGGGTCACATAACTAGGTTGCTCAGTATGCATATGGCGGCTTCCATCAAGGCAGCAGTAGGTCTGAGAACACCCGAACCCGCATCTGTCCATGCAATGTGTAGGGAGATACTAGCGAGGAAGGAATACTTTTGTATCCCAGTCAGAGCTTACACAAAGCTGATGGTCTCCCTGTCCCCATTGCACTGGGCCAACCACCAGTGTTGTCACTTGGAGTAGCAGGGACTTTCACTGTTCCCCACGGCTGAACAAAGGGACAAAGAAAAGGTGAATATATGCTGTGGGGCAGGGGGCATTAAAGCTAGCCTGTTGCTTTGTCGTGCATAGGTAAAATGTTGTTTCTTCTTTGGCTATATGGCAATTGTGTCAATTATATGCCCCTCCCTTCTGAACATATGGATAGGGTACAGAATTTGCAATGGTTAGGGTCAGCAATACTCAAATCAGGTTGGAGAGGGAGGGGGTTCCACATCTGTCCTATATTATTTATGTATCCCATACCTCCCAACCTTCCTTTCAGCACAAGGTGTAGGCAAAGGACACACCTGCCATGCCTCCAGGCACACTGATTATCAATGAAAGGTGATTGGTAAAACCCATGGGTCCTCTTTTCACTGTTCCTTCAATTGAAGGAAACCATTGCCATAGAATACAGCTGATCATTCAATATTAACCAAACCTGGCTGACCCTCATATATGTGAGGAAGTGTCCCAGAAACATCTTATTCATTTAAAATCCACCAAGAAAGACTTTGAATGCCACCTTTTGCAGCAGTTTGCAACCTCAAGCCAAAGATTTTGTGCTATTAGATGTCCTCAGTCAGCATCATTCAACCCTCCTCCTCTGAGCCCAGGTCGTCCTGGACCCTGTGACTGGATTAGCCCAGTGATGAGTTCATTTCTCTGTCACTCTACTCTCTCCTCCTATCAGCATGCTTCTAGCCAGCACACAAACCTGATACTGCTTCTTTCTCTTACATTACAGGGACTGCAAAAGGCTGATACCAGGTCACATTTGGGTGCTTATGCTTCTTGCATTTACAAAATAAATGTTTATATGTGTTCATGGTTACAGAGCTGCATTAATTTATGTCTTTTATATAGGTCTGGAGATCAACTTTTTAAGTTTTGGAGTTGAAATGTTGAAGATATAGTGCTCAGATTGATGTCCACTACTAATGATAATGCTTCTGGGTCCTCCCAACACTAATGTTTTTGTCTTGTATCAATACTTCATTGGCCAGCCATTCCCTGGCTTCTTATTTGCCCAGAGAAGTCATGTGATGAGATTTCTGCCTCTCCACTTTCACTGATGGATTTAGATAAATCAATGTATTATTCCAGAGATTGCAACTCCAATGAGAAGATTGTGTTGCTGAAGTCCCAGAGCCAGCGAGTGATTCATTCCATCAGAATCCACTAGATAAAGATATGTACTGTGGGGGCATTGACCCTATAAAAGAAAAGACATAGTGGCCGTGTCCAGTAATCCCCTTTTACTTCTTTCATCCCGGCTAGTCCATGCCAGGGACTGGTGAGAAGAGGGATCAAGGGAAACATGATTGGAGTATACTTGATGCACTTTTACACAGCGGTGATAACAGCGGCAATAAATAGCTTCTTTATTATCTCTATATAAAGCGCTATCTTTTTACACTGTGACAATAAAAAACAATGCAATTGACACAGCTCAGCAAATGTACTCATCCTCTGGCCTCCCTATCAAATTACTTAACCCATTGCCCTGGTGGACCAGCAGCATGACGGGGCAATGTACAGTACTCTGCAATGAAAGATGAAGCTTTGCTATGCACCCAGAGAACTCTACCTGTCCAATCAGTGGTGTAGGAACACCAAATGCCCTTTCTGAAGCCATCACGTTACCAAGAACGTGGCTAAATTGCTTACCTTGAAGGAGAGGGAACATACTAGACAGGGTTAAGGGAGTTATAGAAGTGTGTGTGAGTGGCATCGGAGTTCAAACCTCGAAAACACTGACATACATACGCAACCATAGACACAATCTTACACACTCACAGACATTCTCATACACACATGCACACTCCACACTTTTTTACTTTTGTTTAAGGTCCACCCAGTGTCCCTACCTTACAAGAACTGGAGTGGATCCTCATCCTGGGGTCCAGTGTGGGCTGCTGTGCTGTGACAGAGCTCCATCCATATCTGCATTGCTTCCAGCTCCCTCACGTGTCCTGTAGAGGTGATGTCACTCCGGCCCAGGCACTTCTACAGGACACGTGAGGGAGCTGTAAGCAATGCAGGTATGGATAGAGCTCCATCGCAGCCATAGCCCCATCCCACCGCTACTTAAGCCGACACTCGGCACCGGGCAGCATATTTTGAATGGCTGCTTGGCACGAGAACTGACAGTGCTGCGCTAGGGGGAGGCTGAGGAGCCCCATTCCTAGAAAAGTGGAAGGCATGTAGTGACCCACTGAACACAGGGTCGTGGCCCACTTTTGGGTCTTGACCCACTAATTGAGAACCAAGGGTCTAGAGCATCCTGTCTCAACCCTTTTACTCTAGAGGAGCCTTTAAATAATTTCCAGGCATCAGGTAAACCACTATGAATTATTATTATTATCATGATCTAAACTCGTAGTAAATTTGAGTAATGAGTACATTGTAGATATAATAACACATAAAAGGTTAAATAATGAGGTATGCCTAAAGTATTTGTGGATCATTCTTTAATACTATCAAATTAACATGAAACTAATAATAATTGGCACATAATAATTGTTCACCAATCCACAGAAAGGATGTCCTTGAGCTAGAGAGAGTCCAGAGAAGGGCAATTAAACTAATTAAGGGTTTGGAGGACCAGAGCTATGAGACAAGGTTACTAAATTTAAACATGTTCACGCTAGAAGTGAGGCGATTAAGGGGGGACATGATTTTGATGTACAAGATGTTTACTGGTGATGGCAACATCAGCAATAAACTTTTTACTGTAAACTCCATAACAAAGACTAGAGGCCACCACCTAAAAATGGTGGAGAAAAGATTTAATCACAAGGGGCGTAGGGGCTTCTTTTCAGTTAGAGCGGTTAAAGTCTGGAACTCTCTGCCACAGGCAGTGGTATCAGCAGAGAATATTCAATTATTCAAAAAGCATTTAGACAATTTCCTCAGAGACCGTAACATACAGGGGTACAGGCACTCCTAAAAACAGGATCACATAGGGACTCGTATACACGCATACAAATGCACAATCACACACATACACACAAAGGTTGAACTTGATGGACCTGTGTCTTTATTCAACCTCAAATACTATGTAACTATGTAATAATGGGCAGAAAAGAAATGCTAATGGTGAAAACTGTAGTGTCACCTTACACCGAAGATTAGTAGAGGATGACTCCCCTTACACTGAGGGTCAACAGTGAATGACTCCCCTTACACTGAGGGTCAACAGTGAATGACTCTCCTTACACTGAGGGTCAACAGTGAATGACTCCCCTTACACTGAGGGTCAACAGTGAATGACTCACCTTACACTGAGGGTCAACAGTGAATGACTCACCTTACACTGAGGGTCACAGTGAATTACTCACCTTACACTGAGGGTCAACAGTGAATGACTCACCTTAGTCACTGTTGTCATTAGTTACTCACCTGAGACATGAGAGTAGAGGTTCCATTGGCCCCTGGCTCTGCAGAATTACTAGGCCCCAGGACTGCATAGGCACTGTCACATGGGAATTCAGTCTACCTTTGCTCATTGACCAAGCAACCCATAGTAACCTCTGGAGGAATCTTAGGATTCTATGGAATTCTGGTTTAAAAAAAACTTACTCTGACCTTAAAAAAAAGTATGTGCGTATCAGATGTCCTGACACTTCTTTGGCTCCTTAGTAGTTCAGGGTCAGTGACACAGTAAGTAGTAAAGTCAGAATCATGATGCCAGCCCTGGACATTGTACCTATAAATACTCATCATCAGTGGCAGCTAGCATACTTAGACACCTTCAGATAGTTCTGATAAGCTGTTTAGAAAAATGGTAATCGTAACTTACAAGAAGCTCAACATAAGATAAGATAAGATAAAATAAAGATTAGATAGGATAAAAAAAAAAAGAGAAGCAGATGATATAGAATCTAAGTACCCCGTTGGTAAATAAAGGAGACCGCACCTATAGTCACAAGCCTAAGACCAGCTAGCTATAGTCTTGACCTAGCAGCAGTGCTGGCCCGAATTTCTTCTGATTGCCTAATACTTGCCACACACGTATTGACTTATCCATGATTCCATAATCAAGATATTCCAGAAAAAGATGTTTCAGCTACCGGTAGTCCCACTGTGTTAGTTTTAATTAAAATTTGAAACAAATTGATTAAATAAAAATTTCCAATGGTCAAATGCCTGTATTTTGCCCTGCTTACAGTACCTTCTGTCTTGCATATGCAAGTATAAACCAAAGTCTCAGTGCAGCAAGCCAATCAGAAGTAGCATCAGAGCCAATCTCTGCTTGCATATGCTTGAGAGCAACGGAGGAGATACTATCATGCCAACTTTTTGTAGCACCAGTTCCACCCCCTGCTTCACTACATCAAGTGGACGTGGTGGGGTACTTTTTCAATCACCAGTGCAGAGGTTAGGAGTACAAAGGAGAGAAACTGGTGGAAGGGGGATGCCATGGGGGACATAAGCAGGAAGAGCCATAGAGATGGAGTGTATTGGGTTGAGAAGGGTCACACTGTAATTTGCAAAAGAGGGCACACAGAGTTAGAGTGCAGAGCAGGATAGGACCCACAAAATGGGGTGCAAGAAGAGGATACATAAAGCGGAGCTGGGGAGATGCACAGGCATAGATACAGTGCAAGGAATGTGCACAGAGAGGTGCACGGAGTTGTGTAGAGGTCAAGAATGAGCAGAGTAGGCCTAAGGGGGTGCAGAGGTTCCGGTACAGATACTACTCATAAACTCTATCTGAAGTTCCACATTTATGTGGCGCCCTTTTTCCACATATTTCATAGGGGGTGGTCAAAGGCATAATGTGATTTGCCGGTCCAACCACAAGCAACCTGATCGCGTGACAACTGTCTAATGTCTATGAATACCTTACGTAATAGAGGTCTAGTTAGTAACTGGTCTGGAGTAATCCATTGCAATCCAGAAGAGTTGATGCATTGCACCTGGCAGCATGGTAGTTCTGGCAACATAACGTCTATAGAAAGGGTCACCCTGGCCAACACAGGTCACTTTTCACATCAATTTAAAGCAAAAAAAATGCCCTATAGCTTCCCTTGAAGGTAAAATCCACACAGCGCTGCTGCTTTCTAGTACAATCTGATTACAGAAAGCATTCGTGTAAAACAAAACCTTGATGGAATTATCTTCTCAATTGGTTCTTAAACAAGGCAGCTTACCATAAAGACTAGACAGAGACAACATTTTCCGAAAGTTGAAGCCACATTAGGATTCAAGGAAAGCTGAAGGAGACAAATGCTAATCTCATAATCAAGCATGTTAAAGTGAACCTAGCATTAGATATTTTGTTTAATATTAAGTGCATGCATGCTAAATAGTGTATACGTTTAACACTAATTGGTATTTATTACCTCTTTACCTGCTTTTCTTTCCACCTTTGTTCAGGCATCATCCAGGATCAGCACTGACTTCCTATACTGAGATGTCGCTCATCATGACATAGTCATGAATATCCTAGTGCCTGTGCAGACACAGATCAGCCTCAGCCCTCTACTGCAATCTCTTGCCTTCTTATTTGCTACAAAGTTACAGTTGTTGCAGTCTGATCATGAAGGGGGGGGGGGGGAGTAGACTAAGATCTGTGTCCTCCTGTCTGCAGCAGACTGATGACAGCATCTCAACCCAGGCAAAATAACTTGATTGGAGCTGAAGAAATTCTGTATAGTGATAAAATGATACTGTTGCATGTCATGCCATGAATTTATATATGCAAAGATACTAAAGGTTCTGCTTGAGGGCCGTTGCACACCCAGGCGATTTATCACGCTGTTTGAGTCGCGCGATATATCGCAAAACATAGATTCGCATTGAAGTCAGTGAAGGCTGTTCACACCTGTCGGCGACCAAAATCGTCTGTCGCGGGAAAAGGTGCAGGAGCTATTTTCAGGCGGTTGCATTGCAAACCGCGCGACAACTGCATGGTTTTCAATGAACAGTCGCGCGATCGAAAATGCGTGAAAACAGCTCATCATCTGAGGCTAGGTTCCCACCTAGGCGACTCCTCACCGAGCGGCAATCTTTCATGATTCCGTGTGGATTGCCGCGCGGTCAGGAGTCGCCGAGGTGTGAACCAATTGCGCTGTGGGTGCCATTATTTTCTAATGGCACCCCAGTCGGGACGGGCGGATCACACGGTTTCCCGCCGCAATTACGGCCGTACAAGGTAATCATGCAAGCTAAAAAAGCCGCGAGTTGTGTGTCGCAATAAAAGGTACTTTTACCTTTTTTTAGCCATTGCCATGCGGATGTCACCCCATTGAAATCAATGGAGCCGTGCGGCAATCGCTGTGTGCACTGGCACATGATCACGCAGCCCCGGGATGCACGCCCCGGGTGTCGTGTGGTGCAGTGCAGGTGTGAACCTAGCCTTAAGGACCAAAAAATAGCATTCCACGATTTAGCAATAGGAATCCATCTACATATTCTGCAAAATTTCCACCCAAAGGGAAACTGATGGTTTTGGGTCAATTCTATTTCAAATTTGATACCACATATACATTTTAAATAGATGTTCTTTAACTGTTTTACTTCTTCAGGAGATACTCTAAAACCCTTTTATAAGGAATACGACATTGCAGTTGTTACTATATTTTTGAGTTCCAAAGTGCTATGATCTGTTTTTTGGAATTAAGTAGATGTGGCCTCAGTTGGGTAAGACATAGCTCTTCTAGATCATGTGACTTTATAAAAATGTCACTATTCGGATTGGTAAATCTGAGGGTCTACATTTGACGCACTTTACCCCCATGTGTAAAATAGAGGTCCAGTGTATTGCATCTATTTGGGCTTCATGCCAGCAGGACTCAGGCCCTTAAAGGGAATTCAATCCAACTTTCTTCTGATCATTCCCATGACAAGCTGGGGTCACTTCCCCTCTTCTTTGGCATTAGTGGTCCTCAATGCTGCAGAGAGCAGTGATGTGTGAGTGCCATTCTCTGCAGTATTATCGTGTGAGACCAGGCTAAGGAATGATGCAAACCCAGAGGATGTGTGGGCTCATGGGAAGTGGGCTTTACTTAGGGAAAACACCAAAGGTGCTGCGACCTGTACTTGGGAATAGAAGGGCACAGCCTATTCACAGCAGCCTTGCACAAAACAATCTACAACATAGTCACATTCCAGAAATGGTCTAGTTATTCTGTAGTTCATTTTGTTCACCAATTTACGTCAATACACTCTACCTCTTTAGGTTTCAGTAATTTTATTGAGTTTTGTTGAATTAGATATCACTATAACAAAAAAGAACTTTGCAATGGCAGCAATATTAGATATTCAACTAAGATACATTATGGTGTACAAGTTCTACCTATTTCAAAGCATCTTGGACACTTCAGAACACAGTACTGTAGGCTCTCTACAACCCAGAGACTAATCTCCTAAAAAATGTACACACAGTTTACAAAAGACATTAACAATTCTTGTAGATAAGTCTTTGTACCCGGAAACACAAATTACTCTATTGTTTGCTGTGCTCCTGGTATCACCTTTTGGCATCTTGCCGTCTTGGTTGGCCCATCCAACTTCTAAGGAATTTACATAAAGTTTTTCCATTTGGCGTCTTCCAATCCCGCTTTATATCCATCATTTTATCGTTAGATAAGTGTTAAACACGCGCAGTATTGCAGCATCAATCTTAAGGGCAATTTTAATCTACTAACAAAGAATAATTGGAATTATATTTGGTACAATGACGCAGTGGTTAACACTGACATCTTGCGGTCCTGTGGTAACATTCTGACGTGGACGTCCTACCTGGAGTAAGTTATATGTCGGAGAATTTATCATATTTGCTGGAACAAGAACAAAATAAAAATATCTGGGTTTACGTACTGTGGGGATTAGCTCCAAATAGTAGCGCATAAAGGAGGCATCCACTCGCTGTAATCTTCATTCAAGGGCTTCCTTGCCCACTTTTATTAAATGAAAGTACACAAAACAGAACAATTACCCTCGCAGGGGTTCTTTAGCATCTCATGGCAGCACCTGCCCATCCAGCCTCCTGGCTTTGCATTGGCAGCACCGCTGCTCCGGCCTCAGCCCACTGCCTGTTCCTCCAGACAGCCTCAGTCATGTGCTAACCTGCACACTGGGGGTTCTTCCCAATCCACAGCACCCTGCTGCACTGGACTCCACTCTGTCTCCTGGGTGGAGCTTTCCTGTCTCCCAGGTGGAGTCCGGAAGCCTTCCCAACACCTTTAATTTAAAGGCTGTGCACACCTGTGCCATCGGCATGCGCTGGCCACTCAGATTTTGGACACAGGAATGGAGATACCACAATCCACAATGCTTGCCATGCACTGCCACAGTACGTATCATTCTGCTATAAGTTTACATACTCATTATGGGACTCATTTGTAAAAAATTAAAGTGGACTTAGGATCAGCATGCTTGCGCTCTGTGTTGAAGCAGTGGTCTCTCTTGAAAGGTCTGGTATGCCTCCTGCTGAGTCACACCTATAGTATCCTCTATGGATGTCCCGATACCGATGCTAGCATCGGAATCGGGCCCGATACAGGGCATTTTGACAAGTACTGGTACTTGTCAAAATGCCCCGATGCCTAGTGCCGAAGCACCTTGCACAAAACAATCTACAACATAGTCACATTCCAGAAATGGTCTAGTTATTCTGTAGTTCATTTTGTTCACCAATTTACGTCAATACACTCTACCTCTTTAGGTTTCAGTAATTTTATTGAGTTTTGTTGAATTAGATATCACTATAACAAAAAAGAACTTTGCAATGGCAGCAATATTAGATATTCAACTAAGATACATTATGGTGTACAAGTTCTACCTATTTCAAAGCATCTTGGACACTTCAGAACACAGTACTGTAGGCTCTCTACAACCCAGAGACTAATCTCCTAAAAAATGTACACACAGTTTACAAAAGACATTAACAATTCTTGTAGATAAGTCTTTGTACCCGGAAACACAAATTACTCTATTGTTTGCTGTGCTCCTGGTATCACCTTTTGGCATCTTGCCGTCTTGGTTGGCCCATCCAACTTCTAAGGAATTTACATAAAGTTTTTCCATTTGGCGTCTTCCAATCCCGCTTTATATCCATCATTTTATCGTTAGATAAGTGTTAAACACGCGCAGTATTGCAGCATCAATCTTAAGGGCAATTTTAATCTACTAACAAAGAATAATTGGAATTATATTTGGTACAATGACGCAGTGGTTAACACTGACATCTTGCAGTCCTGTGGTAACATTCTGACGTGGACGTCCTACCTGGAGTAAGTTATATGTCGGAGAATTTATCATATTTGCTGGAACAAGAACAAAATAAAAATATCTGGGTTTACGTACTGTGGGGATTAGCTCCAAATAGTAGCGCATAAAGGAGGCATCCACTCGCTGTAATCTTCATTCAAGGGCTTCCTTGCCCACTTTTATTAAATGAAAGTACACAAAACAGAACAATTACCCTCGCAGGGGTTCTTTAGCATCTCATGGCAGCACCTGCCCATCCAGCCTCCTGGCTTTGCATTGGCAGCACCGCTGCTCCGGCCTCAGCCCACTGCCTGTTCCTCCAGACAGCCTCAGTCATGTGCTAACCTGCACACTGGGGGTTCTTCCCAATCCACAGCACCCTGCTGCACTGGACTCCACTCTGTCTCCTGGGTGGAGCTTTCCTGTCTCCCAGGTGGAGTCCGGAAGCCTTCCCAACACCTTTAATTTAAAGGCTGTGCACACCTGTGCCATCGGCATGCGCTGGCCACTCAGATTTTGGACACAGGAATGGAGATACCACAATCCACAATGCTTGCCATGCACTGCCACAGTACGTATCATTCTGCTATAAGTTTACATACTCATTATGGGACTCATTTGTAAAAAATTAAAGTGGACTTAGGATCAGCATGCTTGCGCTCTGTGTTGAAGCAGTGGTCTCTCTTGAAAGGTCTGGTATGCCTCCTGCTGAGTCACACCTATAGTATCCTCTATGGATGTCCCGATACCGATGCTAGCATCGGAATCGGGCCCGATACAGGGCATTTTGACAAGTACTGGTACTTGTCAAAATGCCCCGATGCCTAGTGCCGAAGCCTGCGCTATGTTTTTTTTTTTTTCCTTACTTACCTCGCCGATCGTCGTGTCACTGCTGCTCCGGTGAGAGGCACCGCGTGAGGCTACGGGGATCGGAGTGAAACTGTGAGTAAGGGAAGCTGGGACGGGGCTGGCTGTAAATCTATTGCTATAGTGTACTGGACGTGTGTAATGTATATGTAGTACATATATACAGCACACACCTCCACTACACTCCAGCAATAGAGTTACAATTCTCCGCTGCTAACATGAATAGGTTAAGCCATGATCCATAGTACATAACATGTAGTTGTACTATGGATCATTTAAAGTCCCCTGTCCCTTTTAAGAAAAAGTATCGGTAATTGGTATCGGCAAGTACATGAGGGGATGTACTTGTACTTGTACTTGGGCCTGAAAAAGTGGCATCAGGACATCCCTAGTATCCTCCTTGCTTTTTGGAGAGCTCTAGCCCCTGATTTGGCGCCTGAACAGGGAGCAGGTCAGACCTCTGCAGAGAAACTACTGCTTCTACACAGAGAAAACGATCCTTCTCGGCAACATACTGGCAGGGGTCAGGCTTTTTAAACTGTAAGACTTTGCATGCCTTGGGGGCATTTATCATTAATTGCGCAGGTGAAATGACACAGCGCAGATGAATATGGACCAAAAACTTGTGCAAATTGAGCTGAATGTATGACTTGGTGAAAATTCCTTTAATAACTATGGTACAGAGTACAAAATGGTGCAAGAGCGACCATCCCTATGAAATTCACTTTGCAACAGGTAGTGCAGTCAGAGGAGTGAGGAGAACAGGAGTGAAGATGCGACTGGACCTTCAACAAAAAGTAACGGGTCCAAACTGATGGAATTGTTTGGAGATTTTATTAGAGAAACATTTAAACCTTCACATATAGAGGAGAAATGTGTGCAAGTGAAAGCAAATATACAAGATCAATGGGAACTATGAGCTTGCCAGATGTACGTGCCACCCAGAAACGGCATACGGGACTGATTAGATGGGGGGCATTCTTCCTGCATCTTCGCCAGTAGGTACCAAGCCAGAATTTAAATTGATGCAAGAAGACCTTAAGATTTCTTTAGGTCATAAGAGTATGCCATTGCCAGGAACACAGCTCTGATGGCTCCTACCGACAGGTTCATCCTACATGTAACTCTCCATTCCTGAAAAGACTTGAGGGGGGGGTTAAGCCTAACATTTGTAACACACAATTGCACCTTCAGAAACAGCACCGGAAGCTTCCAAGATGTACAATTAGCCAGTGTTCTGGACCAGCACCATGTGGGTCCTCTTAGTAGGGATCTCAGTCCAATCATATGCAGACATGAACCAACTTTCACCAATTGGTCTTATTACTTATCACTGGAGGCCCCTACGAGCTACCATTATTCTACTTGGATCATGCATTTGTAGCTATGTAACCTTAATGCCACCTTGCGATGCCAGCCCTTCTGCCACCCGCCACCAATATTTTAAGTGATTTTTCCACTAAACATTGATATTGCAATTAAAATATATCTCTACCCCAAACTTTC
The DNA here is from genome assembly GCF_000935625.1 of Nanorana parkeri. Lineage (NCBI taxonomy): Eukaryota > Metazoa > Chordata > Amphibia > Anura > Dicroglossidae > Nanorana > Nanorana parkeri. The sequence continues at coordinate 1,315,483 of NW_017306287.1, forward strand.
TGTTCCCACACTTTGGAGAGATTTACACTTCTCTAGGGCAGGAAATGAAGGGGAATCTTTCCAACGGGACAACATTAGCAAAATAAACCAGACAGATGTTCTAACCATTCCTCTAGGAACACTAAAATTAAATGATTTGACTAGAGATATGCGGTTAAGTGTTAAAAGATCAAGTATAATCTTTACTTACAACCTACGTCAGAAATGTATTTGTAGCTGGTTAATAATTTTGGCTGAGTACACTAAGATAATAAATCAGGGTGGTACAGCTTAAGTAAATGGTAGTACGGCTAGTGACCCTCACCCACACCCTAGGAAAGGAGAGATCAGCAGATTGCACAGTGATGTTTATCAGTTGACTATATACAACCTATACCTATTAAAAGGCAGTATCATATCCCGAGTATACAGACCTCTATCTGCATGAGCGTCAGGCTTCGAAGCTCTAGTGATTAATGGCATAATAACAGCCCAGGACTTTTGTTACATGTTTGATTGATATCGGATTCATTTATTTATTATTTTAATATATATATTGTGGCAGTGTAAGCCGATGCCACAATGTAATTTGGCAAAACAGTCCCCAAGAACACTCAGTTAGAGAGGCTGAGAGGTTCCATCATGTGAAAACCTTGGCAGAGGAGGAACTGGCTTTTCTGTTCCTTCCTGGTTTTCCGGACTATAGTGGGATGAAATCTCTAGTCCCGGGGCCAGGTGTTACCAATGACCAGCTTGGGCTGATCAAGTGGCTGAGAGCAGCCTTATTAGAAGCCAGCCCAGTGCTCAGAGTGGTGTTGGAGTTGTGTGTGTTCAGGAAGCACACGGACACAGGCAGACCCATGTGCGTGCTGGACGCACGTGGAACAGCCGGGGGAGGCTGGGAGAGGTCAGGAAGGTCGGTGAACCAAGGGACCTGTTGGACGCACTGCTGGGAGAGCAGTGTGAGTGCCCACGAGGGGAGAGGTCAGGAAGGTCGGTGACCCAAGGGATCTGTTGGACACAGCTGAGAGAGTCTGTGATCAACTGCTGGGAGAGCAGTGTGAGTATCACACAGAGGTGTGCTGAGAGTCTTAGATCTGAGGAAAGCTACTAAAGACTGTATATGCTACAAGAACTGTATATGCTGAAGTAGGCTGATTATTACGAGAATGTTGGCCTTTACGTGAACAAATGACTGTCTGTCATGTTGCTGCTGCAAGCTGTCTTGTGTAACAGGGGAAGGCTACTCTGTGGATGAACAGAGACTTATCCAAAATTTTGAGTAGCCACCAGAACAGGAATAGAGGGAGAATCTTCCAATGTGGCCACTTGCTCCAGTGACATCCGTCTAAAAGGGCAATGCCTTCACATTGGAAAGATATCCTCTTACTTTCATGTTTTAGCATGTGTGGTCAGCTTTGGAAAACATTAGCCCTCCTAAATGAAAGGAACTCCTTCCCACAGCATACCAAGTCTTTGGGTGGCACATGAAAACTTGTTTTTCATGAGTTGGGTGGCATATGGCAGCTTGGTGTTTTCAGTTGGGTGGCACATGAAAGCTTGTTTCTTTTAAATTGGGTAGCACATGAAAACTTGTTTTTTATAAATAACCAGAGCACTTTTTCCATACCCTCCAGCTTTCTGAGATGAGAAAGAGGGACGCCTTTTTGCTCAAAGCATGTGTGGTCAGTTTTGGAGAACATTTGGCCTGCTAAATGAAAGGGGCTCCTCTTGCCCACAGCAAACCGAGCCTTTGGATGGCACATGAAAGCTTGGTTGTAATGCGTTGGGTGGCACATTAAAGTTTGTGGGGGTTTTTTAGTTGAAACATGAACATTTGTTTTTTTTTTTTAGTTGGGTGGCACATGAAAGCTTGGTTTGAATGAAAAACCAGAACACTTCCTCCATACCCCCCAACTTTCTGAAATGAGAAAGAGGGATGCCTTTTTGCTCAAAGCTTGTGTGGCACATGGCACATAAAAGCTTGGTTCTCATGCATTGGGGGGAACATGAAAGCTTGTTTTTTTTTTTTTAGTTGGGCGGCACATGAACATTTGTTTCTTTTTAGTTGGATGGCACATGAAAGCTTGGTTTTTATGGGAAACCAGAACACGTCTTCCATACCCCCCAACTTTTTGAGATGAGAAAGAGGGACACATTTTTGCCCAAAGCTTGAAGGGCAAAGGACACAGTCCAGCCATACCCCCCAGTTATGCACAAATAATTAATATGTAAAATATGTAAAAATAGGCACCCCCAAAATAAAACCCTAAGATTATATTAGTGATAACACTCTAATCTATAATTCTTAGAGAGAGGACACATTTCCAAGAACATTTGTTGCACAGTTAGTAGAAGGGGGAACCTAGATACTTGTTTCTGGTGGAAACTTCCTTTCAGTTACACCCATGTTCCCTCAAAATGATGAGTGTCTTCCATATAATTGCAGGTAAGAGAGGTCATTCTCTTAATCATAACTTGGAATATAACATATTAAAATGATCTAGTTCATGTTCTTGTGACAAGTGAAACCAACTACAGTGTGGTTATAGGACAAGCTGCATCTTCTTTAGAGTAGATTTGTGGGAAGATGCTCATGGCATACACAGCACATGGAGATTTTGCACTTGGTCATTTGAATGTTACTCATAATAATTATATACTGTTGTCTCAGAGTGATGAGCATCCTCCATTTCATTGCAGCTAATCCTCAATAAAGCACCCTAGTACTGTATGTTCACCCACCCCTATCACACTATGGAGTTTATTTATCATATGTGCAGCAGAAGGCCTCAGCTGATGAAACAACTCATTGGAATGAAGGGGTTACATCTTGCCCAAGGAAGCGTGCCTGACATTATTTAACATGACAAGTGAGGATTTAATGGCAGGCTAATGAACCTGCCTTTTAGCTGATTGCTGGAATCCACAATGACCTGAAGATTACATTCTTTTTCAATTCTCAGTGCATTATTATATGTAATGGGCTGCACTTCTCTCCGCGAAGCAGGGGGAGGCAGACTGAGCCTCGTTATACAGTCCCCGGCAGTACAGTGCTGCCATTGTTCCCAAAAAGATTCACAGCAATTAAAGTGACACGTTTAACTGCAGAATAAAGTGGCTTGTGAAATGATTAACCTCCCCTGTGCCACAATAGGCAAGGCTCACAGCCATTCTACTGTTGGGGAGCTGAAAATACCAGCATGCATTGCTTGGATGTTCTTACAGCTCATTTACCTCTAGCAAGGGGGATTTTGCACTTTTACCAGTAGACCACCACTGCTAACTTCATTCTGCAAGTGCTTGTTACCTGGCTGTCATGATGATCCTCAATACTTTCTGGGTCACTGACACTGAACAAGTATAAAAATCAGGAGGTGTGATTTTGCTTTGACTTCACTTTCCTGGTCAAATGGCATTTTGAGAAGGAGGACAGCAACACCAGACTGGTGGCCATGTGATGTAAAGCAAGGTCCACAACTAATTTTAAAAAGAGTGATAAAGGTTGAGGTATTTTTTTACTGTTGTCTGTGCATTCTTGTAATACTCCACCTATTATATCTATATAGACAAAACTTTCCAAAGGGGGTCACACGCAGAAATATAAACCTATCAGCATTGTTGACACCTTCGTACTGTATCCAAAAAATGTCTAGACTTAGGCTTTAATCAAATGTAGCGACTGAAGTGAATATTTAATGTGGGGTCTCAATTATGGGACATTGCATGTTTGATACAACATGATGAGAGTGTGTAGGACAGACTAAAGATGCCTTCATTAGCTTGGGGGCCTAAGATACCCACCTTAGTGGCTTTGCCCATGAACTGGAACTGACTGTTTGCTCAAGGCAGAGGTTATTGTATTTAAATCTATGATCTATGTTCTTGGTTTTCTATATGTGGCCTTTTTTTACTTTGGCGATGACGGAACTCGAGTGTCTTCATGAGTTGGTGCCTAACCCCAGCAATAGTCCTTGGAATGTCAACTATGCAGAAGAGCACTTTGAGGTGCTCATATACAGTGTTTTCTACACTTAGCACCAAATATTATCCTGGTCTATTTAGCACAAACCACCCAAGTATATCTATTTTGTACAGATGAAGATGATAAGGGCTAGAATCTTGAAATTAGAATTGAAAAGAGCTCATATTAATAGTAAATACAGCTGGGACTCATCTTATAAAACAACAGACCTAAGAACACCACACTCCCAAATCACTCAACCTGGAAGAAGAGACATCTGTTACTGACAAAATGTTCAGCAAGAAGACACACATCTACCAAACCCATGACCACCATCCCATCCCAAGTGAGCCACCAGAATATCCCGGGTCATCACTAACCTGTCTAGGGTTTTGTTAACCAGCTGCCCCATTAACATAGATTGCCCTCTTCTAGTGACCCACAAAGCTGATATCCAGGCCAGAAGTATGATGCTGTTTATTAAAATTTTCACTCTGGGAGAGAGGGTGTAAGTGCCCAGAGTAGAACAGACAGACTCACCAGTCCCTTTCAGTAATTCAGTGCAGATCCATTTGCAGCACAGTTGAATAGGGGTAGGTACGGAATCTTCAGTAGGAGAGACACCAGACCTGCTCCTGAGGTCTTCTATATTCCAGGCACTTCCAGCAGCCATCAACTTCTCTGGTTTTTCTCTTTAATCTGTAGAAAAGGCCTCCTCCAGGCTTGAGTCAAAACGGAACATTTTCCACACTCAGGTGTTCCCACCCCCAGGCCTAGCCCAGGGGGAGGCTAGAGAGCACCCCAACCTGGACTAACACATGGCTGGATCCAGACTGGCAATTCCCTTGAGTATATATGCCCCGTCCCAGCATGCAACACTGGCTATCAGAGCCACAGTGATTGGCATGTGGACTGCACACACACTCACAGTGTCCTCCATTGGTTGTCCCACACTGTAGCAGAGTCACACTCCACTCAGGCAGTATAATCAATGCCAGAACACCTGGAATTAACCAGATAAATTCCAACTATAAAATTCAGCCAGACTGCCTACAGCTCTGGCAATCTCTAAATTTCTAGTAGCCACCTTACAAAAGGTGATGGGGCTACACTATGAATTACAAATAGTCAGAAGTGTCAGTGTTTTGGCAGGCAACCTCCAGAGCAGAGTTCTTGTCACCACATTGAGCTTAGATCTCCCAGACACTTTAACAATATGCTTGATAAAGTAGCCAACACTCTGGAAAAAAGGAGAAGACCTTGAAATGCATTTACCAATAAAATCAAAATTCCTATCCAAATAAAAGTTGAAGGTTTTGGAATCATGGATCTCCTCCCAGATCACCACAGTTGCCACATGATTGAGAGACCAACCACTCAGCAGACTCTTCAATAGTCAATCAGCTACAGGGAACCCTCTCTGCCAACTTTTAGTCCAGATCAATATTTTTTTCCTAGTTCCAACGCTTTGTCATACATCCAAGGAATAAGGTTTTATGGCTGCCGTTGTTGAGATACATACTTCCTCTGCAGGTGACAGTAGGTCAGATAAAGGAGGAAATTAGGGAAATTTCCTTAAAGAGGTAGTAGAAAGCTATTTTTTATCACTTCTGCTGTCTCCAACCTAAAAAATGTCCTGGCTGGGGTTAGATATTAGATTTGGATGGAGAACCAGTTAATATTATCTGTACTGGTACAAAGTAGATAAACTGTCACTTGACTATAAGTGTCTGCACACAGTTCTATTTACCCTTTAAAGCAGCCTTTCTCAGTCAGGGTGGCATGACAACTTGGGGTGCCTTCTGGCTTCCTTAGGGGTGCCTTGAAATTTTGCACAGCATTATGCATTTCCATGGTGCAGGGAGAGAGGGATCAATTCAGAGAAGGATGGAAGTTCGCTTCCATTCAGACCTGATCCACCACAAGCTCTCCGCCAAGCTGCCCCAGCTGTGGCTCCTGACGTGATGGTAGGACTCTTATGTGAAGAGAAAAATCTCATGTGAAAGGGGGGGACTCTGATGTGACAAGGGGGCTTCTGATATAAAGAGGGCTCCTGACGTAAAGTGAGGGCATTTAATGTGAAGGGGGCTTGTGATATGAAAGGAGAGTAGGATGTACTTTTAAGTTATGCACATTATTTTAAATTTTTGTTCCCTTAGTTTACTACACACTCTGATACCTGTTGTGTAATTTTCCACCTTTTCACAGTGATCATAAACATCATACGAGGTGTTAGCACCTTTCCTTTATGGCCTCAGAAATAATTAAAACACCATTATAACAACATTATAGACCCGGGGTTGTGAAATCCAAAGGAACGTGAAGATGGCAGTTGTGAAATCGGGAGGAATGTCAAGCATGTTGGAGTACTATTGCATTTGCAAGGATTCCATACAAAATTTGATCTAATCTGGAACGATCAAGATCCAACAGGAGAAGGTCACCTGAACAGACCACAAAGTCCTAAATATAGAGTGGCAGTAATAGAGAAGCTGGATAAAGTTGAGCACTGTCTGGGTCAGACGTTAAGTGTTGTGGAATGGGCATGGCTCACAAGGCATGTTTAATGAGGCGGTATTCCCTGTAAGGTTTCTCCCGCTCCTTTTTCATGCCAGTCTGGGTTGGCTGCCCCTCCCACCTTTAGGTTGATATTTTAAGTAGGGTGGAGTGGCCGGAGGGAGATGGGAGATAGGAAGTTCCTCCAGTGCTGCTGCAGTATGTGAGAAGTCCAAGCGGGACCCTAAACCCGAGGGAAGGAAAGAGTCCATCGCCAGCACATGAGTATACCTCATGGAGGAATTGAGTATGAGTATACCTCATGGAAGAATTGCACAATTCTACGGACTATGTATATTCTTCATGCAAGTAAATTGTAATGAAAAGATATATCCGACTGGACATTCCAGTGTGAACTGGGATCCATTTGCAGCACAGTGCAGTTTCAATAAAATGTTAAGGACTGGTGCACCCTTGCAGAGTCTGCTGCTAGCAAGGGCTGGAGTAACTGGTAATCACCCATGACCTTCCATGGGAAGTTAGAGCCTTGGATGTTCCACTCCTGGCCTGATCTATAAAAAGAGTGAGGGACTGCACTTTGCACGCTATGACCACCACTAGGGTACTGTGTGAAACATCCTAGGGACTGTGCAGGTTGTTTTGAGGAAAGGTGGTGCTATCCTCCAGAACTGGTACCTTGGTGTATGAGCAATACACATTGGTAGTAAGTACCAATGTAAAGTGGTTGTGCTCTTCGATGTTGGACCACCTACAACCAGGCAGACTTGAAGGCTGCAGGGATAGTGGTGTGCGTTCCAGCTACAAGGGCTGCTGGCCTTACCCTTATGCTTCACATAGATACCAGACATGCAGTAAGGGGAACTCTCCAACAGCAACACAGACAAAAGTGTTTTTCTTAAATAGAGTATGCGAATGGGTGAACCAAATTTTTATTTCTATCTGTGTCCTTGTTGCAGGTTTCCTGTCTAGTTAATAGGAAAAGAAACAAGGAGTACAGAGCGATACAGGCTCCGCCCCTTATCCACACAGCGTCCAGGTTCACATTAACTGGCCTCATCCAGCGGCCAGCACCATCCATACAGGCAGACCTACACCGCATATGACCCTGGTTACACCTAACGCCAGTACCCATTCTTTGGTAAGTTTTAATTCCCTTATTTGGTTTTGCCAAGTCACCACGTGGTAGTAGCACTACTGTACTCCTTGTTTCTTTTCCTAATAGCAAATGTCGGACACCACGGTCCGCATTTCTAAGGAGCCGCACACCAAGCACTTTAATCCACACTCATACACCCTCACCTTAGTGTTAGTGCTGCATCAGGGGACATTTCTCCCAATTTTCCGTTCCTGTCTAGTTAAAACTGTTGCCAACAGCACAGGAAGTAAGGGTAACCTCCCTGGCGGTATTCACGAGTGTAGCTCGGGGTTACTTTTCCATACTATAAGCGGTAACCCCGAGCTACACTCGGGAATGCCGCATAGCATTTACTTACCTTGTCCCTCAAGCCGTGCTGTGTTCTGCGGCCGATGCCGTCTTCTGGGTTCCGTCCCTTGCGAGCGTACGTGTCGCAGGGGGGCGGAACCGGCGGCATATTTAAAAAAAAAACAGACAAAGACGAAAACAATTCGGGGAAAAAAATAGACCGAAAAATGACATGAAAAAAATAAAAAATTATACCGCCAGGGAGGTTAATGGAAGCATAGATAGCAGTTTTGAGAGTTTTTTTCACTCATTCTGAAACTAGAAAACAAGTTTGTTCTTGGCTTGACATATATTTTAAATTAAATAGATATAAATAGACATTAAGCAAGCATGTGTACTAAACGTTACCATGTACCAGGCCTAGAGTATTCCAGTCCACAAAAAACACATTAGAAACCCAGTGAGGTTGGATAGGCTTTTGGTAATTTCACAAAGGAGTGTGAACCTGTGTGGTGATACTGCACTGCACCATACATTATCTTCACCCCATTTACTTCATGCCACGTGGTGAAAAACATTCCCACCATGCACTGCTGCATTGGCAGAGGGATACGTAAACTACCTGATTAATAATACAAGATATATGACATGTAAATTCTGCACTCATCAGCCTTATTTTATGTTTATAGTAAATTTAATAACCCGGAGTAAAAAGCTGCATAGTCTGCGATTTCTTTTACGGGAGACACATTTATCAAGCAGGTCACTTTGAGGTTATATAAATCGAGAACTCCAATGACTAGATTCCCATTACTGCGCTAGAGGCAGCTGAACTGGAAACTCAGCTAGGCATGATAATATTAAAGGAGAACTAGAATGGTTTTCGGCCAGTAATTACTTATTTATTAAATATTTAAAAGCTAAAAAACGAATCCTTTATTTTATGATTTTTCATTACTTGTATGACATCTTTATTTAACACATTTAATAAAGGGACACCTTGGTAGCTAAACATACTGGGCTTTCTAAAAAGAAAGGCCAGCATTAGCTACTTGATTTTTAGATGTCTCTCTCTGAGAAAATATATGATACGTATGGGTTAAGCTGGCCGTACATGACTCGAATTTGGGCTGATTCCTGCTGAACCATCCGGAATGTGAGATATGTTGTTCTGTGGCTGACTTTTAAAGAGCTACTAAAACAAAAAAATGATGTACATGTCTGGGGCTGTAGAATTTTGGCACATGAGTCTGAGAACTACAAATGGCGCTGGTGAGAATAAGGACATTTTTGGCGTACCTTTTGAAGAACCTCAGATTCAGGGCCATTTTGAACACAAGGAGTCTGGCAACCAGGGGGAATTTACTAAAGGTGCTAGTGTCAAAAGTTTGCAGTTTTCTGGCTTCCTTGTTTTAGTAGCTAGTAGAGCAAAATGGCTGTAAGAAATTAAAGTGTATGTAAACCCTAAATCTCATTTACCACTGCCTCACAATTGGCAGCAGAGTTGTCAGCCTGCCATAAGCACTCCTTCAATTGCCCATTGGGCTGCTATCGGGGTTGCTAATGCCTCCTGCAACTAAAGAAGAGTGCATGGCAGGCTGACAAAACCGTCCTTAATTGTAAAGCAGTGCCTTAAAGTTGTCAGCCTACAACAGAAAGTTCTGTAACTGCCATGATCTCCAGTTAAGTACCTTTAAAACAGATGGGGAAAAAATTATTTGAGTAAGAAAATGGTATCCAGTGAGGTATGATGCCAAACATACTGAAAAATAGATTTAGGGTTTTCAGACAACAAGATACAAATTGGCAACCCACAAGAGGTATGAACTGACCACCAAGCCCTTCTGATTCAACATTTTCTGTGATAGAGAGAATTCCTTAAGTAGTTAAAAAGACTTTTCTAGATCAGTGAATTGCTATGGCCATAAGAGTTCAGCCTCAGAGGTTGCCAAGAGTGGATGAGACTACAACTGTGACCACCTCCATTTGAGCTTCTGGCTATCCATAGGATTCACAGTTTGTGCCTGAGCTTACAAAGGCTTTCGTTAGAAGAATACAAATGCAATGAACAATGTACGCAGGATCCACATGTACAAAAACAATGCTGTCATCGCCAGATCAGTGTGACAACATTGCCTTTGCACATCAGTGTACACTCATGATGAAGTCACCCCTGTGCTGAAGCCAAAAGATCACTTGCTCCTTTCTACTGGATCAACTGGGGATTTTTAAAGGTGCAAGTATGAAAAGTCAACAAACATTTTATTATTCCATTTTATGTAATGCTGTAACTATGTAGGCTAACATTCATGTACAGCATCTCTAATGATTAACAGGAGGGTTTGGTTATATAAGCTGTGTCAGCCCCTTTGGATGTTCAGCTTTAAAAAAGAACAAAGCTGGCATGGCAAAGATGTTGTTGCTCCACCAAGCTCCACAAAGCGTGGACAGGTAGTACAGCTGTTGTGCTGGTTGTATATAGAGGTCATAGGACCTCTTTGCATGTTCATGTGACTAATAAGTACATTAGTTGCATTAATGTCTCGGCGGAAGGAGCCTGGGTCTATACATGGGGCTTAGAGGAGAGAAGGAAGGGGAATAGATACATCTGTTACGTTTTCAAATCAGTTGGATCGAGTAGATGCCTGCAAATGTCTGGGAGCAGCAGCAGCAGCACAGCATATGAGCACCCTGGCAGCCAGTGTGACTCAGGAATCCTGTAGAGAGGGTCCAACTTCTCTGGACAAAGCATTGAGTGCCAGAAGTGTGCTGGCCTTTATGAGAACATCCATGTAGTTACCAATTATTGCCAATATATCTGTGAAGAAGACACAGAGTACCTGAGAGTGTACAAAAGTCTCAGCATAATCATAAATAATTACTATTGTGGCTAATTGTGAGGTCTGTTACCCAGTCCAGGGCTGTTAAAATTATTCTGCTTTGGACTATTACCTATTTCTCAACCAAGGGCTGTGACTATACTAAGGACAATCTACCTCTGAAACGTACATGTCATTGTTACCCAATTGTGTGTGCAGGTTGTGCCCAAAGTAGGATAGTCCTTATAGGTCAGTCCACCAAGTTTGCTATTTCAGCTCTTAGTAGATGTTTGTGAGTTTATTCCCATAGACAGTTTTCTTATATCTCTTGAGGACTCTTTTGGTGAGATCTCTGTGCTAATTTCTTAGGTTGCACACCTGCTGTGGTCTTTAAGAGGGGTTCCCACAATTGATGCTGGATTTATATTTAGGTTATAATATAGCAAATGCAATAGGAGGAGCTGTGACACAAGCAGGTGGGCATGAACACTCACATTTCTCAGGTTGATAGTAACAGAGTAGAGAATTAGAGCAGACAGATCTTGCTGTTGGAATATCAAGAAATATAAGACACCAAGGGGCTGTCTGAGCCCATTAGACACCACCTATAACTAGAATATCACTTTTGGGTACGCTGAACTTTTAAGACAACCTGTATATGGTTAATACACTTCTGTAAAGTGTTGGGGAAACATGGATGTTGTTTCCATTTTTTGAAGTAAGCAGTAAAATGTAAAATTCATAAAGTCTGTGGGATTTTTCTGCTTTCTTCCATCTACACTCTAATACTTCAGTTGTTAGGAAGGGCTGATGTGAATACCAGTTCAGACCGGTAGTTATGACCTTGGTGTAATATTCCTGTAGATACCGTAACAAGCCTTGTCAATAGATAGATTGATTGTATGGGTTGCAAATGTCACCATCCCCTGAGCTACAAGTCAGGATCAACTACTGTGTCAGTGCTTCTTGGAGGAGTGCGATTGCTTCTTGGACATCTCTATTACCTCCTTGTTGTTCTGGAGATAGTAATTTGTTTGCCATGGATGAGCCTCTTAGTGAAGATATATCTCGGGGGTGCAAACATGTGGGTATTGCCGACAGATACAGTCAAATAGGGAGTCCCACCGCACTCCTGACCGAGAAACCCATATATTATGGGGGTTGCAGTAGTGGCCGCCGATGGCGCCGCCAAGTACTCACAGAACATGAAATCAATAAAAGGATTTCGTATTGAAGAAAACTTGGAGCGCTGGTGACCATTTATTCTGTTCTGTGAGTACTTGGTGGTCCCATCCGCGGCCACTTCAGCACCTCCCCATAATATATGGGGTTTCTCAGCAAGAAGTGCGGTGGGATTCCCTATTTGACTGCTTCTTGTACATATCTCAAAAACATGTATGTGATTTGTGCAACCTTACTTACAACACAAATGAATCAGACATACACTATATGGGCAAAGGTGTGTGGGCAGCCCTGCAAATGATTGAGTTCAGTTTCCATTGAAGGGTTCTGCTGATACAACAGCAAAGACATATTCGACAACTATGAACTTCCAACCTTGGGGTAACAGTTTGGTGAAGGTGCTTTTCTGTTCCAGTATGACTGTACTTCTGTGTACAAGTCAGCTTCATGAGCTCGATGAGTTTGGTGTGGAGGAACCAAAGCAGCCTGCAGAGAGCCCTGACCTCAACCCTACTGAACACCTTTGGGATGAATTGGAATGATAATGACAGCCAAGTACTGTCTTCTTGTACAACATCAATACCTGACCTCCCTAATGCACTTTTGGCTGAATGGGCATAAGTTCCCACAGACACACTCCAAAACCTTCCGGAACACCCCCCCCCAAATGGAGGCTGTTATAGCTGCAAAGGAGGACACACTCCATATTATTGCTCATAGTTTTGTAGTTGCCTTTGCACCATTTCTCCTTTTCTTCTTTGTCGTGTTTGGCTTCTTGTAAGCCTATGAGGTCTAAATAATTTTACCCAAATGTAATAAAAAGCTTATGTTCAAGTCAAACATCTCTGCAAAGGGTATAAGTGACCCAGTTTAAATTATTCACCCTGTGGCTTTTAGTTATGCCTCTCAGCATCACTTAGAAGAAACACTTGAGGTTGTCTATTATCTTTACCACATAATGTATCTGGCAGTGTTTCATAAAAAAAAAAATATCTGTTTTTCTCATTACATGTTTATCATTTCAAAATACCTGCATGTTTATCTGCCCTGTGTGACAAAGTCTGCACAGCCTTCAGTGAAACATCTCCATTGCTACTCTCGTGTCATCAGTGATACCAGAGGGAGGGCACTTCATCCACCTGCTTGGCAGCCAAAGATTATTGACTTGAGAATTATTGAGATAAGAGCACTTTTCCAGAGACGTGATTGGTCAATGAGATCCAACTGTTGCATTTTTATTGTTTTTTCTTTAAGCAAAGTACAGTACTTGAGAGGAGGCTGTGATTTGGAGTGTCTCTCTCGCTCTCTCTACCACTTGGCTCAGAGACACCAGCTATTGGTGAAGGGGTAACAGACTATCACTGACTGCTACAGTGAGAGTTGCTGGATCACAGTGAGTATACGGACCTTATAAAATACACTTATCTTTCAATATTACAACATCCATGCTGCTAGTAGTTAATTGACACCAAGCTTTAAAATCATAAGATAGCTCAAACCTTTACAAAAATTTTTCTTTTTTACGCCTCTTTTATTACGTCCATCAGCAATTTATTTATTACATACTATAAGCTGTGTCATTTTAATTCATATATGACTTGTTGCACAAGGTTCTTTTAGTACAGTGAGTGAGTTCTAATCTTTTAATTTTACTTTATGTACACATAGTGGATTTGTAATGGTTTCACCTTCATGACTGTTCAGGTACCAACAAACATCAGATAGTGGCCTATAGAAACAAAGATCTATAGAAGATTGTTCATATATCTAAAAAGGATTGTCTGGACTTTTAGCAAAGCCATCCTTGCAACAGAACGAGTCCTTCAGAAATATTGATCGGCGAACTTGGCATTTTGGCTGTTTTCTGTTGTACAATCTATCTTTTCTCATGTCTGCTTGCCATCTTAAGATGATGGAACGATTACGCATATTATGGATGTGTATTCACTTGATGCAATGTTTCAGTACTATCTGGCACCATTTTAAAGGTTTTTCATTGTTAAAACATAACAGAGCTGACCGTCAGGACAAATGTACAGCCTTATGGGCCCCCTGGATTTTGTATATGGGTATGGCAGCTTTCCTGGCCCTGTAATGACTTAGGGTCTCTCCTGGGGGGGAGGAGAACTGATGCACTACCGCTAATATAATATAATATAATAGTTACATTTCACAGTGACACTGTCTGAGTTGTGGGATCCGGCGGAGCTTTTCCTCCCTTTTGTTTCTCTCTTGTTGTTCACCCCTTTATGTCTCCCCTACCCTGTCTTGAGTTGTGTGTACACTTTTACCCCCTCCTCCCTACGTTTGATGTTGTCCGGTCCGACAGGATGCAACACAACCATATCATCTCATACTATGCCTTCAGTAGGGAATGTATAGCACCCGAATTATAGCTGCTGTTCCTCACAATGCACTACTGCCTTGCTTTTTAACACCGCTGCCACCGCAACTACTGGATGGCAGTCACTCTTGTTTATATACCTGCTATATGCTGCTGAACAGTGGAGGAAATGTTAATGCATCCCGAGACTCTGTATTAATATTTGGATGTGATTGCACTTGGTACTTCTGTACGTTTTGTACTCTTTGTGTTTACAGGTATGTACTTTTTTTGTATTGAAAAACTGTAATAAAAACTTATTATTTAAAAAAAAAACATAACAGAGCAAAAAAAAGACAAAAATATTACCAAAATGAAGTACAATGACATTGCAATATCACAGAAACATCTCCAAGGAAGGGTGTCCAGGAATACAGATCAACCTACACCAAGTATAGATACAAAATATAAGCACAGTAGGTGTAAAGAGCATAAAGATAAAAGACAAGGAATGTCCTATACATGGAGGCATAAATTCAACAAGGTAACAAATTGATGCAATTACAAGCAGTTGCATAGACTACAAAGTTGGTTAAATACATTTAGAAAGGAGAAAAAGGAAAAATAAGAAAAAAGATCAAAAAAGAAAAGGAAAGGGGAGAAGGGGGGAAGCTTAGGAGTGATCTTGCTTGAAATCCGCCAAAGAGGAACAAAATCTAATACAAGAAACAGTAAACATAACAGCACGAGCTTCGTTCATCACCTTTTCACCCAGGACTTCAAGCAACCAGTTTTATATGTAATCACCAAACCAGCATGAGTCAATCTGATTGATCCTCTAGGGACACCCATGCCTCCCAAGCTCTGTCAATGTGATATATTTTAAAGGTACAATCAATGTGATTATAAAATGATAACTAGTTGTTAGTAACTAACTGTTAAGCTGGCCATTCACCAGAAGAATATTAGGATGGAAAACTTTTCTTGAACGAACGAAATTCTAACAGTGAATGTGGTTTATGTTTGAGAAACTCCATTCATTTCCAAAATCGAATGTTAAAACCAAATAGAATTTCAAATAACATTTGTCAAGTCTCTGATGGCTTTATTGAATGTTCTGATGAGATTTTTCATATGAACGTTCGTATGAAAATCTACCAGTGTATGGCCAGTTTTACTGACATTTAAAAAAAGAAGCATTTTATGAATATCTTTGTGACTAGTTCTCCCTTCCTTCTTTCCCTTCTTGCTTCATTCCCTCCTTTCTATTCCCTCACTTATTCTTGTACAACAAAGCTTACACTTAATCTGGCAATAGCATAATACAACCATATCTCTTGGTTCATGGGCAGCCTTAAACTGGACTTAGTCCCATGACCATTTCAGTTTAGGAAATTAAGTAGGAGGGAGGATAAGTATGGTTGCCACCTGGCTGGTGTTTTACTGGCCTGGAGGGGTGAAATGGATATTTTGCCAATGTGCAGTAACCCAAAGCAACCACTCAAAAGCATTATATTCTGACTGCCCTCTAGTGAACTCAGGTTGCTTTGGGATACTGAACCTTGCATAACATTATTGTATTTTGATTATTGACCATTGCAGAGCAAGAGGCAGATGAGCATCTAAATTGCCCAAAAATTGCCTTGCGTATGGCCATTATAAGGTCCTCTGATAACAGGCTTATCAGATTGGGGTGCTGGGATCTTAACTACAGAGATCGATCTACCAATCTATGGATACTGTCTATCTATCTATCTATCTATCTATCTATCTATCTATCTATCTATCTATCTATCTATCTATCTATCTATCTATCCCAATGTCCCAATGGGTAAACTGACATACTGGAATCCCCCCTAAGCTGTCTGCTTTGGGTGGACTTGCACCTTTAAAGCAGATAGATTTAAATGTGACCTCATTGTATTTCAAGAAGTTGACATGAACTCTTTGGCATTAAATAATTTTGCATTAAGATTAAAGTCCTACCTCTAATCATTCACTGATATTTCTATATATACAGTGATAAAGCACTGCATTCCAGACTGCCGCAGAATCATCTCTGAGTCTTTGAAGTTTTACCTAGTGATTGTGTTTAAACAGGAGTCATTAGACTGAGGGAGATAATTGTGGCCATTTGGAAAGTATAGTGGAAGCTTACAGTCATGGTTTAATGTAATATAGATAATTGTATGCATCCTTATATTAAAGGAGGGGGCAGAATCCTGGAGGAGGGGGGTCTGTTCAGCTATTATGCAATATTAATCCAGATGCAGTCTGTTTCACTTATTTAAAGTATGTAAAGGCAAAACTTTTTTTTTAACATTTCGGATCTAGTGGTTAAAGTCCAACTCCGGGCAGGAGTACCTTCACAGGCAGGTTTCAAGCAGGCAAATAGTCTCCTTACATGGGAGGACCTTGCTCCCATGCAGGCAAACTTCTAAGTCCTGCAATTTAGTTTATATGGTGGAAGAAGTCCAGCTCCCGCTGTACTTCCTGGCTGCTCCGATTCTAAGCACTGCTGATGCAGGCCCCACTCTCCTCCAGGCCATTCCCAGTCCCAAGTTCTGTATGTGAATGGCCAGGAGAGGGTGGTGGAGATTCGATCATAGTGCTGGGGTCTATGAGACCTGCAGCACTTACAGCTCGACCAGCCAATAAGTACAGTGGGTGTTGGACATCCTCCATATAAGCTAAATGATTTGCAGGACATAGAAGTATGCTTGCATGGTCCTCCCAAAGAAAGAGAAGGTTGCCCTGCTTGAAACCTGTGAAGGTAATCCTTCCGGGAGTTGGGCTTTAAGGATTTAACTATCTTTTTTTTTTTGGTGTCTGGGTCCCATTAGTTAGATCTATGCCTTTGTTTGTCCTGGTAACCAATGTCATCAAGGCAGAAAGTGAGAGAAAATCCAAACATTTAGACTTGTCACCAAAGCAAAAGGTGATGATCTCGGGACAAATGTTAAAGATGGGAGTTCCCTTCAGTTTGGGGAGATTTCTTATTATTTTCTTCCTTCCTCTGTCTTCAGGCAGAAAGTGAAGGAAATATTCCAAGTGGAACAGAGTCAGCAACAAATAACCTGATAGGGGTTTTAAACCTTCCTTACTCTATCCAAAACAAAGAAGGCTTTGGCTTTACATATACTTAAGTATAAAGCCTTACAAGCTAAGGCTTTCCATAGACTTTAGAGGGTTGTGCTGGTGCAGTCCGATCACCCTCAGGGTGACAGTCTTTTGAGGGTTGAGGAACGCTCACTAAACTTGCATGCTCAGATCTGCCAAGCTAACAAGCTTATTTCAATAGTGATAGAAGGAGGGGATAAGTGGGAGGCAAGGTAGAGAACCCTCCAGACTATGGAAGGCAGTAACGATGGGGACAGGTCTTCTAATCTACCCAACAACTCTTCATCCTCATGGTGGCTCATGGCACCCACAGCCATGAGAGTAGGCAGATTGGGTCACTGTCATCTATGAGTAAATACGGACTGTGTGTCCCATGGGTGGGTGCTCCAATCAGGACAACCCTTGTCCTCCACCCACAACAACGCATTCTCTAGCCAGATTTGGAGTGCTCGGTAGTTTTACCACAGGGAACCCCCTCTTTCCTGTTTTTCTCCTTTACTGCAACTATACTTACCCTAGTTGTTCTTATCTATGTTGTTTAGGTTGCCTCATATCCTGCTTTTACCTACCTGAGGACAGGATGGGCAGTACGGCCAAGTTTAGTTCCGGCTGGACCTAGACCGCTGGCCGGACGGTTCGATATGCATACATGATCTCTCAATTGCAATATGTAATTTACATGAGATTCTTCATATGTTACATTGAGATCGTACTCACCAAGATATCCAAAAACGAGGTCCTCACTGTAGCGTGTGATGGCCTATCCCAGCGGCCCGATGTTAATATTAACATTAATGTGACACCTCACTGTAAGTGGTAAAGAGTTATGCTATATGTGATATGTATGATCACAATGTATGCTTTTTGTCTTTTATCTGTTCGCTATGCACAAAAAAACAATACAAATTTAAATGGAAAAAAATAAAAAATCTATGAGTAAATACATAACTTTAGACCAAACAACATGATGTGATCGTTGTCTGAGAAGATCAGCCATCAGATTGAGGTACATTATATGTGTAGAAGGGAAATCAAATTTTTTACAGTTGTCAGTGGGGAAAGCTCCCAATAGGGCCATTTAGTTTCCAGTGACAGCTTTCAAAGTTGGGATTTCCTCTCACTTTGAAAAGATTTGTTGTCAATTCCTGTTGTGTCTCCCATACAGACAGTGAGAGGAAATCTCACCCAACTGAGGTATGAACCTATCCCTACTCTATCCAAATGAGAAAATACGCATTGACTGGAGTTTGACTGTTAGATTAGAACAATCTACTGTTTTATAAAAACCATGATCTTAAACAATTGAAGGCTTGACTCCCCCCCCAAAAAAAATAAAAATAAACCCAAAAGCCCTGAATATTGTATTATATATGCTGTTGATGTGTTTTACCAAAAAGACAGGCATCCAAAATCCAACTGCACCAACAATATTAGATAACTATACAACCTGTGTTATATTCATATCAAGCTAGTAACACAGTGTCCTTACGTTCACTAAACCGAAGGGGACCTGTCTGGTTTGTTCTTAAGAGATGGAGAATCTGAAGAGTCAGTCATGGGAGTATTAATCACTGAGAATTTTTTAAGTGCTCAGCCAGAATATAAAATGGACCAGGGTTCTTCAAGAAATGCAAAGCGAAGAATACCGATAAGATAATCTCAGAGTCCGACCAAAAGGCTATTAAATTAATCTTTGTTCCATCGTGTCATGCTTGGCAGTATCCTTGAAGATTGGGTTAGGTAATCACTGCGTCACTTAATACGATGAGACTTTTTGAGTTGAAAACTGGTGAGTTGGTAAAGTGAGTTTTGGAATGTTGCTTATCTTTTCGTAGGTTCAATAAGTGCTGCCACATGCTCAGATCATAGCCGCGAAGCAGCAACATTCAATATTTAGAACTAGGATTCTCCTGATAGCTAAGGTTGGCCACGTGCAATAAAAGTTTAGTTGGAAAATTTCCCACAATGTCCCATCAGGTTCAGGTTGTGCAAGTTTAAGGTGGCAAGCACATGTCATTTTATGAAGTGTCGCATCTGATTCCAGCACTGCTTTTAATGATTGCCGTTGTAAAGGGTAACGGAAAATTGGAATTAAAGTGTAAGCTTGACCAGGTAAAAAATGAAAGAACATGTAAACCCAATCACTAAAATCTCGTATAAGCTTTAACATTTTAATGTAAGTTCAAAAGTCTTTCACCTGGTGATTCTGTCATGGAAGTCATTGTTTGGGCATTGCCTGTTATAGGGTGACAATAGTGTCATTGTCTACCATTAAAGCTTCTTCACCTTGCCACAAGGGCTTCTGATTCAGACTACAAGTGACAATTCAACCCTCATTAAAGTGACATTAAGCTCAGGTGTTAAATCTTAAAAATGCATTCAAGTATCCTTTTAACAAAAATGTATCTTATTTGTGTATCACTCGGCTGTAGATCCTCAAATCATCTCTGAATTGGTGCTGACACTGTCCTTCCTTCTGGAGGGTGGCAACTTTTGTTCCCCATGGTACCTGTGTGTGATTTGTAAAGTAGTCACCGCTCCAAGATCACTCCCGTGTTGAACTACAATCTCACATTTAGTTTACTAATTTGTATTGAGATTGTAGTCCATCACGGGAGTGAGCTTGGGGCGTTGACTACTTTACAGCACATATAGGAACCATGGGGAACAAAAGTAGCCACCCTCCAGAAGGAAGGACAGTGTCCGTACAAATTCAGAGATGATTTGAGGAGCTACAGCCGAGTGATACACAAATAAGATAAAGTTTTGTTAATAGTTAAAGTATTTGAATCTATTTTTAAGATTTGAATCCTGAGTTTATTGTCACTTTAAGCAGTCATGGTCCACTGTTGTCACCACCAGGATCCCTGCCATGAGAAATGCCATGCAGCCATTGCTGGGGTGCATGTAGACAGGAAGTGGCCGCAGGAGGTTACCAGCATCGGCACGCAATAATGATTAAAAGGTGGAACATGTATTTTTTTATTTTTAAAAATGGTCATTGGTTATGATACACAAAACTTTAGTAAACCAATGTCATTCATATATATATTTGTTGGGGGTTTTAAGCTGTTTTGTAGCCATAAATTCATATTTTATCATGTGTGTGCAAATATTAAGAAATTGCTCGGACAGCAAGTTGTTAAGGTTTACATCTACTGGTATACTTTCAAAGCCTACCTATCCGAAACTCCTAATATGTCACGAATCATTTAAAACGAGCACAGATTTTTTTTTTCTATAGTTTGACAGTATGAGCTGCGTTCCCCCGGCTGATGAACAAAGCATATGTTATTGTACTGCAGACAGCCATAAACCAGGTTATGTATATAGCCATAAAAGTTAATTTTACACATATAATGTTGTTCTATAGTTGATAAATGAACCTGTAAAATGGCTGCAGGAAGTTCATCAACAGGCTTCTATCTATCTGTTTATTACAGGAGATTGTAAACTTACGTAGAACATATATAGGGGGCTTAGGAGGCTTACTGAGGATCAAAGTTTAACAGATTGGTATTTTCTTTGTAGATATGGGGGACACAGAACTGGGCCAGATATCCTTCAAAGACTTTGAAGAGGAGAACCCCAAGAAGCAGCCAAAGCTTCACTGGTACGAGGTGTACATGCAACCATGCATAGCGGAGTTCATAGGCACCATGCTCTTTGTTTTCATTGGCTGCATGTCTGTCATTTGGAACGCATTCTCCACTGGAAGCCTGCAACCAGCTATAGCCCATGGACTGGCCCTGGGGCTGACTATTGCCATATTGGGGGGAATCAGGTACATTTCTTTCTTCCTATAAACACTTTCTTTCCAAGATTATAACAAAAAGTCTAATTACTCAATGGTATAAATCTGAATACCCTATTCCCTGCCAGATGTCAGAACCAAGTCACTTTTCTACACTGTAGTTTAGGAATGCAGATTGAATACTAACCTGCCCCCTGCCTGATGATTGGATGAAGCCTTACCACACTGATGAGGTCATCATGCTAATATACCCTCCTGTCAGTCAGGCTGACAGTGTTAGATTGAGAGCATTGTGCAAAATAGCCTTTATTGGCTCACACTGTTGTCATCCCTCTCCTCGTCTGAGTAGTGATATAGACACTTAGGGGTGTGTAAATACGTCCGATATATGTAGTATCTACACTATTTTTTTTCCAGATATTTATGGAATAGGATAAACTCCTGTCAGGTCATTTTTGGCATCTGTGTCCCATCAGGGAGATTTTCCTGCAATTTCTGGCCTGTAGACCTGTAGACACAGCAGGATGTGAGAGGAAATTTCTCCAAAGTAAGGGAAATTTAAAAAAAACACCCAACAATACTTACCAAATCCAGTGAGTTTATTTATTTTTTTGACCGATATAACAATTTTAAGATAATTTGGGATATATTTAGCAGTATAACTGACAGCAGTAAGGGTGCAGACCCTACAAAGAGGGGTCACAATGCTCTTTGTGGCTATGGTAAGATATAGCCATCTGGTTTTTTCTGCAGGCTCTTGACTGGTGGAATGTACAGGTTCTTTATATTACATGTTGCCTCTATAGTAGCGGTAATGCTGAACTGATGTAAATGGTGATAAATGGAAAGATAGTCTGTATGTAAAAGGATCCTTATTCAGATGTGACTTGGGTAGAGTGATCCGTCTGTCTATCTGTTGATGTGAGCTCCTGAGAGAAGCTGCAAGGCTGATAACCCTGTACAATGGTCACAAGATTAGAACAAAAAATGCTTCTATTACTGAAAGCTTATCATTTTTCCATGCAATTTGGCAAGGTGTATTGAAGGCAGAACGCTGCCAAAACAATTTAGCAAATGAAGGTAACCTTTAAGATGTGGAAGTGCTTTTATTTGAATAAATAGGATAATCAGTTTCATCGGAAATGTTCCAAGTGCCCTATTCCTTAGCAGAAGAAGGCTTATTCGCTGCCTTATGTGGTCCTATCAGAATGTAACTTTTGTTGATTCAGCTTAGAAAAGTCAAAATTGGTTTCTAAGAGAGTATAAACTTTGCCCTTCACCATTCACTTTGTGGTGGTTTAGTTAAGCCCTTCTGTCTCAATAGAGCTATATACCCCCCAAGCATTCTCCAAGCATCAATGGGCTAACATTCTTAGACCCCAAATGTTGACATAATGCTGCTACTGTGCACCAGAGTGAGTCATTTATCCAAGATTCCAATAAATCTATGTGATAAAGTAAGTTTCCATAATTATATTCGGTTAAAATGTAAAGGGTCAGTCCAACAATATGGTTTGTTTCTCTTAGGAAGAGGAAAAGCTTGGAGCATACCACCCAAATCTTTGAAATGGGAAAAAGACCTGTTAGAGACCTGTTAGTGCAAAGTATATATGCAGAGGACACCCTGCCATGCTCCTAGTTATGAGGGCCATAAAGGATTCAGATGAGGCTTGGGTAAAACCCCAAGCCTCAAAAGCCTCAAGTGCTTTATTTTCACCATGACTTCTCCTTTATACTTGTTGATCAAACTTACCAATTAGGTTGGATAAAATGTAGTTAAATAGTAAATCTTTTTTAAATAGAAAGTTACACTTCAGACCAAGAAGAGGGACAAGTGAGGAGAGAAAAGTGACCGGGAGATTTGACTCACATATAGGGACATTCTCATCAGTTGGGAGCTATGTTGGTGGGCTGTATTGGCGCCTGGCTTCTTATATGCCTTAGGAGATCTCCTTCTATAAATCCCGACTCTGTCTCGGCCCAGCTGGAATGAATTAACCTACCTTGTTGTTGAAGACAACCCACACAGGGATAACATACCAACTCCACGTAGGGCCTATGGTAGGAAGTGAACCCAAGGATGTATGGAAAGAGCACTATCTATTCTCCTACATTGGCAGTGGAACTCTTGACTGTATATCACAGCTCATTCATGATAATTCATAACGCTCCAAGGAATTAATAAAATGAAAATGGCCATAGAGAAAAATTGGCCGTGCAGCAATGGCTTCTGTTATACACAGCAGTGCCAGCACAAATGATGATATGGGGGCAGTAACAGCTAATCACATTTCCACCAGTCACTTTAAAACTGGAAAAGGTAAATGCTGACTAGCTACATTGCTGCACTTTGCACCTTACCCCTTTAAGTGTCTTTTAGTGCCATATTCCTGCAGAATTGCTTTGATATCGTGCTTATATGGCACCTATCTGTGCAAGCTCTTCATGTTAATTGCGTCCTCCATGCTTGGGATGTGTCCATGCTGTAACCATTAACTGGCATACATTTGCTGTAACTATTAACTGGCATTTAAGGACAGAAAAACAAATAGTTATGCCGGTGAGCCATGCCTTAGATAAGAAGTGAAAATATTGCTTTTCCACTGTCAAAACCTGCTATCTAGTCATTTACTCAATGTATACAAACACATACACCTGACTAAGCTTGACAGAGTATCGGAGGCTAGAAGGATTACAGGGTGTGTCTCTAGCAAATGTCATGGCAAAAGGCAAGGCAATTCACCCTTAGGTGTGGATTAGGTTAAGATGCAAAGGGATGGATTCACTGCATGCCTACTCTATCCACATAATCCGAAATGTAGGCTGACCTTTGGGTTTAGTCATCCCATGGGATGGGCCACCAAGTGGTCAGACAACAAGGACCTGAACCTGGGATGACAATTTTGTAGTGAAGGTCTTAGATAATGTTTTTAAAGTAAGTCCGTACTGGCATTGATGACCTAAAAATAAGAGTTCATCAGTCATTACCTACACATGTCTTCTAGGGTGCCTCAGGGTCCCTCATACCCGAGGCATTCTGTCTGAAATTGGTTACTCCCAGCTACAGCTTCAAAACACCGCCCTGCACCATCCACAACCCTCCAATCAGAGCTTATAATTATATTTTTATAATGAGTGGCTCATGCTTGGGGGCTCCATGGGGCTCAGGAAGAGTATGAAAGTAGGACCTCTGTCCACCTACAAACTGTGTATAAAATGACACTTGCCAATAGTCTGCATGTGTCAGAGAGTAAATACAATGAACCAATGCATTGTATTTATTATTCCATTTCATGTGTAAATCAAACATCAAATAGTAAATACATTTACACCATCTAAAAGGAACCCTAGTTTCATTTTAGTTTAAGGGCTTGTTTCCACCAGCCGTGCGTCTACCGCAATGTCCCGTGCCCGGAACGCAAGGGATCGCATACATAAAGTCTCCTTGCGTTCTGGGGCGGCATACACTATTTTTTCCAAATCGCAACACACTCAAACGCAGGGCTTTTTATTACCACGCATTCCTGTGCAGCCAATCGCACTCCGGGCGGGGGGCCTGTCTGCAGTACCATTGACTTGAATGGCACTGCCACGCCCCCTGCCGACCCCAGAATGCCAGGAGACTTTATGTATGCGATCCCTTGCATTCCGGGCATGGGACATTGTGGTAGATGCACGGGCTGGTGGAAAAAAGCCTTAAAAGTACATTTTTTAAGTTAAGTTTTATTGAAAAGTAATTTTTTTAAGTTACATTTAATTGAAAAGTAATTTTTTTAAGTTTCATTTAAAAGTAATTTTTTACGTTTAATTTAAAGTTTAAAAAATAAATAAATGTATTTATATGTAACCTTTTCTCAACCTTTAGTTAACACTAATCAGCCCCAATCAAATCTTTCATCTCCTTAGCTATTATTTTTCTGCTTTTTTACGGTATTTCTATTTCTTTTACTATGATTTTTTCCCCTGTTTTTATTCGTCTTGTTTGTTACTTTCCTCGCTGTCATATATCACGAAAATATGCAAATCTGAAATACAGCTTTTTTCTTCATTTGCGAATAACTTTGCCAAGCTTTGTACCATAAACATCATCTGAGTGTCATTTTAAACAGAAAAGAAATCTAGAAATAAATGTATATTTTTCATTTAGTGTACACATTTATTTATTAATTTTTTTAAACTAACACTGGTCAATTAAAAAGTAAAAAAAACAAAAAAAAACCTAACACTTGTGTATTAAAAACCAAGTTTTTGTGTATAGATTCCAATAAAATAATTTTTGCTAAATAACACAGTATTGCCACAAAAAAAGTCTAATCCCCCCCCAAAAAAACAAACCAATATATGTATTACTTTGTCATTGGCATATAACCGGGCCCATAGTGGAAATGTAAAAATTGCTCTAGTCCATAAGGGTTGTACTGGTACTGGTACTTCTGGTACTGGTAAGGGCTGAAGTGGTTAATTGAACCAGGAAAACTTAGAATCACATTTATCTCCTAAAATGGGAGACGAGATTCTTCTGTACAAGCAGCCTCTTGTCTTCCAGCAAGTGAATGAAGTATCCGCTCCTTCACAACATCATTACCTAAACATTTGATGTCCAAGTCTCTTGGTGGACCCTCCTAATTGGTGGGTTTGAGGCAAATTACCCCTTGGCCCCTAGTTAAAATAATTTGAGTGCGATTTATGGATGGAAGACCGGCCGTTGGTTTATTCTATTGAATAATTTATTGCCCATTATTTTAAATCTGAACTCCAACCAAAATGTTTTTCTTTTTAGTTTAGGATAGCGTGAGGAAGGGTGAGAACCTCTGTCAGGGTTTATATGCGGTTTGTGCCCCATTTTCAGGGATTGTTCTGTTACATTGTATATTGTGTTTAATGGGCTATTCATTTTTATCTTGTTTTTTTGGCTGGACTTTAACCCTTCGCCTTTCTATCCAATACTAACATTAAAAATCTTTGGCTGGCGTTGGGCTTTGAGAATGATTTTTATTTGACACCACAAGGTGTATGGAACCCAAATATCTCCAAACATGGAGGTAGCCCAGTAAAAATGGTCTATCGATCTTATCTATAATAGATTTATGAGACCGTATTCATCTATTCTTTATTGTTTTAGTGGCGGACACTTCAATCCAGCGGTATCTCTGGGAGCCTGGCTGATTGGAGGACTCAACATTGCCCTGGTAGTGCCATACTGGTGCAGCCAGCTGTGTGGTGGAATGGTTGGAGCAGCACTGGCCAAGGTAAGGGGCCATTCCAAAACTTCAAGAACACCGGACTTTCTGTGAAGTCAATATTATTATGAGAATAAGAAGAGTCAGAAGAGACCAGTTTCAGGGATATCATGGCCCATCCCTTGTCCAATTAGTGAATGCCTTGTATTAATTGATAAAGGAGTGGCTGCTGTGCCAAGTGAGCGACCCTCTGAGTTTTCAGAGCAGAGGGGAAGCCGCTCAGCACATACAGGATCTCCGGGCTACTAAAGAGCTTTACAGGATCTCCATGCACCAACCAGGAATGGCAAATCCATACTTACATCGGGCCAAGCTGGACAACTCCAGGTTAGCCCAATGGGCCGACCAGGTATGACATATGCATACTTATATCGGGCCAAGCTGGACCACTCCAGGTTAGCCCAAGGGCCAACCACGTATGGCATATGCATACTTACATCGGGCCGAGTTGGATCACTCCAAGTTAGCCCAATGGGCCAACCAGGTATGACATATACATATTTACACTGGGCCAACCTGGACCACTCCAGGTTAGCCCCAGGGACAACCAGGTATGGCATATGCATACTTGTATCCGGCCAAGCTGGATCACTCCAAATTAGCCCAATGGGCCGAAAAGGTATGGCATATACATACTTAGATCGGACCAAGCTGGACCACTCCAGGTTAGCCCAGTGGGCCGACCAGGTATGACATATATATACTTAGATCGGACCAAGCTGGACCACTCTAGGTTAGCCCAATGGGCCAACCAGGTATGACATATGCATACCTAGATCGGACCAAGTTTGGCCAGTCCAGGTTAGCCAAATGGGCCGACTAGGTTTGACATATTTAGATCAGGTCAAGCTGGACCAATGTAAGTATGCAAAATAATGCATACCTGGACTTCACCTTTAAGTGGAGTTGTGTTTTATGTCCCAGTAATCTCATCCAGCCTAACACACAGAAATGGGCTGCTGTGTCGGCTGTTTAATATCCATAGTTGTGAATGTAGTCACTATTTCTTGTACTTCCATAAACTGTAAGATACTCACCAATCTTCATCATTTTCAGGCCCTGACTGTAGAAAATGTTTATGATATAAGTGCTGGAGCAGCTTTCAACGTGGTGACCAAAGATTCCGAGGTCGCCCGAGCCATTGGAGCTGAAATAGTCATGACGTTCTTCTTGGTCTTGGCTGTCTGCATGGGGGCTATTAATAAGAAGACCGCTACTCCCCTGGCTCCCTTCTGTATTGGCTTCACTGTGGCAACGGACATCTTGGCAGGGTAAGAGAAACATAAGTTCATTTAGAAACTATGGCTGGGGGAGGATTGGGGTCTGTAAGTGTTACTTCAGCAGAAAACAGTTTTTCTGCACTGTCGGGCTATGCTGTGTGGCTGGGCTGTGCACATTTCAGGACTGGATGGACAAATACAAATGCTTTGGCAGGCAAAACAGCTCCCATATATGTATTTAACTATTTGACTGGAGTTCAGCTTTAAGTCATAAAGGGGTATTTAGCCATTACCCTTTGATATGTTCATAAGTACTTAAAGCTTTAAAGCAGAACATGGCCCTAACTCTAATCCCTACCCATCAATCTCAATTTATCTCCTAATCTCTAATCCTCATCCTAACCCCTACCCATAACCTCAACAAAACTGAAATGTCAATCCAATCCTAAACCTTAACCTGTAAACCAGCGGCGGGCAAACTCCGGCCCTCCACCTCATGCAAATCTTTGGTACATGCTATGTGGCCCTTTAAACGTCCAAGTGGTCTGCAAAGGAGCTGTAATGATGGTGCTCCCTATCAGTCTCATATAACAGGTCCCCAGTTTCTGATTGTCTTCTGCGGCAGGTTTACAGCCTCCAACATCACTGGTAGCATGTCTGTAGTCTTTCACCACCTTGTCTAGCATGTCTTCAGTTTTTGAATAATATATGCCCTTTGGCACTTTCAGGGGCGGCCGTTGAGCCCCCCATACCTCACAAGTTATCAACCACTGCTTTACACTCTCTTGTTGCACATTTACAGAGGAAGCATCTCTGGAGCATGCATGAACCCTGCCAGAGCCTTCGGTCCCGCCGTAGCTGCAAATTACTGGGCCTATCACTGGATCTACTGGGTGGGACCTATGATTGGAGGTCTGTTAGTTGGCGGTATTATAAGGTAAGAATACAGTTTTATTCTTTGCATGTTTATATTAACATATCTACAGGACTGCAAGATTTAAAGGGTCTGTCCACCCGAAAGTGATATCTAAGATGTTGATAGAATTTGGAGGATTGAGGGCCCATTCAAACCATTGCCTTTGTGCTATGGTTTGAATGGGCCCTCATGCCTTGCTATGGTACTGCACTCTAGGTGAGCTGGTGCATTGCATTGCCACTCACTTTGGATGGCACCTCAACACACCTCCCATCTACCTTGGATTGTGTCTCCTCCTGCTAACACTGAGGTGCCCCAGATGGCTTCCTTTTAGAATCTTTTAGAATAAAGAAAAGGAAAAATCCATCCTGGTAATGGGTGTGGTAGGTATTCAGACTAAAGAAGTCAAATGCAGGGATATAACCACATGATTCACCTCTGCGGCCTTCTACCGTAATAAAGATGAATGCTGGTTTTGAGGTGGACCCGACCCTTCAAGCCTTGAAAAAAAAAGAAATGTATCTGCCTTTTATGTAATTAGGAACACATACATTGCCCTGTGGTGTGGCAAATAAATGACTTAGGTTGATTTATTGACTCATGGACGTGCATTGAGGACCAACTGAAAATAAAACGGACTACACAATGCACATTGATGCCCCAAAATAACGTGTGTCAACTTGCATGCAGAATTGCACTCACAAGTATGAATGGGCCCTCGAAGACTACACTGTAGTTAAAAGGGAATATACTGTATACGGGGCTTGTACATATTTTTTTTAATTTATTATGTTCAGGACTAAAAACGATTTTTAAAATTATGTTTTAGAGAGGCAAATATAAAATGTCGCACACAAGTCAATGGGCTGAATTTACTAAAGGCAAATGAGCTGTTCACTTTCCCTTAGCTTAGTGAATGGGGTTAAAAATTCACATTGCAATCAATACCCAATTATCTGCAAGGAAAATAAAAAATAAAAAAAGACAGTAATTTTGCATGCATATGATTGGATGATGGAGGTCAGTGGTTTCACCTCATACTAAGCTAAGCAAAATTCCCTTCCTAACTAAGAGAGGCTATTAAAATCTGTAGCAGCTAGACATGTGCACGGCAAACAAATTCGCTTTCTGACAAAACAAATGAAAATGAAAAACATTTTCCCTTGTTTTGTCAAAGAAAACACATTTTTATGCTGTTTCGGGCCTCCGAATCCACAACTGCACATTGAAACTGCATATCGGCCGCTGGTGCATTATGCACATTGCGCTCCGCCATCTTTGAGTGTGTCATAGTATACACCAAGATGGCGGCGCCCGTATGTTTGGGCACTGCCATCTTGATGTATACCAAGATATACTCAAAGATGGCGGCGCGCCTGCGCAGAACACGCAGGCGGCCGATATGGCCACCGCTCCTTCTGCTTGTGACGTCACCACCATGTGACGTCAATCGCTTCGTCTCCAACAGGGTGGTGGGCATGCGCAGAACAATATGGTCGCCACGTGTTCTACAAACAAATTTATGTATGCCTGAATATAGTTTTAGTATATTCGAACACATAATACATTTGGTATTTCAGATTCGGACGAACTGCCGAATCAACTGAATTTAGTTGATTTGCAAGTTCGTCCGAATCCGAATGCACATGTCTAGTAGCAGCTGTACCAATCAGCTTCTAGCTTTCATTTTCAAAGCTTAAGTGAACAAGTTGAAGGTAGACACTGATTGGTCACTCTTGCTCCACATCCTCTCTGCTCTGTAATAGTAAATTCCCCCACGAAAATTCCTTTGCAAAGTAAACAGTCTATTCTCCTTTAGTAAATCATCCCCAATGAGACAGATCAGTCACTCCCAAACTCCTTCCAAGGTTTCAATCAGAGAAGAGAAGCCTGAAAGCAGAATACTACTGTGTGACCTCTTTTTGAAAACCCATAGTGCTCTGATAATCCTTTGTCATGCATTAAATGTCTTTTTATGTAAAACAAACAATACAACTGTCACTCTTTTCTTTCCTGAAGGTTGCTGCTGGGAGACTCCAAAATCCGTATTTTCCTGAAATGACGTCATACAAAGAGCCTTCCCCCTGACCACGGCGCTCGTGCCAGACCTACAGCAGACGGAACTGTTTCACTTATTGCCACAACGAAACTCCAGGCCAGGAATCAAACTCATGAACTTTCCCAGCTGAGCACGCAAACGTGGAGGGAGGACCCTGTAAATTGCTCCGTGAACCCACCTCATTCACCATCAGGTCAATGCCAGGAGCTAAGCAATGATAGGGAAGAAGCGATAGCTCTCTTAACACATAGCTAGTAACAGGACTGTGGAAGGCTCTTGCATGAAATGCCCAATTCGAGTACTCTGATCAAAGTCTCTGTCTATCCCAGGGGATTCCGGGATTACTAAACCTCCACACCTACTGAGCCCGTACTGCAAAGCACTAGATTGTGGAGCACTTGGCTTGGTAGGAACAAACAACCATTTAGTGGAACACATACCACTGTTTCTCCAACTCACTTGACCACTGTGTGGTTTTCTTTCCTTATCTACCCTCAACTTCATAATGCACAACCTCTGTGTCCTCCCTCACTCTTCATCCTGGTGACCATTGGCACCAACACTGAAGGTAATGGACTAGAGTTGTCACCAGAATAAGAGGCGAAGGTAAATCTTCCAGTGGGGACAACTGTCCAAGAGGGGGCATTCTTTTCTTTCTGTAGGGATTTCATGTCACTTTCTGTTGCATATCCATATCTAGGACAAGAAGTGAAAGGGAAATGTCCTCAAAGGAACACAGGCAGCAAAAAATAAGATGGTGTTTTTTTTTAACCATTACCTACTATATTTTTAACAAAATTGCTGTACATACAGCTTGGAGCTCATTTATAAAAGCTTCGCCCAGCATATGGCTGGACGAACACCCTTCACATATCATTAGTGCCACTAGGTGGAGCCGAAGAGCATAGGAAATTCCTATGTTCCTCTAGCCCCACCTAGTGGCTGTATGGCTATGTGAACGGCGTTTGCCCAGCTAGACACTAGGCGAAGCTCTTCTACATCAGCCCCTTTAAATTATATTACCACAGTACTATCACAGAGCCAGTCACAAGATAAAACTGTCTATTCACACAGTGAGATCTGGATAAGTTCATACAAGTTACTCAGAAGTTCTATATGAAATGACATTGCTTATTAAATTAGAACATTAGCCAAAACGTTTTCATTTCGCATAAAGACAAGAAAGGTTAGAACTGCTGCTGTGTCCCCATTAGGTAGCTTTCCCCTCACTTTCTGTCCTATAAAACAGGAAGTGTGAGAAGATCTCCCCAAGATGAGGGGAGATCATTGGAAGTATACTCATTGTAAGATTTCCCCTCACTTCCTGTTCTTGCGACGGCTGCAAAAGTTTAGATTTCCCCTCACTTCCTGTACAGGTGTCAGTAGTCATCAGGACAGGAAGTGAGTGTGAGTGGGGACAGAAATAAAACCTGGCAGATGTTCTAACCTTCCCTTATTAGAGGAGTTCAGCATCTCAGCCATTGTGGAACTTTATGACATATGATACAGTAGCTGGGATGGCGAGATAAGAGCAAAAAGCTAAAATGGTGATCTACACCAAATCAGTTGTTTCATGTAAACTATATTTATATTATTAAAAATCTCCCCCAATGATTGGATACAAGACTCAATATAAGAAATCATATAAGCAAGTAGATTGCAAGCCGGTCATTAGGTATTCAGATTACAGAACGCTAGCCAGCAAAGGATGCAGAATGGGGAGATCTATAAGTCAGGTACATATGGTTTTGTGTTTTACCCCTGGGGGTCAGCAAAAACTGAAAAAAGATCAAAATTCTAAAATTATCTGCAATTGCTTATAAAATCATTGGAAAATCGCCTGACGTATTTACTCGAGTTTGTTAAAACGTTGTTAATTTTGCAGACGTTTAGCCAAAGTTGGCAAGGCAAGGGTTAAAGCCAATCTGCCAGCAGTGGCCACCTGGAACAATGTAAATCTCCACCCCTGAACCGATAAAAAAAAAGTGCAACTTTACGTCTTGGGGATTACTTGATTTTTATTATTATTATTGTTATTAGGGATGCACGAGTATTTGGGCGAGTACTCCTACTCACCCAAATGCTCCAATGCCTAGCCCAATACTTCCAGTATCAGGAAGCCGGGCAGAGTGTAATAATAATTAGGTGACCTCACCTCATGACGAGGGAGCATGGGCCAGCTACCCGGCCAATCAGGAAGCTGAGCGTGCCGCATCATGACACGGCACCCAGCTTCCTGATTGGCCAGAAAGCCGGCTCCATGCTTTCTCGTCACCTAGTGACGAGAAGCATGGGGACGACTTCCCTGCTAATCGGGAAGCCAGGTGGCGAGTCATTACACACCTCTTGGGTTCCTTAATGGGACTTCCGGTATCGGTGAGTACGGAAAAAAAAATATTGGTACTCGTACCCGAGACCGAATTACCGGTATCGGGGCATCCCTAATTATTATACAGGATATATAGCGCTAACAGTTTGCGCAGTGTTTTACAACATGGAGGGAGACAATACAGTTAAAGGAGAACTATGAGGTGAGTGCTTTTCACTCACCTCATAGTTCTAGCCGACCTGTGACAATGAGACTGTCACAGGTCGGCTCAGTAGATCGGGAGGTGAGCGAACACATACCGGCGTTCGCTCACCTCTCGATCCTGTCACGGCTCTCTGCAGTGACAGGGGAGGAACTGGATTCCCCCTCCCCGCTCCGATCCGCTAGCGCTGACTGGCGGAACGGACGGGGGAGGGGGCGGGTACAGCTGTCTCTGCCTCTAGATAGGCAGAGCCAGCTGTCACTCACGCAGCTGGATAGATCTAGACATCGATGTCGGGATCCGCTCCGGCTGCGGCGTCTCAGTAGCTCGTGGTATACTGAGCTTAGGGTAACGGGAGGAGGCTAGTTTGTGTCCTCCCGTTACCCTAAGGAGAACTATGGGGAAAAGCCCTGACCCCATAGTTCTCCTTTAATTACATTTCAATACAGGAGTGTTAGGAGGGCCCTGCTCATGAGGGCTTACAATCTAGTAAGAGGGGCAAGTGATACAAAAAGTAATAATTGCATAGGATGAGTTAATGGAAGAAGTGAAAGGACGGTTATTATGTTGAGGTGGGATAGGCTTCTCTGAAGAGATGAGTTTTCAAGGATCGCCTAAAGGTGGGCAGAGTAAAAGATAGGCGGACAGATTGGGGTAGGGAGTTCCAGATGATGGGAGACACTCTGGGGAAGTCCTAGAGGTGAGCATGCGAGCAGGTGAGAAGAGAGCTGGAGAGCAGGAGGTCTTGGGAGGTGCGAAGAGGACGGTTTGGGTGACATTGTGAGACGAGGTGGGTGATGTAGGTTGGGCGGACTTGTAGATGGCATTGTAGGTTATTGTTGGTATTTTGAATGTTATACTTCGGGGAAGTGGGAGCCAGTGGAGGGACGGGCAGAGCGGGCCGGTGGACACTGATCGGTTGGTAAGATGGATGAGTCTGGCAGCAGTATTCATGATAGACTGAAGTGGGGATAGCCTGCTTAGTGGTGGGCCTACAAGAAGGGAGTTATAAGAGTAAAAGCGAGAGATTACAAGGGAGTGAATTAGAAGCTTTACGGTGTCGTTTGTTAAAAAGGGTCAAATTTTGGAAATGTTCCGTAGGTTGAGTCTGTAAGATTTGGATAGTCATTGGATGTGGGGCTGAAAGGAGAGCTCAGAATCAAGTACCTTGGCTTGATGGGGAGGGTTGATCGTAGTGTTGTTGATTGTGATGGGGAAGTCCGGGGAAAGAAAACAGAGAGGAGGAAATATTATCAGCTCAGTTTTGGACAGATTTAGTTTGAGGAAGTGATGTGACATCCATGTAGATATGTTAGTGAGTAGATTAGTGACGCGTGAGGAGATAGAAGGGGTGAGCTGAAGGGTAGAGAGGTACAATATATTTGGGTGTCGTCGGCATAGAGATGGTATTGGAAGCCATGGGAGGTTATCAACTATTTTTTACTTGTATTCTCTCCCTTTGAAGACCAAAGGGGCTCATTTATAAATGCTCCACCCACAGTATAGCGGCGGGGGGGGGGGGGGTTTAGGGGATACTGTTCACGTGGCACTAGTGCTAAGGTGGCACAGAGAAGCTTAATAAATTCCTATGCTTTGAAGCGCCATTTAGTGGTGCTAGTGTTGTGCCAACAGCTACACGCTGGGTGGAGCATTTATGAATCAAGCCATTTGGCTTTCACAGGGGTGTCCCTAGACTTTTCGCCGCCCGAGGCGGCTGAGGGGTGCTGGTGGTGCATGGTAACTGGGTAGGGGGGTGCATGGTAACTGGAGAGGGGGGCTCTGCATCATCTCCCTGCCCAGCTCTAGCTTCGGCTCTGATCGATGTCCCGTCCAGCTCTGACGTCGCTGGTTGTCAGGAGCTGGGCAGGACACTGGCCAGAGCATCCCAGGTTGCTAAGAGCTGGGCAGGGAGATGTGAATGGCCCTTGCACATCTCCCTGCCTGGCTCTTAGCAACCTGGGATGCTCTGGCTGGAAAGGCAGGAACCTTGCAAACATTGTGCAGCAGAGTGGCCATACCGCCCTGCCTGCCACTACCCCCCCACGTGACCCAAAGAGATGCCGCCTGAGGCAAGAGCCTCAGGCTGCCTCATTAAAAGGATGGCCAGTGGGAAGAAAATACAAGTAAATAATAATTTTTAAAAAAATGAAGTAATCCTCAAGAGGTAAGAATTTCTATATCAGCCACAAACTGTCAGGATGTAAGGCCATCCTTTCTCTTGCCTGAGCTCAGTGCTGATAACAGATACTAAAAAAAAACCTCATACAACAAAGGCGCTTTCAAATCATATGAAATAAACATATTTGCTTGCTGACGGTTTTACCATCCTCCAGCAGCTATCAGCACTGAGCTCAGAGAGTAGAAGGGGAGCCTCCATGGGGGCCCCAAAAACCTATTAGTGGGCTGACATTTCTGGTCTAACAGGGAGAGAATACAAGTGAAAAAAATGCACACACCAATCCCTGAGAGCTAAGGCTCCAGGAATGCCAGGATGCTCATTTTAATTAAATCCCCCCCCCCCCTTCCCATGCCACTTGTGCTTATCTTTACAAAAAGAGGAAGCCTGTGTAAGCTCCAAGTCATGATTTTCTCCTTGCCCCCATGTGACAACATTGAGCGTCTGAGCAGCCAACCAGCAAACCCCAATGCTGTCATGTGGGAGGAAGGAGGATAAGTCACATGTCCCCCTATGCATGGAAGTACTGGGTATGTCACTTCTCTCCCAGGTACTGAAAGACAGAGAGATGTAGGCAGAGCACAGGTTCACTTTGAGGGTGGAGATTTAGATTCGGACAAAGGCCAATTTTGATTGGTTCTCTTTAAATTACCAGCAGCTGAAAAGCGTTAGCGGTCTCTTAAATTAAGAATACAAATATGGCAGCTGGCGCTGTTGGAGCCTCTGAGTCTGTCATCTTGATCCTTGTTTGACTTTGTAGTCAGTGGCTGACCTGGAATAAGCATGCAGCCAGTGAAGTCTGATCTCACTGGGGAGTGTGAGTAGAATTCGGATAGCAGCTTGCTTCTATAGAGCGATTGCAGCTCCATATTTTTGTTCCCGTCAACGTAATAAAGCTTTCCCCAGAATCGCAGGGCGAGCAGTGAAAAGATCCCAGGTCTGATTACTATCACAGGGCTGCCAGCAGAGGGAGACCTGGTAAAACGATAGGAATAGGCGGCAGTGACTGTGAATGTGTTGTGTTAGTACACACCGTATTTTACAAACCTGAATATATTCATTTGTAATAAAATCTCCTTGTTTTTACCTTTCTGTATTATATTGATGTTATTTATGTCCTTCTCCACCACCAGTGACATTGACCATCCACAGAACAAACAACAATCATCTAATGCAATTCATTTACATGTATATCTCAATAGCCACAAAGGATATAATACCACTTTATGTGCATTCAATGTGCATGTAGCAGTGACATCATCACTGTGCTGTACATAGCCTGTGCAGAGAGCAGAGCTGTGGGAGGGACCAAGCAGGCCACACCCACTATGGGAGGGGGCGAGGACAAGACGAGTCACCCGCTGCACAAGTAGAGAGAGCAGCAGTGACTAGGGATGCACCGATACTCGGTATCATGACGGCTTCCTGATTGGCTGGGAAGCTGGCTCCCTCGTCACTTGTGACGTGTAATGACGCGCTTCCCGATTGGTCAGGAGACTGGCCAACCTGGAAGCCGGGCGCCATTTAATGATGACTGATTGGCCGGGAAGCCGGCTTCATGCTCTATCGTCACCTCATGACGAGGGAGAATGGAGCCGGGTGCCGCGTCATTACACTGCGCCCGGCTTCCTGATTGGCCATAAAGCCAGCTCCATGCTTTCTCGTCGCATAGTGACGAGAAGCATGGAGACGGCTCCCCAGCTAATCAGGAAGCCAGGTGGCGAGTCATTACACGCCACCTGGCTTCCTTAATGGGACTTCCAGTATTGGTATTCGGTAACGGCGAGTACCACAAAAAAAATATCGGTACTCGTACTCGATGCCGAAATACCGGTATCGGTGCATCCCTACCAGTGACAGGTCTTTATTACGGGAAGCGCCACCCTCTCTCTCGTCCCTTTTAGTAGGCGCCTTCACAGGCCAGTTGACACATCTGCCCTTCTGTGACATCGCATCATCCACACCTACACTAACCTGCTATACATCAGAGAAATTGCATGCAAAGGTGATGCCCGAAACAGCCAATCAGATTGCAGCG
Source organism: Nanorana parkeri (assembly GCF_000935625.1). Classification (NCBI taxonomy): domain Eukaryota; kingdom Metazoa; phylum Chordata; class Amphibia; order Anura; family Dicroglossidae; genus Nanorana; species Nanorana parkeri. Next base: position 1,352,744 of record NW_017306287.1, read on the forward strand.
ATGATCATTTTGGTAGTTTTCGGAACTGGACTTTTCCAATGACAGTCAGCCACCTCTTCTTGCTTAGGAACTCACTGGCATCCCGAGAGTCCAGAGAACACAGAGGAGGACACAGCTCTGCAGCTCTATAATCCTATCAGCGCTCCGCCAGGCCTCTCTGATCTCTGCAGCTCATTACCTTAATGGAAAAATTGGGCAGGAAGTTAAATAGAAAATCTCCCTCCTGGATCCATGAACAGTGCGAGTCCCAGACGGCCTCGTCATGACCGGCTTCCAGCAGGCAGGCCGTGCATGACCATCTTAGGTTATTGAGGGACTACAAGTTTCAGCATGCCTGGACAGCTGCTTTTATAGTGCACTGACATGATCTAGCCATACACAGTCCATGCTGATGTTCCTGCATATGGCAAGTCTATGATGATGACTTGGGGAAGGGGGTCACCTAACCCTTAAAGGCTGATGCCACCTTTTACAAAGAATGAATTAATGTACCCACATCGATAAAGAAAAAGAGCTTTTATTCATTTTTTGCAATGGAGCCGGCAAAGCATTGCAGCAACCGTGACAGGGGTCAGTGGTGCAATGCCCAGGTTCCTGCAGACTATTCCTCCTGCTGCTGTCTGTACCAAAGACTTTCAGTGCACAGGAAAGTTAGGCTGGGCACACACCTTACAACCATCGCAAAACATTTGTCTTGCGATGGTTGTAAGGTAATACAACTTGCGATGATCGCAGGCCCGCCCAGCTGAGGGGCGGGCTTCCGATGACCGCAATGCCGACAGGCAGTGAGCGCTTGCTTGCGCACACCGGCCCGTCCGGCTTTTATCTTACGAACATGCTACACACCCGCACGGCTCCCACACACCTTATGATAATCATACAATCGCGGGATTTCCTATCGTAAGGTGTGTGGCCACCTTTATCAATGGACTTCAAGTGCGGTGATTACACCAGTCCATTGAGATCTACGAGTCCCTCTGCTGCTGTGGTAGTCTTTTCATTCACAAATCCTGTGACAAGGTCCTGTGAATGAATGACAAGATCCTGTGGGGAGAAGTGGCTGTGGACAGACACAATAGTATCACTAAATACGCACGGGTCCAATACCTCACATTGTTGCAGCTGGTCTACCATTATTGTATACTCCTAGTGCAGTGATTTTGTCGTTTTTGATTCGGCTGCGGACCGCCAGCTGTGTCACCAGACCAGGTGTCACCCGGTGCGCATGTCATTATGCACATAATGACATCACATGCACTTCACTGCTGGTGGCCATCTTGGACATCCCGTTCATCCTGCAGGATAAGGTATGCCGCCGGATCCCCTCCTCTCTCTCCTGACACTATCGGGCTCTCGGTCCATGACCGAGTGCCCGACTTTTCAGAGGGGGTGACGACCGTCAGTCATGGTGTCACCCCTTTGATGGCGTCACCCGGTGCAGGCCGCATCCCCTGCACCCCCCTGTAACGCCACTGTGGACAGTGACCATGTTTCATGTTAGACCCTCAATAGGGATGCAACATGAAACATGGTCCAAAAGATGGAATTAGCCTTTAAAGCTGAACTCCAGGTATGTAAAAAGTTAACATTGCCCTTGCAGTGGGGCTATCAGTGCACTGCAAGGGCTAACGCCATGTTTTGTTCTAGGGCTAACATTCAGCAGATATACTCACCTAAACCTCTGTGCTGCGCCGTTCAGCACTCAGATCTCTCCTTCTCAGCTCTGGCTGTGGAATGTTCCTTGGCATCCTCCGGTATAATACAAGTCAATGAACCAGCATAAGACGTGATAACATCAGCGGGGATAAGACCACCAGGGAAAAAGAGGCGGCAGGGACCGGTCTAGGAGCCAGGCAGGATTGAGGATCAGGTAAGTATATCTGCTTTATTCTAGCCCCTAGGCCAAAACAAAGAGGTAACCCTTGCAATGCCAGGGTAGCTTCACTACAAGGGTTAATGTTTGCACATTCTGGAGTTCTTCTTTAAGAAGCAGTAGGCGACTTTGCCCCTGCAGAATCATTTGACACAGTAGAAAGCTCGTTACCAGGCAAGAAAACATTCATCTCTATCCTTTGTGTCTGTTGAGGAATATATTTCAGTGAGAGTTTATGTGCCCGGGGTTCACCTTTAAGCTTGAGGTGAGCGCACTCTTTGCACCCGTAGGTTCCGTTTCTGTGCCCCGATCTGACCCACCTTTGTAATCTGCTGATACTGCACAGGCCGTGCCAGAAGATAACGTTGTTTTTGCCGAGAGGCACAAGGAGAGTTTGCCCGGAGCATAAACCGAGCTCTTTGAAGAAAACGCTTTTGAAGCTGTTTCAGTCTACACGGCTGCAAGAAAGGAAGATGACGGGGTGCAATGCACACAGCAAACACAGCCTACCTGCTCAGTATTCAGGCCTTGCAGTAGTGCACCAGTCCACCGCAGTCCCATTTGTTGGTCATCTGAGGATCTGGGAACTTCTGTTTGTGATGTGGGAGACCAGTGCCGTCACAAGGGGGGGTGTGGCCCGCACCCGGGTGCCACCATTGGAGGGGTGACACCAAAATGACTGACAGTGTTAGTAGCAGGGCCGGTGATAGGATTTTCACCTACACAGGCAAAGTTGCATTTTTGCTCCCTATCAGCATGTTTTTTTTTCTTCACTTACTTTCGGGGAGGGAGAGCAGCGGCGGGTCAGCGCTGGTCCGGTGGGAGGAGCTCCCGGTGGGGTCCTAATTTAGCTGGTCAGCGACTGCCAGAGGTGCCGCACGTGTCGGGATCCTCTGGCAGTCGCTGGCTAGCTAAATTAGGACCCCACCTGGAGCTCCTCCCATCGGACCAGCGCTGACTCGCATGCCGGCAGGTGTCAATAAGACGGTCGCGCATGCACGATGACCTCATCCCGCACGCGTGGGGCAACATCACGCGCATGCGCGATGACATCACGTAGGGTGTCACCCGGTCTCCCCACCCACTTCAGACTCCTGGCTGTCACTCACACCCAGAAAGACTGATGTAAGGAAAGGAGAAAATGACTACGCCCCTGCCAGTGATGTAACTATACCCATTTCAGCCCAGGCGGCAGCTATGGGGACTGGGGGTGGAAGGGGGCCCCATTAGGTTGTTGAGGAAAAAATAAACTTAGAACATGTGAAGATAGCGCAGTTCTGTGTCGTTAAGGGCTGGTGTGGTTGATGACAACCCTAATCCCCTGTAAAGTCTCCAGTGTAGGAAAGCTGATGTCAGATTCACATTAATTTCAATCAGGGAGGCTCAGCTTTACATGTGGCTGGTACCTAGGGTCAGTGAGGAAGCTAGACATTCTGTCACGCAGGGCAAAGATTTAGAGTTGTTCAGCGACAGAGGTGTGGGAACTAAACGGGGGCGATGAGGGGACCAGTCCCCAAAAACGCAGCGATGGTGATTTCCTGCCCGGTCACCAGCGAGCCTCTATATACCTCATGGTGCCATTGGCAATGAACTGCAATGGGCATATGCCGTTGTTGCATGCTGGCTGTGCGGATCTGTTTCCTATCCACGCACCAAAAGATGACCCTGCCCTTTAAGCAGAAGTTTAATCTGCTTATATTTTGCCTTCCCTGGTTCCTCCCCTCCCCCCCTCATCTATTTAAATTAAACCTTTCCATTTTCATTACAGATCTCCTGTTCTCTGTCTGGGGTCACTGACAGCTCCTTGCAGCATCGCATTGACTGAATATTATGTGCTGGTGGTGTCAGGGTCCGCGCTTGAGGCCAGGGCCGCATTTCCCACAAGGCCAACCGAGGCCCGGGCTTGGGGCAGCAGGGAGTAGAGGGGCAGCAGGGGTGTGGAACTGATACTTCCTAAAGCCCGGACAGGTAGTTGTTTTCTACATTTAGCCCTGCTTTGGCCAAGCAGAGCTAAATGTACAGCGGGGGAAGCCGCCGCTTGTTTTGTACAAGTGATCCCGGCGACATTGTATGCAGCCTACAGGTCTCCCATTCTCCATGGTGGGGGACTCTGATGTTAATGGGGGGACTCTGATGTTAATGGGGGGACTCTGATGTTAATGGGGACTCTGATGGAATGGGGGACTCTGATGGAATGGGGGACTCTGATGTGATGATAGGACTCGGATGTGATGATAGGACTCTGATGTGATGGTAGGACACTGATGTGATGATAGGACTCGGATGTGATGATAGGACTCGGATGTGATGATAGGACTCGGATGTGATGGTAGGGCACTGATGTGATGGTAGGACACTGATGTGATGATAGGACTTTGATGTGATGATGGGACTCTGATGTGATGATAGGACTCTGATGTGATGATAGGACTCTGATGTGATGATAGGACTCTGATGTGATGGGGGACTCTAATGTGAAGGGGGGACTCTGATGTGAAGGGGGACTCTGATGTGAAGGGGGACTCTGATATGAAAGGGGGACTCTGATATGAAAGGGGGGCTCTGATATGAAAGGGGGGACTCTGATATGAAAGGGGGGACTCTGATTTTAAGGGGGGACCCTGACTTAAAGGAGGAACCCCACATTGTTTCTTTGTGTGGGGTTACCCCCAGAGAATTCATACCAGACCCCTATCTAGGAAAAGGGTCTGGTATAGATTTTGGAGGAACAACCCCTAGTTTTTTACATTTAGATTTTTTGCCCTCTACACTGGGGTGCCGGGATTTTGCATACTTTAAAATGGTCCTAAGACTGTGGAAGAGGGTTAGGAAACGCTGCTCTATACACATGCATACGTCTGTAAACACATGCTCTGCTTTTAGCGCATGCGCATTTTTTGATGTATGGAAACAGATCTGCACAGGCAGCAACCCTTGTATCATAACATTACACATAACACATTGTGCTCTGTGCCAAGATGTCAAATGGACTTTCGTTTAAATGGCCAAATTGCCAAAACTGATTAAAAAATGCACAATTCTGTTTTGCACAAAATCCTTTTCTTCTATTGATCAGCATTATTGTCATCTTTACCCCAAACTACCAGCGTCTGATCCCCTTCATAGGGTGTAGGGCTTCATGACAAATGTTTCCTTTTGAAAGGTGAAAGAAGATTCTTGTTTTCAAAGCGCTGTTTTTCCTAATCCCTACAAGATTAATTAGCCTGATTGTAAATTATTTACAAATAAACCTAATCCAGCGCTGTAAATGATTCATTAATTAACCTAATCTAACATGCAGCTGGAAGTGCAGCGAGGGGAGGAAAGAAAGAAGGGCGGCCGCAGCCATCAATGAAAGCAAGGTCGTATTATACATGTGCAAACATATTTTTGTATATTTTTGTTCCTGCTGAAATCTGCTCCAATCCTCAATATGTAAATGAGCGCTGACCAAATCATCAATATGCAAATGAGCTCTCTTGATAAACCTGACAATAGCAGAGTAATTCAATGTCAACCCAAGAGCCATTTGAAAAAGTCTGAAATTGACGAAACGCATCAAGGGGACCCGCTGTTTCCTTTCTGACATACTGGACAAACCTTCAAAGGCTGGGCGCCGCTTATACCCATATGCAAATTTTTATTCAACTTTTCTCGTAAGTGTAATCATTTTATTTGGAATAAAGGATTTTTCGTGACTACACTTAGATCTGCCTTCTCTCTTGTGTCCTTTTCCCCGTCTTCCTCCCTCGGTTGGACTGCACCTGGAGGGCGTTCGACACCGGCACCAAGACCGTGTGCTGACCGATTGGAGGAGAGAGAGGAAATAAAGATCTCGGGGACTCACGGATTGAAGATAAAGTAATAGACATTTTGTCTTTTGTTTTTCCGATTTTTATTATCTTTTTCCTTCTATGAGTGAAGGAGTCAAATGCCTCTTCGATTGAAAGAACTTTTGATGTAACTCTAATCCACGCCTAGTACAAAGACACTGAAAATTGATGATTGAGGCCAGCATATAACAATCTTTATTTGAAGGATTGAAAATGTTCTAGGATTGGCCCAATCTGTTTGCTTCTTTCTTCTGTTCGTTCTGACCTTGTGTTTTTTCGTTTTGGGGCGACGATAAATGTTTTATTTATGTAAGCTACCATCACCATTGGTCACTCTGAGTCAAATAGATGTCTAACTGGAATTACCCAATCGAGTGATGAGATCAACCTTTTGAATTTGAATGCACATGCAACTTATATAGGCATTGTGGTTGAGAGCCTAATCACAGAATATTGTTTATTAATTGTCACATCACATACAGGTTTAACTAACGAAATACTGAACAATACACAGGTGCAGTTTATAATTTATTAATATTAAATTTTATTATTATATATACTTTACACCATTTACTAATTTTTTGTTTTTTCCATTTATTCATTTATTTTTCACTTAATAGAACAAACATTTCCATTGGGATAGAAACACTGAAAGGTAACACAGTAAAGAATATTGCTCACTACCAAGCGCAACATAATCGCTCACATTAACCCAAGATCCATGGCTTTCTTTGGAGAGAGGAATTAATGGCGCTATCTACCTCTCAGCAACCTTTTCCTCTCTAGAACACACTGGGGGGAATTTATCAAAATTGGAGCAGATAAAATCTAGAGCAGTTGCCCATGGAAACCAATCAGCTTCTGTCTTTAGTTTGTTCAGTTCAGATTTGAAAATCAAAGAGAGAAGCTGATTGGTTGCCATGCACAGCTGCTCCAGATTTTGTCTGCTCCAGTTTTGAACAATTCCTTTCATTGTTCTTTTATTGATTTATTGATACATTTGTTGTACCATCTAGTGGCTGAAGGGAGTACTGATGTGCTTAGGGAATCAGGGGATACCAGTTTTCATCTGAATGTGCATGGCCCAGCCTGAAAGCAATCACATGCAGGAAGAGAAGCCTCACAGGTATGTTTAAAGGAGAGCTATGAGGTGAGTGATTTCCACTCGTCCTCATAGTTCGAGCCGACCTGTGACAATGAGACTGTCACAGGTTGGCTCTATTGATGGGGAAGTGAGCGAACACATACTGTCGCTCGCTCACTTTCCGATCATCTCCCTACAGAGAGTGGTGACTCTCCACTCAGCTCCGATCCTCAAGTGGTGAGAGAAGGAACGGAAGGGGAGGGGGCGGGCACAGCTGGGTCTGCCTCTATTAAGGCAGAGCCAGCTGTCAGTCACACAGCTGGGCGGATCTCAACAGTATTGTTGGGATCCGTCCTGGCTGCAGCGCTCTCAGTATATAGCAGGCAATAGCTTGCGATATACTGAGCTTTGGGTCACGGGAGGAGGTTACCCTTAAGAAAACTATGGGATAAAAAGGTTACCCCATAGTCCTCTTTTAAGGCCAAATGTGCAATGTTCAGTGAACGTCGCAGGTCACAGAGTAACACACATGCGTAAGTGTGAATGAGCCCATATAGTTTTCCTTTTCTTTTCACACTAAGCTGAATTCAGTGCATGGATGTGAACACACATCTTCAATAGAATGGGATATGTATTTGATATGCATTCTCATGCAGCAAAATGCATAAGTTTTGTACTACATAAAAATGCATTACATTTACAATCCCATTCTTTCCTATGTGGCTGGTTCACATTTATGTGCTGCAGTGTAGGGTGAAAAGGATATGGAAATTATATGGGTCCATTCCCATTTATGCCTATGTGTTACCACGCAAGCTGCACTCATATGGAACAGGAACAGTGTGCATCCCACCTAAATATTTCTACAGAGACTTTTAGAGCCATGTGGAGTCTGAAACAGTAACAAGGTTGCAGACCGTAAGGAGTGCGGGTGGTTCCTGGAAACAATTAAAACAGTACATAGTCTATTTATGAACAATTTGCCCTGCGAATAGCTGTGAAAGTTCCTTTTGGATGAATAATACCAAAAGGAAATGTTCCTAATATATTTTTCCTAGTATGAATGTATTTTCATGTAATGCTGCAAAATGGGCACTAGATGGAGCAGAGTAAATAAATAATTTATTTATTACAGGTATTTATATAGCGCCAACAATTTTCACAACACTTTACAATGCACATCCACATCAGTCCCTGCCCTCGAGGAGCTTACAATCTAAGGCTCCTATCTCACATGCATACATACAGGGCCAATTAACCTACCAGCATGTCTTTGGAGTGTGGGAGGAAACCGGAGTACCCGGAGGAAACTCATGCAAACACAGGGAGAACTTGCAAACTCCTTACATATAGCGGCATTCTGACCAATAAATACTTATTTCCTATGTTCCGCAACTCTATCTAGTGGCCAAATAGCGGTATTACATGCCAATACAACTAGAAAATAAATATCTTAGAATGTTTGTTTTTGGCATTGTTCTCAAGATATTCTCAGGATGAAGGGCTCTGTGAATTGTTTATAAATAGACCCCTTTGTGTTTGCACAAATAAAAGGGATGTTGTTAAGGAGTCTACTAAGGTGATAGTCCAAGTATGAGTGATTTTCACCACCTCATAGTTTTAGCCGACCTGTGACAATGAGACTGTCACAGGTCGGCTCAGTAGATCGGGAGGTGAGCGAACACACACCGGCGTTCGTTCACCTCTCGATCCTGTCACAGCTCTCTGCCGTGACAGGGTAGGGGCTGGATTCCACTCTCCCCGCTCCGATCCTCCAGCGCTGACTGGTGGAACGGACGGGGGAGGGGGCGGGTACAGCTGGCTCTGCCTCTAGATAGGCAGAGCCAGCTGTCACTCACGCAGCTGGGCGGATCTCGACATCGATGTTGGGATCAGCTCCGGCTGCGGCGTCTCAGTATACCGCGACCTGTAGCTCGCGGTATACTGAGCCTAGGGTGACGGGAGGATGCTACCGGTAGTTTGTGTCCTCCCGTTACCCTAAGGAAAACTATGGGGAAAAGCCCTGACCCCATTGTTCTCCTTTAAGATAACTGGGCTGTCCACGTACCTCAACACATGCAAAAATAGGTCCTGCATGTTTTTATTCAGTGCAGGATAACACAATGTGTAGGTGCATTATAACACAGGCGTGTTGCAGCACAATGTATATGTGCATTGTGGTGCAGCTAACTGTGCATACTACAGAGCATTACTGTGCGTTCCGCCATGTGTTTTATAATGTAGATCATGACGTACTGTATATTACAAAATCAGGCTACAGTGTGATCGGCTCTGCAGAGCTTTGCTAACACACTTTTCTGTGATTAGTGCGTGGTGACAACTCTGGTACTCAGAACCCAGAACCCAATACAGGGCCTGAGACTGTCAGCGATGGCCGCATCCTGCGTAGAAGAATGCAGAGCTGTTTTTAATGAACAATGGTAACCCCCAGCACAGGGAGCTCACTGTAATCTACAGATTGTACTCCTAAAGGGTTAAATAATCTTATCAGCAGCATGCAGTATATAACAGATATACATGGAGGCAGCCATCTTTATCATTATATTTATAGGCTCCACTTGACAGTGCTTGTATGTCATCATTCACCGGTGCATACTAAGGCTGAGGTCTGACCTCAGCAGTTAGTCATCATGGAGGTTTGCAGTGAATCACAGACCTTCTTCTAGTGGCTAACCTACTCATTTTTATATTTAATGCAGGGGTAGCCAAACTTCTCTCATCCAGCTGTGGTGAAACTACAAATCCCTGCCTGTAGCTGTCAGAGTCTTGCAATGCCTTTGGGGATTTGTAGTTTCACCGCAGCGGAAGGGCTGGAGTTTTCCCACCGGTAATTTATTGCAATAATGGATAAATAGTTCAGCAAGTATGTTAAATTTATTTCAGAAGTTACTTTCAGATATTATAAAATATGTATCTACACTAAATTCAGAATAGTTTATCTTTATTAAAACTTGTAATTCCCAATGTGACCAGCAGGTGTCTCCCAGCAGTGGTTGGACCTGTGGTCATCAATGACCACTGCTGTATTAAATGTGTGCATGGCCAATGATGTAGCTACGGTATTGCCTTATTTTGTTACTGCACTAAAGACACAAGAGGAAGTGAGAGGAGACCTTATCTTAGACAGTTGTCCTAGAAATGGGTGTCTTCCTGCTGTTCCAGACAACCACAAGGTTTGCATTTCCTGCCCCAATTATATTGGGGGGCGCATTTCCCAATGGGGACACAGGCAGCAATATAAACCTAACATGGGATTTAACCCAGGGCTGGGCAATTAATTTTCTCAAGGGGCCACATGAGAAACTGGGACTGTTGTGGAGGGCCAATACATTACTGCACACACATGCACATATGTAAATTGATAAAAAATCATATCGGGGGAACTAATGTAAGGGGCACTCTAATGGATTCAGCTGATAATTAGTTGTCCACATCAGTGGGCAGGGCCGGCCTTAGGGGTGTGCGAGCCGTGCGGCCGCAACACATGATGGCACAATGTAAAAGCAACGTTTCAGGGCAGAACATGGTCCCTTCATCAGGCGAACACAGTGACAACAATCAATCAATCATCGCCTGATGAAGGCCTGATGCCTGATGTTCTATCTAGTCAGGAGTGCTGTGGATTACACGTTACTGACGGCCCTTAAATTGACTGTCCCCATCAGAGTGCTCTTTTATTTTTGTAGTTAATATAAGGGGGCACTCTGATGGGTGCAACCAATGTAAGGGGGCACTCTGATGGGGACAACCAATGTAAGGGGGCACTCTGATGGGGACAACCATTATAAGGGGGCACTCTGATGGGGATAACCAATGTAAGGGGGCTCTGATGAGGACAACCAATGTAAGGGGGCACTCTGATGGGGACAACCAATGTAAGGGGGCACTCTGATGGGGACAACCAATGTAAGGGGGCACTCTGATGGGACAACCCATGTAAGGGGGCATTCTGATAGGGGCAACCAATGTAAAGGGGCACTCCGATGGGGACAACCAATGTAAGGGGGCACTCCGATGGGGACAACCCATGTAAGGGGGCACTCCGATGGGGACAACCCATGTAAGGGGGCACTCCGATGGGGACAACCCATGTAAGGGGGCACTCCGATGGGGACAACCCATGTAAGGGGGCACTCTGATGGGGACAACCCATGTAAAGGGGCACTCTGATGGGGACAACCCATGTAAGGGGGTATTCTATTGGGCACAACTAATTATTGGTTGCTAGGATGCCATCGGGCAGAGGTGGTGGACACCTTATGTCATGGGTTGCTAGGACACCAGTGGTCCTAGCAACCAACCACTGAAGAGGATGGAGCCTGCGTTGGTCTATGGCTTGCAGTGAATGTGTCGGCCTTGGAGAATGGCGCATCTACTGTTAGCCAGCCATAACTATATGCGCGTCAGCGATCGGTCCATGTCTGGACAAGGACAGCCAAGGGGTCGGATGTGGCCCCCGGGCCATAAAATGTCCAAGTCTGATCTAACCCTTTCATACTACATCCAAAACTCGCACCCTTATGCATGTGTTCCATTATTCATTTTAGCTCCCTGCTACCCACAACCCACCATTATCTCCTCCCAGTCCAATCCTGCCCAGTAAGAAAAACTGCTTTGGGCCCTCACAGTGGTCTGTGCTTGTATAGTTCAGTAACAGCCACACCCCTCAATGACTTGTATTGTAGAGAAATCTGGCCAGGTCTGTTACCGAGTGCTGATTACAGAGAACACTGGGTCTAATTATTTTGGTGTCTATTGCCTGCATATATTTAAACAGCCCGTGCAACTGCTGTAACAGCAAAGAAGAGGTTGTTAGTGCAACGTCTAGCTAACTGAATATTTTTCTGTAAGTTCAATTCAGTTTTAATGTTTCCATAGAAGTGAAACCTAAAGCTAGTGAACCAGAGGGTATGTGTGGTTTTCCTCCTTTGCTACCATAGGCTACAGTCCATCCTGACCCGGTCAGAGAGGGATCACTTTGGCCAGCTTAAACATCTATTGCAGGGCTAGGCATACTCTGGACTACAAATCCCATCATGTATCTGCCTCTAGGAGTCATTCCTGTGGCTGTCAGAGTCCTGACATTCCTGTGGCTTGTAGTGCCCTATTGGGATTTGTAGTTGCACCACAGCTGGAGGGCCGGAGTTTGCCCACCCCTGATCTATTATAATATATGCGATCCAAGAACCCCTGAGTCTATGCACACCTTTTCTAGCAGCATGTAGGAGCGTGTAGCAGTGTGCGGAAGGTGAGAATATCATCTGGCGGCACTTCTCTAGCACCTCATATATTATATATACTTGTGGTGGTTGGATTTGAGCGCAGACATGCTTTCTGTTCCGTGTGGCCTCTTCACAAATCTGGGCCTCGTCTATAGTATAACTATAAACCTCATATACATAGAGGAATATACAGTACATTCTCTGGGCTCCAATAAATGGCTGCCATTGTATAAGGCTAGATGAGTGCACTAGAAGTGCCTTGTGCATGCAGCTATCATGCCTCCATCTGCCCTCCTCGCCTCTGGCTCCGTTCACCGCTTCATAAAGCTGCCGGCATATTACTCTTAAGTGCAGTGCATGCGGCCTCCGCCTCCTGAATACAGACTCTCATAAAAGAATTCAATTCCGCCAAATGTGAGAAGCAAAGCAATCCAGTTAATGTGTTTTGTGAACGGCGAGCAAAGTGCTGACGAGATGCACCGCAGAAACCGCGCAGGATGAAAACTGGAAGATGCTGGAGATAAACATCACATGCAAAGCACTGGGTGAGGCACCAGATCACGGAGAGATTTCTGGTTCCAAAACACGTAATGAATCATTTGCTCACCCTGGTGTAATCCTTGCTTATGAGACCCTGAGTGCTCGTACAGTCACCCTAGGCCAGCAATCAAGGGGTGGCGCAGTGACGTGGCTTCGGGTTCTGGTCGAGTAGGAATAGATGGTGGTCTTGGAATTGATGGGGCCTTTTGGTTGCCAACACTTTCTATTATTATTCTACAGGATTTATATAGCACCAACAGTTTGTGCAGCACTTTACAATATAAGGAAGACATTACAGTTATAATGCAAATCAAGACAAGAAAAGCCGGGCACTACCATAAGGGACATGTAGTAATGCAAAAAGAAAGACATCTACCTACAGAGAATGGTCAGCTCCAGGGGAATAGTAAAGTGCAAATCTATGGGTCAATCTATAGCCCGATCCTGCCCCCAATCTGACACTTGGGGAAAGGTCAATGGGGCAAACCAAGGATCAATAATTATTTATTTCAACTGTTGGAAATGACCTTTCTTGCACGTTTGATATTGTATAGTGATACAGAACATCAGATACTTAATGGTCATCCTGCTTTAGGATTATTGGGATTCAGCAGGAACTGTACTGTGTATCTTCCCCAAGAGATATAGATTCAAACTGTTGATTCAACTGTTATACAGGATCTTAAAATAATACAATGTCTATTGCTTCAATTTACATGGGATAATGCTGCTCAAAGGGTCGCTAGGACAGTGTTAACAGCTTCTAGAACGCAGGGCGGACTGGCGTTTCCGGATATACACAAATATGATTTAGCTGTTTACCTACGCCACTTGGCTTCCTGGTCATCTTTAAATCCGCCCAGTAGATGGGCAGAAATAGAAAGTCTCTGGATTTCACCACTACATTTAAAGTCTCTTTTATGGCCTGACCTCCAGCCTACACATGTTCCCCCACTTTTATTTACCATGCAACATACTAAAGATATTTGGCATTCTGCAGGCTTTAAATTTAATCTCGCTTCAACCACTACACCAATGAGATCATTTTTACATACGCCCCTTCTCCCGGCTACACTCAATCGACATATTGCTTGTCCTTGGTCAGATCAATCTCTCCTACGCTTTAAAGACATAATTGACAAAGTAGACAGGACCCTACTGCCATTTCCGATTTTACAAACTCAGTTTAATCTACCAAACAGATCTCTCTTTACATTTCTTCAGATCAAACACTTTGCATACACAGTTTCCTCTTCACTTATTTTTTCACCATTAACACTATTTGAAAAATTGTGCTTAGAAGGTCCTACTCGTAGACACTTGATAACAGACATTTATAAATTACTTAACTTTATCCGTGTTGTTCCTTTCCCAAAGCATAACTATATGTGTAGATGGGAGAGGGCTTTAGGCCGGACACTGGATATGGATGAATGGGAGGATATCTGGACTAACGCCAGTTAGGGCAGCTTACTCCACATATTTTGGGAATCTCCCAAGATACATCCCTTCTGGAAGTCTACAATGATTATGCTCCAAACACTAATCGATGAGACTATACCAGACGACCCTGTATATTTGCTTCTAGGCCTTCCTATTCCACATTTTTTGAAATTTACCACTAAATCTATCAACCATGTCCTTACTGCAGCAAGATGCCTTATAGCCTTAAAATGGCGACAACCTATCCCTCCGTCTTATGAAGAATTATTGCGAAGGATTCATGATATCCATAATTTGGAATATCAAACAGCTCGATTGCATAATGCTATTCCTGAATTTGATAAGGTGTGGTCCCCCTGGCAAATATTCGAGAGAACTAGGAGCGATGCCAAGCCTCCTGATGTTCTTCATTTCCCATGAGCATGAGTACGAGATAAGATTTTTTTTTCTCCTCCTTTCCTTCCCCTTATCTTTGGATTATATTATCGTTTAATTTAATTACATTATTTTGTTTTATATCCCTGTATCTATGTCAAAACCTGAATAAAAACAATTTAAATACATATAGATTCAAACTGTTGGGTAGCTAAATATCTCCAAAAACCTACCAAAAACACTAAAATATTTATTTTGGGTGGACTAACCCTTAGGGCAGCGGTTCTCAACCTGTGGGTCGGGACCCCTTCGGGGGTCAAATGACAATTTGCCAGGGGTCGCCGGGAGTCTCCCACTATTAGATAGCTATTAGATTATCATCATTATTATTAATAATAAAAGCTGACACCCTCGGCTTGTGTTATATGGTTTGCCATTTTAGCTGTTACAACAGTGGTTCTCAACCTGTGGGTCGCTGTGTGATTTCTGCTGTGCTCGGTGAGAGTCCTCCTCAGCCCTCTCCTAGCGCAGCAGTGTCAGTTCTCCCGCCACGCCACCAGATGTCGCTGCAGCAGCCATGTCAACACTAAATTTTACCGTTGGTAGTCACCACAACTTGGCAAATGTTACCAAGGGGTCCCGGCCCTAGAAAGGTTGAGAACCACTGCCTTAGGGGCTCATTTATAAGTCTTTGGTCCAAAGTATAGCTGGGTGAATGTCATTCGGACAGCACTGCCCCCACTAGATGGCGCTGAGGAGCATGAGAAAATCCCTGGGACAGGAAGTGTTTCATTGGCAGGATCGCCTGGTGAAAACAGAATAAAGTCTAAAAGGAAACTAAAGCAGCCACCGCAATGAATGGCACCGCTATGCACTAAAGAACGTATGTGGGCTCCCACGAGTTGCGGTAACATGGCCGTTTTTAGCATGCAGAATGAATTTGTGATCAGGTCTACTATTTCTTTCCCACCCCACCACCTCTGATACGGAGACCTTCCCCTCCTATGGCCTGGTCTTATAACACTCTGCATCGCGCTATACGAGGATATGTTCCTTGTATATAACAATGCACAAAAAATCCCCAAAACATACAATGAAATTCTTCAATAAAAGTTTATTAAGTAAATTGCGACTTGAGAAATATTCACAGTCACAGGCCGTAGAGAAATGTCAGGAATATTGATATATGTGAATGTACAATATATATCCGCAAGACGGTGAGCTAATCTGTAATACAATAGAAGAACGCTTTGTTTCCTCTTCTTATGTAAACTTTAGTTAAACCAAATAAAAAGAAAGAGATGAGGAAATAAATAAAAAGGAAGCTGTAGTGGCTATAAATATAATCGCTGGCGTAAGGACTAAAAGCAGAAATAAACCCTATGGATTCACATTCATTGTAATGCATTGAGGTGCCAGTCAAAATCAATGGAACGGCAGCACACTGGACTTAGTGCATTACTATGTGTTGCATGTTCATACATGTTACTACAACATGGAAATATGAAGCCAGCCTATAAGGGCCTCTTCCCACCATAACATTGCGTTAAGCACACAATACCGTGCGTTTAGCACACACTATCGGACAGCACACCTAGTATTTGGTACTAAACGCTAGGTGTGTTGTGTTGCCATTCATTGACACAATTCAGTTTCATTCAATGACACAAAGGGGCTGATTTATAAATCTTCCATCCAACGCATAGCTGGGTGAATGCCGTTCATACATCTATATAAATTGCAAGCTTTACTGTACATTCCTACCTGCTTCTTCATTATTTATTTATTATTAGTATTTATATAGCACTGACAATCAACTGAGCGCTTTACATAGTGCTTGTAACCTCCTTGAGTCCCTGCCCTCAAGAAGCTTACAATCTAAGGTCCCTACCGCACATTCATACTGTACATATGAAGGCCAATTTAGATAGGATCCTATTAGGGCCCAGGGGCTGACTGGCAACTTTTAGCCCAGGGGGCAAGTACAACCTAGAGGCCCATGGTGCAGCAACTTGGCAAACCCGGCCCAGTCCGCCCCTGTTAGGGCCCATTCACACCACATCCAGATCACCTCCAGAGTCTAGACCAGCTTGTTTCCGGACTCAAAATGCATCCTAATGTATCCCTATGCTATTTCTGGCCTCTGTTCACACCAGCGCAGTCCGTTCTAGACCAGAAAAATACTGCTCGTCTTATTTTGTCTGGTCTGGAATGCACTGGATCTGTGGCAGGTACACACGATTTTCCAGACCAGATCTGGTCCGGGAGAATGGTGTGAACCTGCCCTTAACCTTCCAGCATACCTTTTGGAGTGTGGGAGGAAACTGGAGTAACCTACACACCACACAAGCACAGGGAGCACATGCAAACTCCTTGCAGATAGTGTCCTGACCAGGATTTGAACCGGGGACCCACAGTGCTACAAGGCAGAAGTGCTAACCAGCCACTGTGCTGTCCGCTTTACTTGTATGTGCGTCCTTTGCTAGTACCTTCCTAAGGGCCCATTCACACTGGAGCGTTGCACTAATCGCATGTTACCGTGCATTTAGCATACACTACTCACCTAGTGTATGGCAACTGTGCATTGCATTGCCATTCACTTGAATAGCAACTCAATGCACGTCCTGGCACCGTGTGTTGCAACGTTGCAGTGCGGTGGGGAAAAGTAGTGGTGTGCTGCAATGCACAACCACCGGGAGGTGTGTTGGGGTGCCATTTAAATGAATGGCAATGCAATTCACCGGAAGCACAGTTCACTAGGTGCGTTGTGCGATAGCATGCGATAAATACATGGTAATATGCGATTAGCACAACGTTCTGGTGTGAATGGGCTGTAAAACTAACTGTTTTACCTTTACAATCATCCCATGATCAGCTATAGTCATAATCATCTCAAGCTCAGTCATAATCAGTCACAAAAAGAAGAGAAACATTCCAGGCATCCCTTTAATACATGTATCCCAGACGGAATGTATCTCACCAAAGGTGTAACTGCAGGGGATGCTTATAATTTGACCTCAAGCTTTGTGCAGGCGTCTGGGGAAAGCATTGAGATAATAACATAAGGAGGCAGATAGGTGTACTGATTACTGTTGAAAGAAAAAAATAATAATTTCTTGACAATTTATGAAAAAAAACTCTGCTGTCCTCAGATGATGCAAATGGTGTCGTTTATAAGAATGATAAATATGCAAAATGGGCGGCGCAGCAATTACAAACTGTCACATCTTCTACCGAATGCGGAGTGACCCTTTAAAATATTGAATTGTTCATGCGGGATAATGCGCTGGTTATGGAGACAGACGGGGTTAATTGTCTTTCCTCCTGCCGTGTCTACGGAATGCAGATCATCTTCAGCTTTCTTTCTCCCCTCGAAAATGTGTGAAGAAAGAGCAGGATCTATTTTTAAAGAATAATTAGCATGTTGTGAGTCCCAGTAGTTGATTACTTAGAAATCTGGGCGGTATCGGCACCGCAAAGTGAGACAATGACTCTCCGAGAAGGAGGGAGACAAATTTAGCACTCTGGAGACTAGTAGTGAGCAAGCGGATTTAACTGCGTATTTTCCACGGCTATCCGTGGCTGTGACTATTAGTGGAAAGGGAAAGCTGAAGGCTGGGATGCGCTTGGGATGGAAGCTTTTTATTTACTGACCTGCCCTCGAAATAACAGTTGGTAAATGACAGTTTTTATAGAAGACGTGCTGTGACCCCTACAGTCAGTTTCATGCATGTGTTCAGATGGGGATTTATGGGCATGTCATATTTAGTTAAAGTTGCATTGAAAGCTCATCTCCAGAAATGACAGTCCCCCCTTCCATCCCGTGCTCCCACCCCATCTGAGCCATTCAGCGGTTGTAAATAAAAAAATAACCTTCTGAAACCTTTATAAAACTCACCTAAATGCGCCACTTGTGTCCCTCACCAGTGCTACTGAGATGACCGGGGATCCAGTGCTGCTCCTAAGAGTTATGACTGGGGATCCAGTGCTGCTCCTAAGAGTTATGACCGAGGATCCAGTGCTATTCCTAAGAGTTATGACCGGGGATCCAGTGCTGCGCCTAAAAGTTATGACCGGGATCCAGTGCTGCTCCTAGGAGTTATGACCGAGGATCCAGTGCTACTCCTAAGAGTTACGACTGGGGATCCAGTGCTACTCCTAAGAGTTATGACTGGGGATCCAGTGCTATTCCTAAGAGTTATGACCAAGGATCCAGTGCTACTCCTAAGAGTTATGACCGGGGATCCAGTGCTGCGCCTAAGAGTTATGACCGGGGATCCAGTGCTGCTCCTAAGAGTTAGGACCGGGGATCCAGTGCTGTGCCTAAGAGTTATGACCGGGGATCCAGTGCTGCGCCTAAGAGTTATGACTGGGGATCCAGTGCTGCGCCTAAGAGTTATGACCGGGGATCCAGTGCTGCTCCTAAGAGTTATGACCGGGGATCCAGTGCTGCTCCTAAGAGTTAGGACCGGGGATCCAGTGCTGTGCCTAAAAGTTATGACCGGCGATCCAGTGCTGCTTCTAGGAGTTATGACTGGGGATCCAGTGCTGCTCCTAAAAGTTATGACCGGGGATCCAGTGCTGCGCCTAAGAGTTATGACGGGGATCCAGTGCTGCGCCTAAGAGTTATGACTGGAGATCCAGTGCTGCGCCTGAGAGTTATGACTGAGGATCCAGTGCTGCGCCTAAGAGTTATGACTGAGGATCCAGTGCTGCGCCTAAGATTTATGACTGAGGATCCAGGGCTGCGCCTAAGAGTTATGACTGGAGATCCAGCTCTGCTCCTAAGAGTTATGACTGGAGATCCAGCACTGCTCCTAAGAGATATGACCGGGGATCCAGTGCTGCTCCTAAGAGTTATGACTGGGGATCCAGTGCTACTCCTAAGAGTTATGACGGGGATCCAATGCTGCTCCTAAGAGTTATGACTGGGGATCCAGTGCTGCGCCTAAGAGTTATGACTGGAGATCCAGCTCTGCTCCTAAGAGTTATGACTGGAGATCCAGCACTGCTCCTAAGAGATATGACCGGGGATCCAGCACTGCTCCTAAGAGATATGACCGGGGATCCAGCGCTGCTCCTAAGAGATATGACCGGGGATCCAGCGCTGCTCCTAAGAGATATGACCAGAGATCCAGCGCTGTTCCTAAGAGTCATGAATGGAGGTCCAGCGCTGCTCCTAAGAGCTATGACCTGAGATCCAGCGCTGCTCCTAAGAGTTATGACCTCAGGCTGTCTCATTATAGAGACAGCCCTATATTTGACTAAGGGAAATATAATTTACCATAATAATAAATAAACATTAATATATAATGGAAGAAGTGAACAGTGACAAGGGAAAAGAAGGAGATGAGGGATATCCCCTCATATGATAAATAAACAAAAGATTAAAATGCCCATGTAATGAATGTAACAATAGCCAACGATATATAGCCAACCAGTACTAGGTATGAAAGTTTTCCTAGAAGATCCTTCCTTCAGTTTCCAGATTATGGTGTCTGGCGGGTAAATGGCTCTATCTGATATAGCAATGATGTCCTCTAACATACTTGTGTTGTACTTATGTACTTGTATCTATGACTTATTTAATGTGATATCATGAAACTCTACTTATACCTAAAAGGTTCATTTTATATCTCTCTTGTAGCTCGAGAAAGGTTTTGTGACAGTACTTGGCAGAACAATAGCGAGGTTCTTTTAAAGTGGGTATTGCACAGGGACAGAGAAAAAGTCACCAGATTGTGAAAGTAGAAAAATGAAGAATAAAAGGAAAATCATTTTTATAGATAACAAAAGAAAAAGTGATGAACTTTTTTTTGCATTATTTGAAATTCTTTTGTTGTTTTTTAGCAGAATGTAAAACCATTTAGAAAAACTAAGGCTGCCCTCAAGGACATGGCCAGCTCTGAAGTCTGGGGTAGGAGGTACAGTCAGATGCTATCAGCATTGCTTATCTCAACAATCAACAAAGGTTTAGGGCACAATTACCTCCATATACATGCGGCACCATGTGCCGCCTTGAGTTGTGTTGTTATATGTTAATGCATTGCATTTTTGAAAGACTACATTTGAGTGGAATGACAGCAAAGAGCACATCTGGCACCCTAACCCATACCAAGCTGAACTCCAGGTGTACATTTTTATGCATACTTATATTGGTCCAGACAGAGGTGACAGATGAGACCAACAATGCCAACCAGGGCCGCCATAAGAAATAATAGGCCCCCTTACTGCCTACCCGAGAGGCCCCAACACTCTTTAGCTATACAGTCATGAGGATCAGCGGAGGGTGGAAGTGCAGACCCACTCACTTTTCTGCACTGAACGGAAAAGGAAAAGAATTACCAGCACCATTACATTTAGATAGGATATACTGAGGCGTGAATCCCTCATCAGATCCTAAATGGGTCCTCCTCGCGCTCTCAGCAGCCCTCAGTGCCCTTGATCTGCCTACTCCTCACCTGTCAACAATACGGTGGGAATAGGACTGCAACTCCCAGACCTCCCCCTGGATTCATCCTGCTTCCAAGCTGAACTCTGGGTCTTCTGCTGACTGGCTGGGACCCAGTACAGGAGTACTGTCTGTACCCCTCTAATGGCAGCCCTGATCCTAACAGACAGAAAACCTTAATCAGATACACCAGTTTTTGAGTTAGCTAAAGAGGTAGCACAGCAGGGGCTGCCTAATTCCAGTCCTTGACAAAAACCTCAGACTAAGCCTGATAAAGTACATCACTCTGACTCATTTAGACTGAGCTACTGAGTCCTGTAAACATCAGGCTTTTTGTCAGCAAAGCTGAAAAACTGAATTTGCTAAAGCTGAACTCCAGGCATAAATATTTATATGTACTTACGTTGGTCCAGCTTGGCCCAATGTAAGAATATATAAGGGCCACATCACGGCACCACCCCATGTCCAATCAGAGAACACCTAGTATTCACTAATTAAAATACTAGGTGTTCACCGAATGGCCGCTGTACAGAGCAAAAGTCCTTCAGCACAGCACCATAAAGGACATAGAAGATTGCTGTAAAGCACTGTAATAGCTCCGGCTACTACAGTGCTTTACAAGATCCCATGACCCACCAGGTATAAATTATATATACTTACCAGCAGTGGCGTAACAACCGGGGGGGGCAGCAGGGGCGCGGGCCCCGGGCGAAAAGATCTACCACTAACATACAGTGCAAGAATCTCTTACAGGTACTCTTTAAAGGGCCAGTTGATGGAGGCAGGGTTTAGGCAGCCCAGATTTTCTGCTTGCAGCATGAGAGAGATGGACACAGTCTTCAGAAGTGCTGTGAAAAGCAACAATATGGCATAGTGGATACTGGCTTACACTGAGAGTAACAAAAAGTGTCTGAAGCCACAGACACACCATCTGATACGTGCCTTTGAAACCCAATGCAAATGTTAGGCTACTTTGACTGTTAACAATAGACAGATTCAGCAGATGAAAGCAGAAGTCCAGCCAAAAATAACAAGATAAAAATGATTATCTCATTAAAAGATAAAACAACAAAACCAG
Organism: Nanorana parkeri; assembly: GCF_000935625.1. Taxonomy (NCBI): domain Eukaryota; kingdom Metazoa; phylum Chordata; class Amphibia; order Anura; family Dicroglossidae; genus Nanorana; species Nanorana parkeri. Next base: position 1,374,664 of record NW_017306287.1, read on the forward strand.
CTTTTGCTGCAATATTCAGATTCAATCCAGAGATTTCCCCCGCTGTACTTTTTTGCTGCCACTGGATGTCCCCAATCTGATGACCAACGCACGTTGAAGAATCAGTGGTACCTCCTCTGAGCTCAGGATGTGCTGGGCCCACCCCACCCTGTGAACAGTGAATGTAGAAAGCAGCACAGTGATGAGCTCATCTCTCTGATGGTCAGCATCGTTCAACTCACTTTCTCTGATCCCAGGTCGTCCTGAACCCACCCCTAGCCTGTGAGTGGACAGTGGAGCATTGCAGTGAGGAGCTCATCGCTTTGTCACTCTACTTTCTCCTCCTATCAGTATGCTTCTTGTCAGCACATGACCTTATTGGTTCCTTGCACTGCTACTTCCCATCACACTCCAGTCCTGCTGTATAGAGACTGCAAGTGGCTGAGATCAGGTCAGATTCAGTCAAGCTCCATCTCTGTGTGTTTGATTATATAATATAATTTCATTATAATTCCCAGGAACGCTTCCAGGTAAAATTAGACTGTATGGGAGGAAAGTAGATTTCATGTTGGCTCTGACTTCGGAAGACACTCATGGTTTAAATCGCCCGCTAGTGTCTTATATCTCTGGAGTGGAGGACTGGTGGTGTGTTCTCTGCAGAAGATGTCTAGCTATTCCCCTCATTGATGAAATCTCACTCCTCCTTTTAATTTTTTATACTATGGAAAATATGGCACAAAGAGTGAGGTTCCCTTCTACAATGGAGAGGTAATTTATGAAAATGGCAATTTGGTGGCCAGTTGCCAAATCTGCATGTTTAATTTCCTGTCTAATACATTTGACTCCTTGTGCTATTTGTATTGCATAACCAATACAAATAGTCTTTGATTCACATCCAGCTTTTGCAGAGAGGCTGCTGATAGAGGGCATCATACAAAGACATCGACCTCAAGAATAAATGTTGATCTGTGGACATTGACCTCAAGAGTGCATGTTAATCTAAAGACATTCAAGAAATATATATCAAAGCGCTAAAGGTATAGGTGGTATGAAACTTGGTGCAACCAGGTAATAAAGTGAAATTAGGGTTTAATCGATCTGGCCTAAATCCCAATACTGAACAATTCGAAAGAAATCTTACATGGGATCATAAAACAAAAGAAAAAATATTAATAATTCAATTATACTGTGAAAAAAAAGATAGTGATTAAAACAGTAAAGGAATTTAACCACTGTGTAAAAACCATCTAATATATAACGATATATGAACGATCCACACAAAAAAATTATTATAAAAACATCGGAGTACAGTGTTCAGTGAGAAAAAACCGTAGAAAAAGTGTGCAGAGGAAAAATAATTGTTGATGGTATATATTTCTTAGCGGTGGTCCAACAGCCCCTCTTGGGTGGGTACTCACCAAATGGAGTTAAATCGAAGGCTTTTGGTTAGTGGCACTTGCAATCACTTGGGGCTTGCAATCACGCTTTCAAACTTGGACCCAGTCGTTTCCACTCTAAGACCCAGCAAGGTGAGTGTTTGGTTTTCTCCCTTGTAACGCTAGCTGTGTCCCAGAAGCGAAGCTGGATCCTCTCAGATGTAGTGTTAGCGAAACTCCTTGCCGTGGTCCCGCAATATTTTAAAAATGAAAAAAGGAGAGAGCCCTCATAGTGTAGCGATTAAAAACATATACATTTATTACAAGTAGTAACTTACACAGGCAAAAAAATCCGGCCGGCACAGGCAGCTCAGGAGCAATTTTAAAAACCTTGTGTGCAAATCTAGCGTCTACCCTCTTTGGAAGACAATCTAAAGACATTGACCTCAAGAGTACATGTTCATCTGTGGACACTGATGTCAAGAGTACATGTTCATTTGTGGTCATTGACCTCAAGAGTACATGTTCCTTTGTTAACATTGACCTCAAGAGTACATATTCATTTGTGGACATTGACCTCAAGAGTAAATGTTCATTTGTGGACATTGACGTCAAGAGTGCATGTTGATCTGTGGACATTGACCTCAAGAGTGCATGTGGACACTGACCTCAAGATCACATGTGGATCTGTGGACATTGACCAAAAGAGTACACGTTGACCTGTGGACATTGACCAAAAGAGTACATGTTGACCTGTGGACATTGACCAAAAGAGTACACGTTGACCTGTGGACATTGACCTCAAGAGCACATGTTGATCTGTGGATTCTTTACCTGCAGTTATCCATGCACACTTCACTGATAGTTTCTTCTTCTTTATTAGGTTAGTTACCTCCAAGGGGCTTACAGCTAGCCTTAGTGTATGTTCATCTAGTTCTCTTCAATGTCTGAAATTAATAAATCCACCTGGTTTTAGGTAGATAGAACCTGAATGGTAGCTATGGATTGCTGTGCTTTGTATATTATCATTGCTCTGCAGATGCACTATTTGTTTAACCTTGAGATGTTCTTGACCGTTGATCCTTGCAGCTTGCCTTTTTTACAACCATCTTTGCCTTATCTTTCGGTTTGACATCTGAACCTGTTTCCATTGCGGTGTGATACTTGGTCGATTGACCTTGGATTGAACTTGAGCTGAAATGTTCATGTTGATCTGAAAGAGACCCTGTCCCCAGATCATTCATTAAAACAACAAGCTTTGCATAAGATTATATTCGCATATGGCCTATTTTATCCATGTTATTTATCTGTAAAAGCCTTCCCTGAGTAGACAATGTCCAACAGGCCTGAGACTGCTGCTGACTCAGAGCTGACTCTCAACTGACATTCTGTGGTATTCCCCTTTGCTACATTAAATATGATGTAAGTAGGTAAGGGTAAGGGTAGAGGAGCTGGACCTGCTTAGCCAGTAATTATACACTCTCAGTCGAGGACAGGGCTATGACATGGCAGGAGGGAGGGGAAACTGTGGCTGTGCTAGAGAATCATCTCTTCCTGTAGTGGTCCGTAAGGCCCCATTAGGGAAGGTCCTACCCTATTATTGCCGGGAGCTGACTATGTCACTCAAACCCTGTGTCCTGGGAGGATAAAAAAAAGCATGTAGCAAGAGGACTTTGAATTTGACCTATCTTCAAGAGCCATTCAACGACAAGAGCCATGCTTTCCCCTCGTAGGGGAGGCCGACTATTCTCCCTTGTGGAGTTTTGCCAGGAGAACTGGAACTTTGAGCTGGAAAGAGAGAAGGGTAGTGTTTCCCCTATACTGTTCCTTGAGCAATGGGTCTGTTCTATCTGGTTCATTAACCGGGCAGAAAAAATGTGACAAAAATGTTTGTGCAAAATTCTGAAGTTACATAAAAGTTTTATGCAAGCAACTGCTTCGTACTGAGTTTCTCCATCTTCTTCTGGAGTTAGCAGTTAAGACTATACTTGAGGTACAGATTATGTGAACCATCTATGTTTGTGAAAGGGGTAGTTGGCCTGTCAAGGACTACCAATTCTGTTGCTAAAAGACCTAAAGGGCTTGGTATGGATTTTGGGGCGATCCCCATGCACTTTTTTTGTTTTAACTTGGGGGGTCCCTCCTAACATTCCTACCAGACCTAAAGGGTCTGGTATGAATTGGGGGGTAACCTCACGCTTTCTTTTTTTCCTCTTCTGCAAACTGTAAAAAAAAAACACGTTTTTTTCCCCCAATGTCACTTTGCTGCAACTAACGAAATTAACATTTCGTCCAGACTACCGCTAACGAATTTCGTCCGAATCCAAATCCCGAAAACGAATTGAATTTCGAACCCGAATCCTGAAAAACGAAATAACGCAAAATCCGAATCAAAACGAAACAAATGTTTTGCCGGTGCACATGTCTAGCCATGACTCATGGTTTTTTTTGGTGGGGTCTCCAACCCCCTGTAACTGAAGTGCATGGACGAATGCCCTGAAAGTTCTACAAAAACACAAAGCTGCAGGAAAGGGGGTGATCAAAGGTCAAAATCATTAAGGTGTTCAATGACCCATTACAAGTAAAACAAATGTTTTTGCAAAGAAAAACCTGCAAGAAAGCATTTTAAGTGCTTGACTTTTTTGTTCTTTACCTTCATTTTTTAATTTGGTGATAGGGTCTCTTTCAAATTTATTGCATACGACTTGGGGTCAACTGAGTGTCAGATAAAAAATACAGCCATACAGCCACAAACATATATTAAAGGGGTCCAGTGTAGGTGCAGAGCTTATAGCACATGGTGGACATTATATCAGACCCTTCAGAGCTTGGTGTCACTGTCATCAAGGTGCACCTATTTTTTCTAAATACAGAGGAAGAAGCAGCATAAAGACACAATAAAGCAGTCATCGCCTATGATGCAAACAAACAATCAGATATGTAATAAGCGTTCTGGCACTGCAGTTTATGTTGGCTGGCTGTAAAGGAGTTTACTCCTGACAAGAAATTTGGCAGTGGATACTGCAGCTTTCCTCTGGAAATTGTTTGGGTTTGGCGCAGTGTCCTGCTTTGTTTCCATAGCTCCACTCAAGCTTTGAATGAAATCTCACAGCTCTTTTTTTTGTGAACCGCGTGCTGCAGACACAACACTTATCAAAAACGTTCCCACTTCCCATCTGTACGCGTTCCAGGGCAGCACAAAACAATTGTCTTCTAGGTTCTTCTGGCCAAGGGAGTTTGTTATACCTTGACCGCAATGCTAATCTATTAAAAGGGAACTGGTTAGGTATATACGGTATATATTTTTTAAAAAACACGTTGACATATTGACATAGACTTGGAATTGAGAACCAACAGGATTTGTATTTTAGTTCCATGTTCATCGGCTGCTCTGGCTGTGTATGTGCAACAAATATTGTCGCTTGTACAAGGACTCAAAGGACTCTGGGTCCTGGCTAAATGGTCTTTCAGCATCTGGGTTGCTGAGCCCCATGTATCCTTCTATAATGCTATCTCATTAGTCCCTGACTTGCTCACAACTTTGGAAGCCCAGGAACTCAGGCGCGCTGGTCACAAAAACACTATAAACCTGTCTCAGAGAGCTGAACGAGAGGCAGTCCGCATTTTGACCAATTGTGTTGGTAATTTGCTTTATACATGTGCCCCTCTGTGCATTGTGGTGCACAATGTTTAGGGTGCTCCATAACCTGCTCTGCAGTGCATTGACAGCCCATTTGAAATTCATGGCTCGGCTCACCTTAACGTAATGCATATTGACGTGTGAGATAATGCACCTGGCGGTGGGAATCCAAATCCAGACGAATTGTTAAAGAGGAACTTCATCCTGGCAATAATTGTCTCCCACCACTGCATTCCTGTCCTTAGACATCCAAGGGATGTGAAGTCACCAGCACTCCAGACATGTAATTGTGTCTTGTGAGAACAGAATCACAGCCAAATATACCGATTTTTCGGGGCCCAGCCGGGTCCCTTTCTCAAGGCAACTTAGAGTCACTCTATGTTTCCTTGAGACCCTCTGAGGCCCTGACAAGTTGGTATATATGTCTGTGATGCTGTTCTTCACAATAAATATGTGAGATCCAACTACATGTCTGGGGGTGCTGGTGACTTTGCATGCCTTGATTTGGATTTGTGTGGTGCCATCCAAGGCTTTGACTTCGAGCACCCTTCTATTATTTAAAGGTTTAGTATCTTCAGGAATGCAGCTTCATATATCAACTGGACCTTTAAACATCCCGCACGCACGTGTACAGATGTGCTGCAGGTCTCCGATAGGTATTCGGGACCAAGTAGACCTGCAGCCCATCTATGCGTGTACGTTTCTCTGCAAGGTGTTCAGGACCTGGCAGATAGCAGTGCCATCTACACACATGCGCTGGAATCTCCCACACATGTGCAGATCTGCGACAAGTCTTTGTCAGGTCCTGAACCCCTTGCAGAGAACTTCCGGGCTGAATGGCGCTCATTATATTTGGAAGACTGAGAACACACTGAGAGTGTATGGGGGGGGGGGGGCCTTAAACCCTCCCCCTGCAGACCATTTGCGCATGCGTGGGAAGTTCTCTACTAGGCATTCAGGACCTGGTAGATACCTGCAGCATCTATGCCCATGGGCTAAAATCTCCTGAAGCCGATACCTACAGCACATCTGCGCATGCAGCAGCTTAAATGGAAACTGCGGCTCTGGCTTTCAAACTCTCCTGTCTGGCAGTGTGCTTGCAATACCCGTTTACTGCAACAAGATGTCCTCAGTCTTCTGGGCTGAATGATGTCCATTTTACTTGGAAGACTGAGGACATAGTAGCTGTGTAGGGTGTCACAGACCCTTCCCCTGTGGTATATCTGTGCATGCGCAGGAGGTTTTTTACTGGGTGTTTAGGACCTGACAGGAACCTGCACATCTATGTGCATGTGCTGGAATCTCCCACGCATGCACAGATGTCCAGCAGGTATCTGCCAGGTCCTGAACACCTAGTAGAGACCTGCAGTCCATCTGCTCACACACGCAATCTTACAGCCTGGGTAATACACTGCCTCCTGGGATGTAACATGGCAAACCCACGTGGTATTGGGGCGTCCCTATGTAATTCTTGCCCAGACAAGGATTTCAAAATGTACCAGGGTATACCTTTAAAGTTTTTTGTTTTCTGTCAAACTCTGAGACCGCTTGCCAATAAAAATAGCCTGGCAAGTCTGAGACTCCCTCGTGTCTGTCAAGGTATCAGTATTCTGTCTCAGAGTGCCAGTCTGTCGCTGCCTTCTGATTTATTTTAGAAATAAAAGTTATCAGAATTCTGATATCCGCCATAGAACTGAGTCTCTGAGCAGCAGGTATGTCACGCAGCGCCCTACATAAACCACTCAGCCCTGGAGATGTACAGAGAAATCAACTGCAACTTTTCCTTTAATTCATTATATTAAAATATTGATATACATCATATTAATTAATTATTTACATTTGCAGTATATGTTATATATATATATATATATTTCCTGGCACATCATGGCAGCACACAATGGGTTAACGCTCCGCCCCTTAACCCCATAGGACAAGCCCTCTATAAGTTTTGCCCCCTGTGGCTTGGACCCCATTCTTTTTTCTGTCCTCGCCATGCAAGCTCTCGGGATGGACTTATTTTTATCTTTTTTACCCTTACCGACCGTTTCCTGCGGTGTTTCCACATAGGGTTAAGCCTCCCTGTGTTGAAGTCCCCGCTCTTCATCCTTTAAACAAGGCATGCCACGGGGAGTCCCGTTGTCAGTGCTGGGACCAGTCGCTCAGGGTTGCAAAGCTCCCTTGTGTGCCTTCAATGTGTCAGCCTGCTCCATCGGCGTCGATATGCAGCCTCGGCGGCGTCTCTGGCTCGCCTGTCCGCCATAGGCTTCTCTTCCATGGCGGATGAAGCAAAGATTATTATGACCACCTGACGTTTGTAGGCAAATTAGCTATAATTTGGCGCTGAAGTTGCTAGAGGGCCAGACCATTATAAATAGGGAAGCAGAGTATATATATATTAGAATATTAATTTGTATAGAGACCAAGTCATTTGATTATTCAGTCTTTCATTTTTATATATGAGCAGACTGACTTATAAAAGATTTCATGGGCCCCTTTATTAAAGCCAAACACTGAGTTATATCTTTTTAAAAGGTCCACCAAGTAACTTAAACAAAAAGCCCACTTGAGGCCCTGGAGGCATCAGGCCGCCAACCTGGAGCAACACAGAGTATGTAGCTTTATATTATTCTGCATTGCTGTATAATGTATTGCTGGTATGTGTAGTCCTCTATAGATGGTGAGATTCGGCATTGCTAATAGCGCAACCTGTCAGAAGCTGGATACAGTGTGCGCACTGTACCCAGCAACTGACAGATTATGCAATGTCTTAAACAGGGGCGGGGAAAATCTAGATTGGGGGCCGTGCCTGAGTTTTGTCTTGCCCGGGGCAGCAGAAAACCAAAATACAATGGCTCAGGGAAGGGAGGGTGGTCACTTCAGGTGGCATCATCACCGCTGGTGCCAGTGGACCTTGTCCCAGCACTGATGGCATGCATTTATTTATAGCGCCATGCTAACTGTGCAGGAAAAGCTGGCCCATTGGCTCCAGCTCAGGCCTAGTATGCCTGTTTGGTCTATATGGTTGATAATATTTCCCTGTCCTGTACAGGACGGAGAGGGTGTATACATTATATATACATTGCTCAGTAGGCCGCAACAGAAAACATTCAGAACAAGTACAGTTGCTTGGTGTTGCCGACAGCTGTTTGCGGTTGATGTTGCCACATCCTGTAGATGAGCTTTTAGATCCTCATACAGAGGTCCAAAGCTTCCTGCACACAAAGCAGAAGTGAAAGAGAAAAAGACAGAGAGTGAGAGAGAGAGAGAGAGAGATCACTATTACTAATCAGCTTTACAAAGAGGAGCTTTGCAGAATGTCAGGGCCAGGGCCTGATTTACTAATGCAACGTCAATTCTAAATGGTCCATTTATTTTGCACCTGGCCTCCCCTCAAATTGAATTTACCAATTAATATAGAGACGTAAGATTCAGATAAGCAACCCTCAGGGGGACAGAAATGCATGGCGCAAAGCCATAGAGAACAGGCACAACCAAAGCAAGAGACTAGACGTCCATTATCCTATTTACCAGTGGTGCTCAATCTTATTGAGACCACGGTAGCTTCTTCCAAAACCTTCATTGCTCCAAAAGACAAAAATAAATAAAATTACACTCATACAATAACTGTATAAGAATGCAAAATATATATTAGAAACATATTAAAAAGGGAGCAACAAGTTCCTGTAATTTAAATAGAAACAATGACAAAAATGATTCAAGTCTATTTAAAGCTTCATTTTTGGGAATCACTGTATCAACTGTTGAACTGAAACTTAAGCATAAACTTTTTATAAAAGAGCTTTGGGAAGTAATGCAGAAATAGTATCAGACATATTCTACTATTGCTGCTATTGGGTGGTGGTTTCAGAATGGGGCGAAATGCACAGCTGCCCACCCCGGGGTGCATGCTCTACTTTTGTTTCAGCGCACTGCAATGCAACACAGCAGTGTAAACTGGTCCCATTCACACCCATACATTTTTCAGGTTACCTTCTGGTTTAATATTGGATGCTAATGGATGGATTCAGTGTGAACCGGTGTGAACCGGGCCTGATATCCAATATGCTGGGAATTCACCAGATCTACTCAATCCCACTGATCTAGTTTCCTAGATTTCGATCCTTTTTAAAAAATATATATAAATTATATATATATATATATATATATATATATATATATATATATATATATATATATATATACATACATATTATGGCAGTGCATGGCAATGCCGCGGCGTAGCATGGCAACATTGGCACCCAGGACTCTCAGCCAAAGGGGCTGAGAGGGTCCAGAATGTAAACTATGATATAAGGAAGAGCCAGCGCGTTTCTATGCTCTGTAAAACGCTCAACATGTGAAAACCAATGATTGCCTATGGGCATGGTTCCCACCTGGGCGCTTTACAGCGCGTAGGAATGCGCTGCAAAACGCCCAAAGAAGTACAGGAGCTTCTTTGGGGCGTATTTGCCGCGTGTATCCATTGGGATACAGCCAGGTAGCCCTCGGAAATGCGTGTTTGTCGCGCTTTTTTTTTACAGTGAATCGCGGTAAAAACGCATGGCACGAAACGTGCGACAAACGCGCATATTCGATACGCCTAGGTGTCAACCCAGCCTTAGGCCTTGTTCACACCAAATGCAGAGCAGACCCACTAAGGTTTCAGGACACGCAGTGCAGTGGGTTGTGCCGCGGTTTTTTTGTTTTTTTTAGTTTAACATGGGCTTTCAGTGTGTTCCAGGCATTTGCATGCGTTTTTGATGCGTTTTTGATGCGTTAGCATGCGTTCCAGAGCAGGTCCAGAGCAGGTCAAATAGGGCTTGCTGCCGTTTTTTCACCTGCTCTGGAACTGCACGCTGCGATGTGAACTGGAGCAAAAAATACCATTGGAATACATTGGACGCAGTTTTGATTCGGTCTGCAACTGCTCTGCTCTGCTCTGCACCTGCTCTGCGCTTGGTGTGAACAAGGCCTTAAAGTGCCCATACATTGTGGAAATCCTGCGATCGTACGATAATCGCAAAGTGTATGGAAGGCGTGCAACCGTTTTTACTGTACGGTCGCACGTCTTTTGTCTAAGGCGCATGCTAGAAAACCAGCCGAGAATCGTACGATTTTCGGCTGTTTTTTAGCATGATCGTAAGATCAATGCCGCATGGGCCGGTGTGCGCACGCGCACACTGCCCATTCAGCATTGCGGTCATCGGAAGCCCGCCCCTCAGGGGGGCGGGCTTGCGGTGATCGCAAGTACGATCTGCCTGTCCAAGATGGGCAGATCGTATGTTTTTTTAATTACTTTACAACCATCGCAAGACTAAGGTCTTGCGATGGTTGTAAAGTGTATGGCCAGCTTTAGAGCTCTGTGTGGGATGAGATCTCCAGTCCTGGGGCCAGGTGTTACCATTGACCAGTGTAGCTGGATCAGGTGGCTGAGAGCTGCCTTATTGGGATTCTGGACCAGAGTTTAGAGAGGAGTGTTGGAGTTGTGTGTGTGCAGGGAGCACACGGACACAGACAAACTCGAGTGCGTGCTGGACGCACAAGGAACAGCCAGGGGTGGCTGGGAGAGGTCAGGAAGGTCGGTGACCCAAGGGACCTGTGGTACAGACTGCTAAGAGAGCAGAGTGAGGCCTCACGAGGGGTGAGCAGCGTGAGTGTCTTGAAGCTGTGGAAAGCTACCGAGCGAAGCTAAAAGTCTGTCATTTATGTTGCAGCCTGGCTCACCTCATGTCAGCATACCAATGGGTTAACGTCGCCCCCAGACACCCACAGGACCACCCCTTTCTAGAGTATAATTTCCCCCCCTTCACCCTACACATGTTCTTTTTTTGGTCCTCGCTCAGGACACCTTCCTTTACTATGAGTTTTTATACCTTTCTATGTTCACCTGAGGAAGCAGGGAAACGCGTTGAGAAGTCCTCGGATCGCTGAACCCGACAGCAATCGATATAACTAAAGGATTGTAATGTATATCTTTAACAGGGTGATTTTTGTATACACCACTAGCTCTAGCTGGTTCAGTGTTAGCTTGGAGGATACCCCTCAGAGAGGGAATCGAAAGAAGAGATTATGTAGTATTACTAAGTCTAATATAGTTTCAATTTATGTGTAAAATAAAGTTACGATGTAGTAGTGCGGTACCATGAAAGTCCGGCATATGTATCTGAATGTGAATAAGTCAATTAAATTGATTGAGGTACCCTAACCCAGCGTTTCTCACATTTTTTTCAGTTGCGGCACCTTTTTAAAGTATGCAAACCCTCAAGGCACCCCAGTTTAAAATGTAAAACATGTAAATGTAAAGAATAAAAAGTGACTTGTAGTCCCTCCCCAAAATCTATACCAGACCCTTATCCTAGACAGGGGGTCTAAGTATTGGTTTTAAGGGGAGACCTCAGGCAAAGAAACAAAGTAATGTATGATGTGGAGTTTCCACCTTCACATCAGAGTCACCCTCCTTTCACATCAGAGTCACCCTCCTTTCACATCAGAGTCACCCTCCTTTCACATCAGAGTCACCCTCCTTTCACATCAGAGTCACCCTCCTTTCACATCAGAGTCACTCTCCTTTCACATCAGAGTCACTCTCCTTTCACATCAGAGTCACTCTCCTTTCACATCAGAGTCACTCTCCTTTCACATCAGAGTCACCCTCCTTTCACATCAGAGTCTCCCTCCTTTCACATCAGAGTTTCCCTCCTTTCACATCAGAGTCTCCCTCCTTTCACATCAGAGTCTCCCTCCTTTCACATCAGAGTCACCCTCCTTTCACATCAGAGTCACCCTCCTTTCACATCAGAGTCACCCTCCTTTCACATCAGAGTCACTCTCCTTTCACATCAGAGTCACTCTCCTTTCACATCAGAGTCACTCTCCTTTCACATCAGAGTCACCCTCCTTTCACATCAGAGTCCCCTTTTCACATGAGAACCACCTCTTTAGCAAAAATCTGAAGGCACCCCAATTAGCAAAACTAAAATACTAAAACATATCCTGGGGGCCTGGCAAAACATTAAAAAAATCAAAGTCATAAATACAATGAAGATATTAATTCTTAATCTCAACACATCATTCCCGATGTCTTACCTCCATGAAGGTTGTGACCTGGGATCTTTGACCACACAGTCTTCACAGTTGGAAACACCACACAATGATGCAATATTGTTCAAAATTATGTTATTTGCCTTTTCATTAATAGGTCTGGCACAACAGTCAAAAATAAGCATAAACGCGTAAAAACACTCACGAAAATGTACAGCATGCTTCTGTTGCACATTTTTGGGCATTTCCAATTAAGTCTATGGGTTAGAAAAGCGCTTTTAACTGCCCAAAGAAGCTCCTGTATCTCTTTGGGTGTTTGGCCTTTTTTCTGCTGGCGTCTTTCTGTTCAGGTGTGAACCAGGGCCATTGAAAATCATGGGATTTCTTGTGTTGGGCAGTTAAAAGCGTTTTTCGAACTGCTCAAAAACTCCTAGGTGTGAACCAGGGCCTTACTGCTGCTGGCCTATCCACTCTCCAGCCCACTTCCAACTGACTCTCAGACTACCTAGTGCTGCTCATTAACTTCTTGCCGTCCGCCCGTAGTAGAAAAACGGACGGACGGCACTGCTGCATTGGCGGGTTGCCGTCGCTAGACGGCATTTTTTTTCTGCTCGCGCGTGCCCCCTAGCGGGCACGCACGGGCAGAAAAGACCCGTCCAATGCGAACACCCGGTACCGGGTGTTTCACATAAGATGAGGCACTGGCTGGGCCAGACAGAAACTCTGGACTGGCTTGTCTCCCTGCTGAGCTATACGCAAACTGCAGAGTGGAGCACTGTTGGGGGAATACAGACACCCTCTACTACCATTCCTTGGGTTCTGTCCCCAAGTGACAAAAAAAAAAACAATAAAAATGTGCAATAGCTATCATAGTAATAATTAATAACTGGAATACATCTACATGGAATTGGTCCAGGAATGTATGTATAGCAAGACCATCACAGGATATCTTGAGATATTGGTAACTGACATTAATCCACATGAATTGAATATTCACCAGAGACAATCTGGTTTCAGGTCTACTAAATTGCAAGCAGATTGTAGTGTATATATAACACCATGTCCAAATACAATGCACAAGCTGTAATTGCACATTAAAATGGTAACGATGTGAAAGATGCCAACCGGGATAAAGATGGAAATCTTCCACAGTCAAGATAAATATTGTACGTATTCCACTATGTATAACCACAGGTAATACCCATGTATCCAGATATGTGATGATATGGGAAACATCAGGAGGGTGAATCCTAGAACGTTCTAATAGCTTCTCCCTTAAGGCTTGTATATAGTGATGAAACAACGTACAATTAAATAAGAGTACAAGGGGAGACTAAGAGTCAAGTACGGAGCCACTTTCATGTAAAACAGTCCAATCCCATATTAAATACACTGTAAGGACTTCTTCAGAATGCAAATGAACATCTGCAGGAGAGGAAATGTCCTGTAAATGCCTTGGTGGACCCTTTGAAAGAATAATGCTGGCATTGTGTATAGATCAGCGGTGTAGGACACAAGTCACTTTGGTGGAAAACAGTACTGTACCATATGAAGTGTATGTATATAAGAGTCCAAAACCTATTTTATCACACATAGACAGTGCATCATAGGTCATGAATCAGTAAAAAAAAAAAAACATGGATCAACTGTGTAATGAGATAAGCAAACTCAGCTAATCCTCCTGTATCCACATAGTGTTGGCATGGGAAACATCAACATATTGAATTCTAGAATGGTCTAATAGATTCTCCGCCAAAGACCTTTCCACTACTTAGACTGGAAGTCCACCCCCCAAGATCTCAAAGGGTGAGACCTTTCTATTATTTTGACTGGATGCCCACCATTTACAAACACGTAAGGTAGTCTGTTCTGCTCAGTTATGGTTTCTGATGGCCATGTGCAATGATGTTGTGCAGATGGCCATCGAAAACCATAAATGAGCAGAATAGACTCTCACATGTGTCTTGAAAATGGTGGACATCCCATCAAAATGATGGAAAGGTCCTTTGAGACCTTGGGGAGAATCTATAAGAACATTCTAGCATTCACTATGTTGATGTTTCCCATGCCAACATTATGTAGATGCAAGAGTATTAGCAGAGTTTGCTTATCTCATGTGGATATAGTGGAGTACGTACAATACTTTGCATATATTTATTTTAGCTGTGTGGAATATTTCCATCTTTATTCCGGTTGGCATGCTTCACATCGTTACCATTTGGATGTGCAATTACCACTCGAGGTTGTTCTTTCTATGTGGACATGGTGTTTTATATACTGCAATCTGCTTTCAATTTGGTAGGAGGACAGGATCGTCACTGGTGAACATACAATTCATGTAGATGAAGGTCAACTGCCAACATCTCAAGATTGTCTGTGATAGTCTCAGTATATATATACTCCTGGACCAATTTTGCAAATGTATTCCAGTTATTATTTATAACTAATATAATTTTTGTATTGTTTTTATGTCACCTTCATGGAGGTAAGACATCAGGAATGATGTGTAGGGATTAAGAATTATTATCTTTATTGTAATAATGACTTTGATTATTTTATTGCATTGTCAGGGCCCCAGGATTTCCTTTAGTTTTTTTTTTTTGCTATTTACTAAAAACATATTTTAAGCAGATTCATTAAATGTGATTTAAAAAAAACACCATTATTCCCAGATCTCTTTTTCTTAGTATCTGAAAAAAAGCTGTGTGCAGTTTTGAATAATTACACTATCCACATGCAGTTTTGGATGAACATTAGGCTTTTGGGGTGTAGAGGAATGATTTGCATGGCTCCGCCCCCACTGTCCTGAATTATTTTTTTTTAGGACATGTGATGGAAGGACACGTGAATATCTTCTGTTCTAAGAAGACGTTACTGTGCTATGCACTGATTCTGTTGGAGACGTTTTTGATCCCTTTGGTCCCTTCTCTCTATAACCTGCGTGGTTACACTGCCACTCTAGGGAGGATGCACTGTTAGGACAGAGTCGTTCTTATCTTCAGGAAGTGATACAATACTTGCAGCCACAGAGATAATCTCTGACCAAGTATGGAAAGGAGAACTACTGTTCTATGCCTGAGAATTGTCGCCACCTTTCACAATGGCCCGATTTACTAATACTGACTTCACACTGCCAGCTAGGGTATGTAGTATTCACTTTCCAATTAGGTGATGCTTACTGCTTTGTACATCATTGTACACATGCATGTATGCTTGCATGAACAAAAGCACCTTAAAGTATATCTAATCCCAAGAACAAAAATATAATATATTCCAGCCTGCTAGTACTTGTTGTGACTGCATTAGTTTTCCTTTTTCAGGCTAAGAACATTTTCTTCAAGTATAGAAAAATAGCTGCTGATCCTGCCAGACATCCAGTTCTCTGGCAAATCCCTGTATACTGAATTGAAATCTCAAACAATATTATCATTCTTTTCAGCTATCTTCTGTGAACTACAAAGCAACACCCTTCTTAATAATGAAGTTTAAACAAGTTTTAACTTTTCCAATTTCTCTTCAAAACTATGGCTATACATACACTTTAAAGTATCTGTTGGGGCAAAAAAAAAGAATGCTCCTTACATTGGTGGTCAGTGAGAAGAATGCCCCTTACATTGGTGGTCAGTGAGAAGAATGCTCCTTACATTGGGTTTCATTGGGAAGAATGCTCCTTACATTGGTGGTCAGTGGGAAGAATGTTCCTTTTATTGGTGGTCATTGGAAAGAGTGCTCCTTACATTGGTGGTCAGTGGGAAGAATGTTCCTTTTATTGGTGGTCATTGGAAAGAGTGCTCCTTACATTGGTGGTCAGTGGGAAGAATGTTCCTTTTATTGGTGGTCATTGGAAAGAGTGCTCCTTACATTGGTGGTCAGTGGGAAGAATGTTCCTTTTATTGGTGGTCATTGGAAAGAGTGCTCCTTACATTGGTGGTCAGGGGGAAGAATGCTCCTTACATTGGTGGTAAGTGAGAAGAATGCTCCTTACATTGGTGGTCATTGGGAAGAATGCTCCTTTTATTGGTGGTCATTGGGAAAAATGCTCCTTACATTGGTGGTCAGGGGGAAGAATGCTACTTACATTGGTGGTCAGTGAGAAGAATGCCCCTTACATTGGTGGTCATTGTGAAGAATGTTCCTTTTATTGGTTGTCATTGGGAAGAATGCTCCTTTTATTGGTGGTCATTGCGAAGAATGCTCCTTTTATTGGTGGTCATTGGGAAGAATGCTCCTTTTATTGGTGGTCATTGGGAAGAATGCTACTTTTATTGGTGGTCATTGGGAAGAATGTTCCTTTTATTGGTCGTCATTGCGAAGAATGTTCCTTTTATTGGTCGTCATTGCGAAGAATGCTCCTTTTATTGGTGGTCATTGGGAAGAATGCTACTTTTATTGGTGGTCATTGGGAAGAATGCTCCTTTTATTCGGTGGTCAGTGGGAAGAATACTTCTTACATTAGTGGTCAGTGAGAAGAAATGACCTTACACTAGTGACCTAGTGACCAGTGGGAAGAATACTCCATACACTGGTGGTTAGTGGGAAGAATACACTGTATATTGGGGATCAGTCCGAAGAATGCTCCTTGTATTGGTGGTCAGTACGAAGAGTACTCTCTACATTCATCTTCAGTGAGAAGAATACTATGTATATTGATGGGCAGTGGGAAGAATGCTCCTTGCATTGGTTTTTAGTGGGAAGAATAGTCCTTATATTGGCAGTCAGTGGGAAGAATGCTCCCCTTACAGATAGTTATTCTACACAACATGAAGGCTAATTAATCTGTAGTGCCAAGGTCAGAACTGTAATGACTAATTAGATATGACAGAATGCTTTCAATTATATATTTAAATTGTATATTTAAAGGTGAATTTGTGAAGAAAAAGCATTTACTCTTGCAGTGCCCTCCACCCAAGCCCCCCCCCATTAAAGTAGACCTTTACCCCCTTTGACTAAAAATCACATCAGCACACAGCTCTGTATGTTGATATGAAATCATCTTACATCCTGGTCCTATTTTGCACAAATGATGTAATCATGCCCAAGCATTGCATCCTGGGAAGGTTACATCAGCAGAGCATTGCTGGGAAATATCATCTGTAATCTCAGGAGATCTCAGGGAAAGGCATTTTCCTCCCCTGAGATGATGATCAGGGTCACATTTCCTAGTCACATGTGCCAGTGTTCCAGGAAGTAAAGGAAGACATAGTAATCCAACCTTAGTTAAAATGGCCGCTGCCAGAAGACTGGGGAAGAAAAAAGAAATAAGGTATGCAAAAAAAAAAAAAGCCGGCAATTATCTAGAAGTATGTGTTTGTAGAATGTCATTACTACACATTTCTAAAGGTGTGTTTGTTGTTGCTTTGAAGATATGGGTAAAGGTCCGCTTTAAGTCAAGCGTGACAATTTTTCCTTTTGGTTCTGCATTTCTGCACAATCTATACTTAAAGGAGAACTATGGGGTCAGTGTTTTTCCCCATAGTTCTCCTTAGGGTAACGGGAGGACACAAACTACTCAAATAGGCTTCTATCAATACAAGGTACCTCCATGAAAGTTAGTAATACATCAATGTACATAGCCTCACTCCTATGACTTATATACATTATATCAGTGTTCAATTCCTCTGATTTAATCTTGCAGCCAAAGTTCACTCATAATTAAAGATAAAGAGTGAATCCAATCGCTACAATTTCTTAAATAATTAGGGTTTTAAATCTTGCAGCGTATTGGCCCCCTACTCTGACACAGGCTAACGATTCAGGCTCTTCTCATTAACGTCTGAGTAAACGTGACCTTGTGGGAGGGTGTTTTTCACCATCTCCTGCTCCAGAAGTGAAAACCTGGAAGATCTATGGGAGATCCCCTCCACATAATGGTGATGAAAATATAATGTTATTGGCTTGCATGTAGCGCAGTCCAAAATAATGGTACTCTCTTAGCTTGAAGCCAAACTCCGGTAAAACAAAATGTATTATTTCCCCATGATTCCATCACATGCCTCACTAATTCTTTGCCTTCCCTTGATGGAAATCCATCCATCATTTAGGACGCCATTACTTGACACGTTCGGCTTCCTTATTGGCCCAGAAATCTTCGCTCTGTTTTATGTTGCGTTAATAAAAACACCCCCGCCGTTTACAACGCTTAAACAATGTGCAACACGAGCTGGCGAGCAACCACCCGGGGCCACTGAGACATAGGTCTTGTCTCTACATGTTTTACTAGTAGATGTGAACCCCAACGGAATGACATTTCATTGGGTAAAGTACTGTGTATCATAAGCAATTGCTATTTTATTCAATTTTATTTAAATACATTTCACATTAGGGCACATGTGGATGGACGCAAAAAAAACAACAAAAAACGCAATTTTTTACCAGTGCAGCCTTATTCTGACTCCGATTATTGTATTAGCGGTGTATCCCTTGCTGAGACCTCTGTGCCTGGCCTGTATAAGCAGATATAATCACTGCAGACAAGCAGTCTCAGGTGGGCTGTGCGGCGCCTCAGGTGGGCTGGACATCATCTCAGGTGGGCTGTGTGGGCTCTCAGGTGGCTGTGTGGCATCTCAGGTGGGCTGTGCAAGGTCTTAGGTGGGCTGTGTGGTGTCTCAGGTGGGCTGTGTGATGCCTCAGGTGGGCCGTGTGGTGTCTCAGGTGGGCTGTGTGGGCTCTTAGGTGGGCTATGTGGCATCTCAGATGGGCTGTGTGGAGTTTCAGGTGGGCTGTGTGGTGTCTCAGGAGGGCTGTGTGGGCTCTCAAGTGGCTGTGCTGACTCTCAGGTGTGCTGTGCAGTTCCTCAGGTGGGCTGTGCGGCATCTCAGGTGGGCTGTGCGGCATCTCAGGTGGGCTGTGTGGTGTCTCAGGTGGGCTGTGTGAGTTCTTAGGTGGGCTGTTCGGGATTTCGGGTGGCTGTGCGGCATCTCAGGTGGGCTGTGCAGGGTCTTAGGTGGGCTGTGTGGTGTATCAGGTGGGCTGTTTGGGCTCTTAGGTGGGCTGTGCGGCATCTCAGGTGGGTTGTGTAGGGTCTTAGGTGGGCTGTGTGCGGCCTCAGGTGGGCTGTGTGGCGTCTCATGTGGACTGTGTGGGCTCTTAGGTGGGCTGTATGGCATCTCAGGGCTGTGTGGAGTTTCAGGTGGGCTGTGCGGCATCTCAGTTAGCTTTGCAGCATCTCAGGTGGGCTGTGCAACATCTCAGGTGGGCTGTGCAGGGTCTTAGGTGGACTGTGTGGAGTCTCAGGTGGGCTCTTAGGAGTCTGTGCAGTATCTCAGGTGGCTGTGCGGCGTCTCAGGTGGGCTGTGTGGCATCTATGGAGGCCTGTGCAGGGTCTATGGAGGCCTGTGCGGGGTTTAAGGATGGCTGTGTGCCACTCGCCAGGGGTCCGGAGGCCCTTGTGGGCGGGTGCAGCCGGCGGGGTTCCCCTGAAAGGACAAAATGTGCATCCGCCGGCGCTGTATACAGGCACCACGAGGTCCCCAGAAGGCTGCCGAGAGGTCCACAGCAAGTGCGGGACCTTATGGCAGCCGTTTCCATTATTACATTCAAAGCGCCAGTATCAGAGCTTAGTATCGGGGCATTTTCACGAGTACGAGTATTCATAAAAAATGCCCAGTATGGGCACCAATACCGTTACTGGTAATGGCAAGAGGAAAATCCAAAGCTGTTAAAATCCATGAGAGAAGAAAACTCATAAGATTGTTTGTATTTTTCCCTTACGGGTGCTTACACAGCGCTTAATATTTTGTTCTGTGTTTTATGGTTACTCTTCATATACTGCAAACGAAAATGTGTGTGTGTGTGTCTGTCTGTGTGTGTCTGTCTGTGTGTGTCTGTGTGTTAGCTGCTGGCCATTTTCTGCAGATCTGTCCCCAGGAATTAGAGTGAATTACATATTTGATTAGGTGAATGCTGTTAAACAAATGAAGCCGCGATGAGATGTTTACGAGAACGAGCCAACGTCTTATTATTATATTCCTTGTTGCATCTCAGTACTACTGACCCACAGCCCCATTGCAGCCACTTCCTGTCTACATGCACTCCAGCGACGGCTACATGGCATTTCTCAGGGCCGGTGACAACAGTGGACCATGCCTGTGTGATGTTGAAATAGCCGCTTATAATCTCCACGGGAAGCTCATGTTGCAGGGGGACAACAGCGAAGCACATTTGAGAGACAGGCAGAGGACATTGTCAAATAAACAGGAAGTGTCTGAACAAAGGCCTTCATGGCAGGATCACCCGGTATTATTTTCAATGCAAAGTGCAGATTTAAAGGAGTTGTAAAGTCCCAGCGTATCCTCTCCTGTTATAACATCAGCATTGTAATAAGAATACATACTGGAGTTGATCAAGCAATACAAGCTTTTGTGTAGTGAGTGCTGCCTTCCGTCTCCCCATCACTTTCACCAACTTCCTGAATTCCCAGTGTGCTTTGCGTCTCTTTTCCTGCTGCTTGATGTTATGTAATCGCCATTTTTCAAGACTGCATATCCCACCATACATTGCTTCCAGCAAGCAATAATAATGTTACATTGTTCAGAGGTTGAGTTGTAGTTCAGACGGCAGGCTCTATGAGAGTGAGTATTTCTTTCTATTTTCACCCAATGTTTCTGAACAGCTCTAACTCTCTCCGCTCAGCTTCCCTGAACTTCCTGTCCAGTACAAGATCACAAGGGACAGAGCAGACTCCAGAAGCTGTCCATCTACTAGCCTGGAGGGGCAGGAAGGAGGGGAGAGTCTTGCCTTGCTGTGTCTGTGTGTTTGTGAAGACACACGCAGCTTACTAGCACACACAAGGGTGGCTCCATAGGACCCTGCAAGGGAAAGGAGTCACTCTAAAACAGCAAGTCAGGACCAGTACTCAGGTGGCCAGACTGTAATATCACTTTAAATAAACCTAAACTGCAATTCAGCGGTCACTGCACACGTAGGGCTTGCTCTGATCATGGCTGCGCCCTGCAACCCTGGAGCAATTGTATCATCTGTGCAATGTGGAAGTATACATTAAAATCAAAGCTCGCTGTAGATGGAAACCCCCTCATGCGCTCCGATAGCTAAACACCACAATGTATAAGGATTTTGTTTAGTTCCTCTGAGGGGAATGGGGAGAAAATACGATTCTCTTCCATGAGCTGAACAGATCACCAGCAGACTCCTACACGGAAGTTCCTCGTTCCTCTTTTGTCGTATATGTCCCCTTCTGTTCTACAGTCCTGCGGAGGAATAGAGGCGCTCTCCAGTCACATGTGAACATTGTGCATCGGTACTCTCCGGGAGCACAAAGCCTTCCTCTTAGGGCCCATATAGGACACCATAGCGCTGCGTTAATTGCACCATACCATGTGATTAATGCATGCTATCACACAACGCACCTAGCATGCTTTACCATGCGCTAGGTGCATTGCATTGCCATGCATTTGAATAACACCCCAATGCACCCCCCAGCTAACTCCAGGTACAAACACAGTGGACAAAAATGCTAGGTGCATAGCCATTCATATGAATAACACCCCAATGCACCCCCCCAGCCACCTCTAGGTACAGACACGGGGGACAAAAATGCTACGTGCATTGCCATTCATCTGAATAACACCCCAATGCCCCCCCCCAGCCACCTCTAGGTACAGACACGGGGGACAAAAATGCTACGTGCATTGCCATTCATCTGAATAACACCCCAATGCCCCCCCCCAGCCACCTCTAGGTACAGACACGGGGGACAAAAATGCTACGTGCATTGCCATTCATCTGAATAACACCCCAATGCCCCCCCCCAGCCACCTCTAGGTACAGACACGGGGGACAAAAATGCTACGTGCATTGCCATTCATCTGAATTAAACCCCAAATGAAACTCCCGGCTGCTGTGCACTACTGCGTTGCAATGAATAAAAAGCAGTGCACGTTTCATTTGGGGCACCATTCAGATGAATGGCAATGCTCCTAGCATTTCTGTCCCCTGTGTCTGTACCTAGAGGTGGCTGGGGGGGTGCATCGGGGTGTTATTCAGATGAATGGCAATGCACCTAGCATTTCTGTCTCCTGTGTCTGTACCTAGAGGTGGCTGGGGGGTGCATTGGGGTGTTATTCAGATGAATGGCAATGCACCTAGCATTTTTGTCCCCTGTGTCTGTACCTAGAGGTGGCTGTGGGGGGTGCATTGGGGTGTTATTCAGATGAATGGCAATGCACCTAGCATTTTTGTCCCCCGTGTTTGTACCTGGAGTTCAGCTTTAAAGAAGAACTCCGTGATTTAAAAAAATAAAATAAAGCAGATATGCTTATCGGATCCTCGGCCCCACAGCAGTCAGCACTCACTTCTTTCTTCCACTGCTCCGGTTGTGGTACGGTCCATGGTATCCTCACGTCTAATGCAAGTCAATGGAACTGGATAAGACTTGGTGATGTCAGCGGTCTTTAGTCTTTTAGACCATCGGCACCTGGAGGCTGCAGAGGCCGACCTAAGAGTCAGGTGGGACCAAGGATCAGGTCACTATATCTACTTTATTTCATCCCCTAGTCAAAACCAGCATTTAACCCCTTGCAGTCCCACTGCAGGGACAAGTTTTTTTTAATTCCCGGACTTCACTTCTATTGCAGTGTGTCTCTGCAGGAGAGATCTCCATTACTAAGATAACTCCATAATGAAGACACATGGGGCACCAAATACCACCCAGATGTCTCCACTCCACGCTATCCACAGCTGGAAGAAATAATAGTCTGGCTTCCCCTTTAATATACCCACCTAGGTATTCATGGAATGTCCTGGTTGTCAGCGCTCAGTCCTTTCAGGTAGACAGTGTGACAACTACACCTCACACCCCCCTCCCCTGTCACTGAGGGAGGAATGTGTGTTGTAGGTGTACGGAAAGGTCATGTATACACTTATTTTGGATCTTTTCAATGCTGAGTGATTTCCTTTACAAAATTTCCGTATGCAGAGAGCAGTATATTGTAGAATACTCAGCACAGGGATTGTGTGTTCAATATGTATGTAACCCACGTGAAAGTATCTGTTATATCACCAGCATATTACACAGGAACAATCCCCCCCCCCGATGCTTACAGGTTAATATCTCTATAGTACTTCTACCTTTCAGCACTGGGTGTCCCCGGTTCGAATGCCGGTCAGGATACTATCTGCATGGAGTGTACATGTTCTCCCTGTACTTGTGTGGGTTTCCTCCTAAGATCCTTACAGGTTGATATCCATACAGCCCTTCTTGGGTCCCCGGTTCGAATCCAGGTACAGTTAGGACTCTATCAGCATGGAGTTTGCATGCTCCTCTTCTGCTTGTGTGAGTTTTCTCCCTAGATGCTTACAGGTTAATATCTGTAATATTTGTATAGCATTTGTGCCTTGCAGCACTGGGGGTCTTCAGTTCAAGTCCAGGTCAGGACACCATCTGCATGGGATTTGTATGTTTTCCCTGTGCTTGCATGGGTTTCCTCCCTACATGCGCACAAGTTAATATCCTATAGCACTTGTGCCTTGCAGAATTGGGGTCTCCAGTTTGAATTCAGGTCAGGTCAACAACTGCATTGGGGTTTGCATGTTTTTCTTGTGCTTGCATGGGTTTCCTTTCAAGATGCTTACAGGTTAATATATCCCTATAGTACTCGTACTTGTCCAAATGCTCCCGATGCTTGTCCCAATACAGGAGCGTCTGGTATCAGAAAGCAGGGCGCGATTCATTACACGCCGTCTGGCATACTGATTGGCCCGGGAAGGCGGCTCCATGCTCTTTCGTCACCAGGGAGCATGGAGCTGGCTTCCCGGCCAATCCGTAAGCCATGTAATACCCAGCCGGGGGACGGGTAATGACTCTAGTGTCCTGACCTGGATTCGAACCGGGGATCCCCAGTGCTGCAAGGTACTACAGGGATATTAACCTATAAGCATCTTTGGAGGAAACTAGGGATGCACCGATACCGATACTAGTATCGGTGCCGATACCAAGTATTTGGGCGAGTACTCCCCCACATCAGGAGCCCCCTTCACATCATTGTTCCCCCTCCTTAGCAAAAATTTGAAGGCACTCCTGCCCTGACAAAGCCAAAAGGCACCCCAGGATGTCACACACCCTGATGGGGAAAGGCTGGTGTCACAAAGGGACAATATTGGGGGGAATTCATAAAAACTGGGACAGAATCCGGAGCAGTTGCCCATGGCAACCAATCAGCTTCTACCTTTAGTTTGTTCATTTAGGGTAGAGAACCTTGGCCCTCCAGCTGTGATGAAACTACAAGTCCCATGAGGCATTGCAAGGTTCTCACAGCCACAGGCATGACTCCCAGTGACAGATGCATCATGGGATTTGTAGTTTCACCACAGCTGGAGGGCCAGAGGTTCCCCACCCCTAAGCTTTGAAAATGAAACAGAGAAGCTGATTGGTTGCCATGGTCAACTGCATCAAATTCTGTATGCTCCAGTTTTTATGAATTCCCTGCAATATATTTAATAAACAAGAAGGCTTAAAAGTGGCAAAAAAAGTCTGGTGGTGTTCCTTTAAAAATGTGAAGATTACCTGAGACTAGATGATAAGGGGGCTGAATGTATGACGTTCTATTGACAGCTGAACAGGTTTATGCCGGGAGGTAGCCCGGTGTTCCTGCTACTATGAAAATGGGGATCAAAGTGCAAGGGAGTTACCATAGAGAGGCGGCCAGGTTGACAATGACAAGCGAGCGCTCTGATAACCGACGCAGCACGCCACTGTGTAAACGTACCGCCTGCGCTCTGCCGAATCATCACATTTACCGGCTTTACCCACATGGAAGTGGTGAATCTGCTGTCACAATGTATTCACCTTTAGGAAAGGCACAGTGAAAATGAACATATGGGCGTATTAAGATAATTGTGTGCCAAAATGTGCATTTCTTTTACTTTGGATTTTTTTTTTTTTTTGTCAAAAGGATGCAATGGGAGGAATTTATTAAAACTGGAGCAGACAGAATCTGGAGCAGTTGCCAATGGCAGCCAATCAGCTTCTCTATTTCATTTTCAAACCTTAACTGGACAAAATGAAGAGAGATGCTGATTGGTTGCTGTGGGCAACTGCCCATTTGTGAAATTCCCCCCATTGTATCCTTTGGGAAAAAAATCCAGTGCGCATTTTGGCACATAATTGCCTGCTTCTCTGCGCGTTTGGGCACGTATGACATTTATGGGGTTATTCACAAAGCTGCCGAAGGTAGCCGAATGAATAACTCAGCCGAAGTGAGCCGAACAACGTTTGGCTATCGACTTCTGGCTTGTAC
The DNA here is from genome assembly GCF_000935625.1 of Nanorana parkeri. Taxonomy (NCBI): domain Eukaryota; kingdom Metazoa; phylum Chordata; class Amphibia; order Anura; family Dicroglossidae; genus Nanorana; species Nanorana parkeri. Next base: position 1,399,953 of record NW_017306287.1, read on the forward strand.
GGCTGAAATTAGCCGTACATCGGCTGCCTTCGTGAGCTGATGTGCAGAAGGACTTTGACTCAGCTGATCCAACATCTGAAACGGCTGAGCTGAAGCTCCGGCAGCTCACTTGCTACCATTCCCCCCTATTCGCATAGGGGCCGAACGGCAGTGAGTGAATAGCCGAATGCTGGCGAGCGGCATTCGGCTCGGCTATTCTGCTTGGTACTGCGGAGGAAAAACACATCTGATTGGCCAGAAAAGTCACACGTCCGGTTCAGTTTAGTTTATGAATGAAATTCGGAAAAGGAAATTATGATTCGGACACATTGGGATTCGGAATTTCGGATGTGTCTGACCAGGATTAGGGGTGTGAGGAGTTGGGGGAAGTGCTTCTTTTGACTTGAAGGATTCCTCCATAAGGCTGGGTTCACACTTGGGCTTTCGTAATATGCGCGTTTGACGCGCGTTTTTACTGCGATTTGCGGTCAATGAAACGCGTGACAAACGCGCGTTTACGAGGGCTATCCAGCTGTATCCTAATGGATACACGGGGAAAATACACCCCAAAGAAGCTCCTGTACTTCTTTGGGCGTAGGGCTATTTCAGCGCGTTCCTACGCACTGAAATACGCCCAGGTGGGAACCATGCCCATAGGAAATAATGGGATTTCACTTGTTGGGCGTTTTACAGCGCGTCGATCAGCGCTGTAAAACGCCCAGGTGTGAACCAGGCCTAAAAGAAATCCCCTCATCGGGGGGTTATTACTAAAAGTTGCGTAACACCATAGCAGTGTTAACTAATGAGGTCAGACAATGTCTTTCTATTAATCCGCTGGTTAGTGACCAACTGAAAGCCACAAGTTTAGGTTCCTTAAAAAGGAGAAAGGTTCCTAAAACTTTTCCTGTACATTCTCTAGTGTTGAGGAACCCAGAGAAACTATTTCCTCCTCCAAAACGATTTGTTCAGCAGTATACCTTTGAGGAACCCTTCCTCAAGAAATGGGTTGTGCCAGAAGTGGACGCAGCTATTTCCCACCTGAACAAATCTCTAACAGTCCCGATAGAGGACGTTCCTGCCTTTAAGGATATTGTGGACAAATGTTTGGAGAGACTTTTAAGCCCTCTTTTTCCGACGCAGAACCTCCTCTCCAACCTGTTGTGGCAGTGCTAGAGGTTTTCCAGACTCTGGTGGTTTGGACGTAGAGACCCAGGTTCAGTTCCTTCTGATCAGGAGGTTTGGAGAAGGTTTGAACCTCTTCCTAGGCCTTTACGTTACTATGTGAATGCTTTGGTTGGTAAATTGCGCCAGCTATCTAGGCTAGGGCTGATGCGTAGACTCTCATGGTTCAAGTACTGGTCAGCAGTACCTGCAAGTAAAAAGCATTTTAAGAAAATTCCCTTTGCTGGAGAACAACTCTTTGGGAAGGGCCAGAATGCCTTTATCAAGAAAGTAACAGGCGGAAAGAGTACCTTGTTGCCTAGCAAACAGAAAGCCATGGTTCCACAGAGCAACCAGACATAAATGTGACTAACAGGGTGTCCTTTTCATCCCTCAGGATATAACTCTTCCAAGCCCATGAAAGGTTTTCAGCCTAAACACAGTTCTTGGTCCACTAAGATGAGACCTAAGTCCTCACAATGAAGGGACACCCCCACTCTCCCCGTTGGGGGGACGTTTAATAATGTTTGCAGAGGTTTGGGTTTGAGAAGTACAAGATCTTTGGGTCCAGTCAGTAATATTCAAAGGATACAAGGTGGAATTTCTTTTTGTTCCCCCATCTTGGTTCATGCTCTCCAGTCTTCCGTTGTCTCTGTTAAAAGCAGAGGCAATACAGAGGGCTCTTCTCAGCTCAGGGGTTATCGCTTCCGTTCCCATTTTGGAAAGATTCCAGGGATTATATATCAACAGTCCCAAAACCAGATGGAGGGATTTGTTCTATTTTAGACCTAAAGAGCTTAAACAAAATTTTGTCGGTACGCAAATTCCAGATGGAATCAATTCATTTTGTCCCCGCAAGAGGAAGATTACCTGGCCTCAAAGACATCAAGGATGCTTATCTAAACGCCCCTATTTTTAATTCCCATCAGCATTTTCTATGCTTTGCCCTATGAGTGGAACATTTTCAGTTTGTAGATCTCCCTTTTGGCCTTTCTACTGCCCTTTTACTAGCCCTGTTGTGTCCTCAGGGAATTCACACGGTGAGTTAATCGTACGATCTCCTCTTGAAAGCTGTTTCTGACAGCGGACCTTCACAGGACACTTCAGATGTTGGAATTTTTCCGTTGTCACTGACTCCCACTCATCGCTTGGAGTATCTGGGGCTCATATTAGACACAGTTAGGGCCAGAGTGTTTGGTCTCTGTAGAATGTAATCCATTGCCTTCGGTCAGTCATTGTTTGCTTAACGGTCCAGGAATTGATGGTCTCCACTTTCGGGCAGTCCCATTAGCTCAGCCTCTGAACATCTTGACTTTGTGGAACAGACAGTCCTATGCGTCTTTCTCAGTAGACAAAAATGTCTCTGAACTGGTGGCTGGTCAGCCCAGCACTAATGTTAGGAAAGTCTTTTCGACCAGTTCAGTGGATGATCCTCCAGTCTTTCAGGCTGTGGAGGTATTCTAGAGGATCTGCAGGTTCAGGGGACATGGAGCTTACAAGAGTCAGCATTGCTAATCAACATCCTCGAGCCGAGGGCAATCTATCTTGCTCTTTGTCACTAGTCCCACCATCTTCATGGAAAATCAATGAGGGTGCAGTCTGACAACGCTTCAGCTGTAGCATACATAAATCCTCAGGGGGGCACCAGAAATTATGCAGCCCTAAAGGAATCAGAGAAAATTCCAAAATGGGCAGAACTATTCTGTCAGCAGTTTTTATTCCCAGGATGGAAAATTGGTAGACAGTCGGCAGTAGCTAGATCAGGGAGAGTGGTCACTAAATCGTGAGGTGATTCAACAGATCTGTCGGCAGTGGGGTACACCAGACGTAGATCTTCTACTCCACTGAAGATTCCGCTGTGTCTCCTTCGCAGGATAGCTCTAGAGGGGATTCCAGTGATCCTGGTGGCTTCCAGTTAACCCCGGTGGTTCACGGACATCCTCTGCCTGTCTGCAGAACCTCCATTGAGGCTTCACAATCAACCGGATCTTCTGTCTCAGGGTCCAGTCTTCCATTTTGCTTCTCAGTCGCTGGTTTTGACGGCATGGCTGTTGAAGCCCAGGTTCTAGGAGAAAGGGGCTTATCGGAAGACATTATTCTTATTTTAATACAGGCACGAAAGCCCTCGTCTCATAGAGTATATTACCAAGTGTGGAAAGCGTACTTTGCTTGGTGCAAAAAGATAAACTTTGATCCCAAAATTTTCTACGTGAGACAGATTTTAGCATTTCTACAATCGTGGTTGGATCAGAAATTGGCTCCGAGCCCAAATTAAAGGCCAGATTTTGTCCTTAACAGTTCTTTTTCAAGAGTCTTTGGCTTTTCATTTTCTAGTAAAGGCCTTCGTACAAGGAGTTACCTACTTAACTACTCCTTGATATCCACCTTTGTCTCCATGGGATCTTAGTTTGGTGCTTTCCTGTTTGCAACAGCCTCCTTTCAAGCCTCTAAAAAGCATAGGTTTGGAGGACCTTACTTGTAAAGTTGTGTTCCTGGTAGCTATTACCTCAGCTAGAAGGGTTTCTGAGCTAGAAGCACCTTGTCCTATGGGGAACTTTTTTGGTCATGCATCAAGAAAAGATTTTTGGGGCCCTTAAAGTGGTTCTTCCTACTCAAGAGGGTTTCATCTTTTCACTTTAATCAGGATATTGTGTTGCCCACCTTTTTTCCGGATCCAAAGAATCCTAGGGAGGAATCGTTACACTCTTTGGATGTTGTAAGGGTGTTACGAGTCTATCTTGAAGCCACTTCCTCTCTCAGGCAGCCGGGTGCCCTCTCTATTCTCCCAGCAGGAGTCTGCAGGGGTTTCTCTGCTTCCTGTTGCACTGTGGCTTGTTGGGTTAGACAGGTCATTCTACAAGCTTTTTCTAGTAAGTCTGTAAAAAAATTAGTCAAGGCAACTGGACTTCCTGTATTTTTCCTGAAGACGTTTCACTGGTCATCCGATCAGCTTTTCTCAATTCAGAATTCCCAGAGAATTTTTGTACAAGTCACTCTGAATTGAGAAAGCTGTTCAGATGACCAGTGAAACGTCTTCAAAATAATACAGCAAGTCCAGTTTCCTTGACTTATTTTTTACAGATATACCATGACCTGCATGAATGAGAACCTTCACAGACATTTTTCTAGTAAGGATGTTTCCCTGCCTTTTCCAGTCAGGGTTCATTCCACAAGAGCTGTCAGCACTGCCTGGTCACTCTCTCGCCAGACATCCGCTCTGCAGATTTGCAAGGTGGCTACTTGGTCGTATGTTGAAACTTTCCGTTGGTTTTAGAAGGTGGCTTTGAATGCATAAGTAGATGCTGATTATGGTCCTGCAGGTGGCAGAGCAGATTAATCCTGTGCTGTGCATGCTGGTAGTTGTAGTCCGTTCCCACCCCTCTATAATTGTTTTGGGATGTCTCCACCATCTTGATTTGCTCTGTGTCCTCTACTGTACTCCTAGAAAAGGATTTTACAGGTAAGTCAAAAATCCCTTCATTCCAGACTACATCAGGCTTAAAATTAAACTTTAATTTTCTGCACAACCTAAACCATCCTACATTCAACGCAATTGTACTGAAGGAAAGAAACTGGGTGGTTGCTATTGGCAACAAGAACTGCTCTTCCTCTACACTGATCCACTATTTTCCAATCAAAAGAATGGACAGCCTGCCAACATAATCAGCCAAAGTACGTGGAGGAGATGGTGGATTAAGGTCACCTATCTCTTGATCACCCTTACCCTTGCAGGGGGAAGGGGCAGGTATGACACTTCCATATGTATAATAAACAAATACATTTCTTCTCCTGGCTGACCCCCTTCAGAGATTACCCATAATATGTCCTCCGCCACTTTAAAAGTGATGCCTCCGCAACCATACAGATCCCCCTGTGCAATAACCGCAGTGAAGATTGCTGACCGAACCGGACATCCATCCAAAAACATCAGCTCTCTATAGTCTCTATTGGGGCCTTTTACAGATTTGCTGATATTTAGGGCCCATTCACACCAGCAGCATGTGTTGTACTCTGTCTGTATAACATGTGGCCGCTGGCATGCGCTGCAAAAGGGCAGTGTGTCATTAGAACGCATCGCACTGTTGACCTTTTTTTTGTTAACTTTATCGATATGTTGGACGGTGAGAGACATCACGGGTTCTTAGACCACCAGACCCGGGGGAGAAGATGCTGCAGGAACCGGTCTAGCAGCCAGGTGGGTGTTTCTTCTTTATTTCCACCCTTAGAGAAAAACAAACAGTTAACCCTTGCAGTGTGAGGGTTCTTTAAAGGTTCAGTCCACTAAAATAGATAATGCAGTTTGGGGCAGATACTGTAGAGTTAAAGTAGAAGTGAAACTAAAACTTATTTTTTTAGTTTTGGATAGAGTAAGGGAGGATTATAACCCCGTCAGGCTTTTTTTGCCATCTGTGTCCCATTCGGAAGATTTCCCCTTCACTTCCTGTCTGAACAGGAAGTGAGAGGAAATCTCTCCAAAAAGGTGGAAATCCATCGTGGTCAGCAGGGTCACCAGAACTAGCCTCCCCATTGGAAGACTTTCCTTCTATTCCTATTCTGATTATGCATATGGTGTGAATGAGCCCTTAAATGGTCTGTCCACTAAAATGAATAATTTAGTATTTGGCAGTCCTTTTTAATCTGCAGTTGTATTAAAAGAATAGCTGGAGATCCTGCCATGAAGATCTTTGTTCTTCCTGATATAGAGCGACAACCGTTTCCCAGTTGTGCTCCTGTGTGGTCACCCTGTACCATGCTCCTGGTGGAGGCACACATTACAAAAGCATGGTCCACCATTTCCACTAAACTGGTTTTACAGTGAGAGTTGAGATCCACCCATATACGAAGCTGCTTATATCTCCGGAAATAATAATTGTTTTGATATGCGGTTTTTTTTTGCTGGAGGTAAACTCTCATTTTTTCATAAAAGGCTCAGTTTGAATTGTCCACATTTCTGAAATGTTTGCTTTAAAAACAGATCGGAATGAGTGCTGTTTGGGAAAACCTGACCTTTGCTAAGAATAAAAACGTTCACCTGTTGCATGCCTTCCCTTTTTATAGGGCTACATGGCTTTTTTTTTTTTGCAGTCCAGCCCACCTGCCTGTCTCTATTCATGCCTAGACAAGAATTACATGTCCTGCTCCCGAAGCCTCCTGAGATATGAACATTATATATCCCAGGAGGCTTTAGCCTCTACTGCAACTAGAGGACGCCATGCATGATTAAGGGCCCAGCTGCCTTAACCCAGAATAGACAGCTGGCTCAGATGACATCAGAGAAGAAGATGGCGGCACAGAGCCCGGCGCATGGCAGAAGAACGTGCACTGGATTTGCTAGGTGTATGTGAATTCAAGATAATACAAACATACTTACACACAAATTCACGCGGGGGACGGGGTCTTACTCTTTAATTGAAACCATAAGGGGGTTATTGGGAAGGCAGGTAAAGGCAACCTGTCATTAAGAAAACCAGGAGTAATTAACATAATCTCTGTATCGTACCCACCCAGGAGTGGGCCATTTAACTTAATACACCCCATAGCTGCAGATGTTTGGAAGGTAGGTATTGCCTTAAAGTGACTCTGTGACTTATAAAAAAAGCTGCTATTAGGAACGTGCAAACACATACATACTACAGATCTCTTCAGCATCCTATAGTTCCCACTGCTATGGCCACACTGATCCTCCCCACTCCAGCCTAAGAATGTGGACAGTCTCTCAAGGTCATTATGTACAATAGGGGACCAGCGGTAATTTACATATCTCCCTAGGCTATTATTTCCTATTGTTGCTTTTACTTGTATCTTTGGAAAGCCGAATAATGTATTGCAGCAAAGGTACTGAACCGTGGGCTCTATACCTCTGGTAAAGGTTATCTTTGTTAGAGTATAT
>NW_017306287.1:1407024-1416186 GCF_000935625.1 Nanorana parkeri
AAGATAAATAAAAATCTAAAAAAAATGAAATTGATAAAAAAATAAAAATTAAAAAAATAAGAAGAAATAATTAAATAAAAAGTGATAAAAAAGTAAAATAAATAAGTAAAGAAACAGTAAAAAAAAATTGTCACTAACCCCGCCATCTGGTTGCCATTCTCCATTGATGTGAAGGGGGCGGGGGGAGTCTCAGCGGGCAGGGGCCCAGAACCTGGCCTTGGGGCGCAGGGAGAGTAAATCCGGCCCTGTCTGTCCCCAGGGACCAGTTTATTCCCCCACTGGGATTAAAGCTCTGCTCCAGTGGACCTGGTTATTCTCCTTTTGGGTAACACCGGTGGACGCAAATCTTCTCCAGTTTGTCCCCAGGGAAATTGATATTGATCATGGTTACAATGCTCTGTACAGACCTGGGGATGCAGGAATAGCCTGCACCCGTGGTCCACTGCTCATGGTTACAATGCCCCCCGGGTGGACGCCGCCTCCCCATCAGCACAAGCCTGCATAGACAAGCCCCTTCGACGATCACTCACCCGGCATTAAAAAGCGCCGCCGACCGCTGCCTGCTGGACACCGCCGCAACACGCCGTCCTCGTCCCCGCCGCTACGATAGCCTCCGGGGAGCCTCAAGGGGAGAGAACCACAGCAAGTGCCGCTCTCAGGGAATCTGCCGCTCCAGGCAAACGCCTTGTTTGCCTCGCGGCAGATACGCCCCTGGCCCCAGCTATCGACTGATCATGATTACAATGCTCCGTACAGACCTGGGGGATGCAGAAATAGCCGTGATCCACTGATCATAGTAACAATGCTTCGTACAGACCTGGGCTTGCAGGAATTGTCAGCAGGAGCCTGCACATTGCACCCATGATCACTGATCACGGTTACAATGCTCCGTACAGAGCTGGGGCTGCAGGAATAGTCTGTGGGACCCTGTGTATTGCACCAGCAATAGACTGATCATGGTTACAATGCTCCATACAGACCCTGGGGCTGCAGGAATAGTCTGCTGGACCCTGTGTGTTGCATCTTCAATCCAGTGATCATGGTTACAATGAGCCGTATAGACCTGGGGGCTTCAGGGTTAGCCTGCAGGACCCTGTGCGTTGCACCCGCGATCCACTGATGGCAGTTGCAATACTTTGCATGCTCCAATGCAAAAACATTTATGAATGCACTTTTTTTTCTTTCGTCAGTGTGGATGCATTTATTATATCTTTGCAAAAAGTGGAATGTTCCTTTAACCTGTTGCCGTCCGCCCGTTGTGAAAAAACGTACGGACGGCACAGTCGCATTGGCGGGTTGTTTTTCTGCACGCGTCCGCCCCCTAGCCCGGCAGAAAAAAACAGCCCGTTCTTTACAGCCGTTACCGGCTGTTTCACATACATACGATCGGCGGCTCTATAGCCTGCCGATTGTATGTATGGGTTGTCTGGCTGCGCGCCCCCCCTCCCCCTCAAATTTCGCTCCTGCCCCCCTCCTGACTCCTCACCTTCAATCCCGGGATCCGCTGCCCCATCTGCGGCCCGGGAGGGTGTCAGGAGGTAAGATGGGAGGGATGTCAGCATCTTCCTCCTTGCTGACCTCCCTCCGTGCTGTGAATGCGGAAGTAATGTGTATTACATCACTTCCGCATTCACCTGTCAGTCATCTGGCTGCTATAGCCAGAGAGAAGAAGCTGATGAAGCAGATCTGTGCTTCATCAGCTTCTTTTGGGGTCCCCAGGTGACATTAGGGGTCTTAGAGACCCCTAATGTCTCCATAAAGAGGACCTGTCAGTGTGCCTATGGCCTGGATGGGAAGGGGGTTTAACACCCCGGACTTCAAGTGGTTAACATGAATTAAAAATATATATATCTGTAATACTACACAAAATAAAAAACTGAGCGAAGAGAATGCCTTCAGTAAAGTGAACATCATACAGCCAGAACTAGTGCCAGGTGGTCGGGCATTTCGTGGCGGTGCCAAGCCAAGTTCAGCATCCTCCTCCGAAGTGACATCCCCGGCAGATGCATGCTCATGCATGCTGAGCCCGGGATCTGGTCCTCGCTCGGCGAGTGGGCGCGGCCAGGGTCGCTGTGTGGGCGTGCTTAGGCAGATGAGGGTGGGGGCGTGTCCGGCTGACGCGCGGTGCGGGGAAGCAGCTGTGTGCAGAGGCGCTTGGAGAGAGCCCAGTGCGCCCGGGGAGACCGGAGACACCGCACAGCCTCCAGCACCCGCACCCGCGCAGCGCCCAGCATGGCTGACCCCGCCGACTGCGAGATTGACGAGAACACCACCCGCTTCGCCAGGAAGGGGGCCCTCCGCCAGAAGAACGTGTACGAGGTGAAGGACCACAAGTTCACTGCGCGCTTCTTCAAGCAGCCCACCTTCTGCAGCCACTGCACCGACTTCATCTGGTGAGATAGGTGGCATGGGGGGGGGGGAGGAGGGGGTGTCACTCACCTGACAGCCTGCTCATCATGTGTATCTCACCCCCAGGTGATCCCATTTCCTCTATCATCTGTAGGGATCACTTGTGCTGCACTTCATTTATGCATTGCACTTGGGTTGCAGATAGCACAGGGCTCTCGCATTGCTATGCACTCTTCGTTGCCCTGTTGCACTCGCATTGCTCGCCCTGCAGTCCAAAGAGACAGTTTAATAATGCAAAAATAAAAAGCGGCGTTCAAAGTGCGTCAGAAATTGTCTTCTGTAAATCTGACAGCTGGAAACTGGACTAATCAAGAAAGGCGATTGGTTACTATGAGTTACTGCGCTTTACATGCCGTCTCAGTTTCACGAGCTGCCATCTGTTCCGGTTGCACCAGGCGGTGTTATGCATGCCCCTTTCGATTGGCACCGTTTTTAAAACTTCAACTTGCAGCATTTTTATTTTATGCGTCTTTCACCCTTGGTGATGACGAGCAGAGTGCTGTAACCAGTAGCAACCGCTTAGGGAAGGAGGAGGATTGGCTGCTGTGGCGCTCATTGCCTTGGTAAGGAAGTCCGATAAGAATGACTTACATTTCACCAATAAGATCTGCAGTGCATGCTGGTGCTGCAGTGCGTGTGAATCCGCAGATGCATGGCTGCACGTTATGGTTAACCCCTCGCTTTGGTGAGAACTTTCACTGACGCCGCACACGTGTTTATTGCGCCGCCGTAACGTTCGGTGATAAGATGCGGCGATGGCGTTTATAGCGCAGTAACTCTTAGCGACCAGTCAGATGTGGCCTTTGTTACACGCAGGGCTGGAGGACCTAAGAGGGCTACTTGTGGCTTTATGATTGTCGCTATCACGCTTTGCCCTATGTAACTCCTAGCAACCAGATCCTGTTGTTCCTCTGCAGAACTGCAGTAACACTTAGCAACCAGGCCCCACCATTTCTCTACAGGACTGTGGTAACCCTTAGCAACCAGATCTCATTATTTCTCTGCAGAACGGTTGCAACCCTTAACTGGAATTATATTCAATAGGCACCCCAGGGACGTCCCAGGCTTCCCTCTTATTATATATTTGGTAACCCTTCGCAACCAGATCCCATCATTCCTCTGTGCAGAACTGTGGTAACCATTAGCAACTTTATCCTGTCATTCCTTTGCAGAGCCACTGTAATTGTTACTAGAATTATATTCAATAGGTACCTAAGGGACATCCTAGGCTTCCCCCTTGTTATATATTTGCTAACCCTTAGCAACCAAATGCCATTGTTCCTCTGTGCAGGACCATGGTAACACTTAGCAAACCAGATCCAATGTTCCTCTCTGCAAAACCATGGTAACCCTTGGCAACCTCATCCCATCGGTCCTCTGTGCAAAACCCTGGTAACAGTTAGCAACCAGATCCAATGTGCCTTTATGCAAAACCATGGTAACCCTTAGCTACCTGATCCCATCGTTTCTCTGTGTAAAACCATGGTAACCCTTAGCAACCTGATCTCCTCATTCCACCGTGCAGAACCATGGTAATCCTAAGCAACCACATCCCACCATTCCTCTGCAGCAGCCTATACAGTGAATGACGCCTTCGCTCTGCGTCCCGTCATTTTACAAAGCCCGGAAAAAAATTCTTGCCGCGGTCCCTGTTGTTTTTTTTTATTTACGAAGCCCGATGCGTTTTCCGCACGGGGAGCGCCGATTCGTAGATGGGATTAGTAGAGCCGTGCGGGGTTTTCTTTCCATTGTCCGTGTTCTACAATTGCTTCTGTGTACTTGTGACTTGTTGACATTGCAGGGGTGCCAGTGCAGTGCAGCCAGATTCCCGCTAAGGGTTAGCCGGCGCGCAAGGGAATTGCAGGCGACGATCACGTTAGCGGGACCCTCGCTTCCTGATAAGATCAGTTCCCCACACACACAGGAAACTAACTGAATCGCTAAACTGATGAAATCCGGTTGCCCTAGATTATAGCTTTATTTAATAAGCCCGGTGGCTTGTAAAATTTGTTAGGCTGCTGTGTTGGGCTTGTGACGGTGTGCGGTAACCCATTCGCACCAGGGCGGTTGCGGATCTGTGCGGTTACTGCGCTGATCTCAAAAGGGAGGTTTTGGGAGTTTTTAATTCGCGTTTCAGCGCTGAAACGCAATTAAAAACACCCCAAAACCACGCTGATCAGTGCTGATTTCCTGTATGGAAACCGCACTGATCAGCGCGGCAAAAATAGAGCAGAGAGCAGTTCCGGCGGGGGGCGGTTTGGAACGTGCGGACCCGTGGGGGTTGCATGAATGGTCCCCATAGCAATGTGTGGAATCGTTCATGTCGGCGGATCTGAACCACCCTGGTGTGGACGGGGTCTTATTTTGACCGGTCTTCTCTAGTTGGTATCAATGGGGCTGGCTCTAACAAAAAAACTTGCTGGATTGGACTGACTGGTTCCTGAATTCAGTATTCATTGGTCTGCCCCTGGGTTATATGTAGCCGCCGGGGTGCGATGTGGTAACACACTCTGAAGTTAACAATGCGCTTTAACGTGCCCAGAAATCAGGCCTCCACCTTTTATTGGCAGCGCATTGCAATGCATGTTAGTGCATTGTCGTGTGGTGCAGCCCACCGTGAGTAAGGTGTATAAGGTTGCCATTCAGAATGCATGGCACCACACTGCACCGTCGCAAGTAGCATGCAGTGCTGTGCATTGCGGTAACGCACTCATGAATTCCTGCACCGCAGTAATGCAAACGGGGCCTAAGGGTGGCCATACGCTGCTCCTATTTTTATTTCGTGCAACCAGCGAGCTCAAGGAAAAAAATAGAGCAGATTCCTCCAACACCACCAGCGTGTCGATTGAGGAATCCCGCTGTTTGCATTGTATTGCCGGCGGCCACTGTCAGGAAACCCGAACAGAGCCGGCGGCTCATTGGCTGCCGGCTCTGGCCGTACGAAGATTTTCCAGCCATCTCCTTCAATTAGCTGATCGAGGAATGCCGACTGAAGAGGTGCAGACAGCGGCACCCACAGTTTGGCTACCCCAGTCTATAGGTCTATGAATAAGGTGCCAGCTATGGGTAATAAAAGCAGAACCCCAGCAAAAGAAACACAAAAATCAACATAGAAATAAATAGCCCATTTAAAAATAAAATAAAATATGGCCTTTGCTGCAATCTTCACCTTCAGTCCAGAGATTCCCCTGGACAATGTGTTCGTGGATCTGTGTGTCATGGTGCATTGAAGGGTCAGGTGCATTGCTTACAGTGTTGACATGTGTAGGAATGGGATGACCCCCAGTGACGCATGTACAGTGCATGGCGGGGGGCTCATTAGTTACCAGTGTGTTAGGCTGATTTTACACCTGTGCAGTAACTCAATTGCAGTGTATTTCTCTGTTAGCGGAGGTCTCCTTTTAAAGTGCACCTGATGCGTGCTGATACAAATCTGACCTGTGGCACTCTTTAAACGCAGAGGAGGACTACCTATATTTCTGACAGGTGGCAACTTCAGGGCCACCACTGCTCCCTATCACCTCCGGGTGTGTGAGATGGTGTGTCCCCGCTGCTCCCTGTCACCTCCGGGTGTGTGAGATGGTGTGTCCCCGCTGCTCCCTGTCACCTCCGGGTGTGTGAGATGGTGTGTCACCGCTGCTCCCTGTAACTTCCGGGTGTGTGAGATGTGTCCCCGCTGCTCCCTGTCACTCACGGGTGTGTGAGATGGTGTGTCCCCGCTGCTCCCTGTCACTCCCGGGTGTGTGAGATCGCGTGTCCCCGCTGCTCCCTGTCACTTCCGGGTGTGTGAGATGATGTGTCCCCGCTGCTCCCTGTCACGTCCGGGTGTGTGCGATGGTGTGTCCCCGCTGCTCCCTGTCACTTCCGGGTGTGAGATGATGTGTCCCCGCTGCTCCCTGTCACGTCCGGGTGTGTGCGATGGTGTGTCCCCGCTGCTCCCTGTCACTTCCGGGTGTGAGATGATGTGTCCCCGCTGCTCCCTGTCACGTCCGGGTGTGTGCGATGGTGTGTCCCCGCTGCTCCCTGTCACTTCCGGGTGTGAGATGATGTGTCCCCGCTGCTCCCTGTCACGTCCGGGTGTGTGCGATGGTGTGTCCCCGCTGCTCCCTGTCACTTCCGGGTGTGAGATGATGTGTCCCCGCTGCTCCCTGTCACGTCCGGGTGTGTGCGATGGTGTGTCCCCGCTGCTCCCTGTCACTTCCGGGTGTGAGATGATGTGTCCCCGCTGCTCCCTGTCACGTCCGGGTGTGTGCGATGGTGTGTCCCCGCTGCTCCCTGTCACTTCCGGGTGTGAGATGATGTGTCCCCGCTGCTCCCTGTCACGTCCGGGTGTGTGCGATGGTGTGTCCCCGCTGCTCCCTGTCACTTCCGGGTGTGAGATGATGTGTCCCCGCTGCTCCCTGTCACGTCCGGGTGTGTGCGATGGTGTGTCCCCGCTGCTCCCTGTCACTTCCGGGTGTGAGATGATGTGTCCCCGCTGCTCCCTGTCACGTCCGGGTGTGTGCGATGGTGTGTCCCCGCTGCTCCCTGTCACTTCCGGGTGTGAGATGATGTGTCCCCGCTGCTCCCTGTCACGTCCGGGTGTGTGCGATGGTGTGTCCCCGCTGCTCCCTGTCACTTCCGGGTGTGAGATGATGTGTCCCCGCTGCTCCCTGTCACGTCCGGGTGTGTGCGATGGTGTGTCCCCGCTGCTCCCTGTCACTTCCGGGTGTGAGATGATGTGTCCCCGCTGCTCCCTGTCACGTCCGGGTGTGTGCGATGGTGTGTCCCCGCTGCTCCCTGTCACTTCCGGGTGTGAGATGATGTGTCCCCGCTGCTCCCTGTCACGTCCGGGTGTGTGCGATGGTGTGTCCCCGCTGCTCCCTGTCACTTCCGGGTGTGAGATGATGTGTCCCCGCTGCTCCCTGTCACGTCCGGGTGTGTGCGATGGTGTGTCCCCGCTGCTCCCTGTCACTTCCGGGTGTGAGATGATGTGTCCCCGCTGCTCCCTGTCACGTCCGGGTGTGTGCGATGGTGTGTCCCCGCTGCTCCCTGTCACTTCCGGGTGTGAGATGATGTGTCCCCGCTGCTCCCTGTCACGTCCGGGTGTGTGCGATGGTGTGTCCCCGCTGCTCCCTGTCACTTCCGGGTGTGAGATGATGTGTCCCCGCTGCTCCCTGTCACGTCCGGGTGTGTGCGATGGTGTGTCCCCGCTGCTCCCTGTCACTTCCGGGTGTGAGATGATGTGTCCCCGCTGCTCCCTGTCACGTCCGGGTGTGTGCGATGGTGTGTCCCCGCTGCTCCCTGTCACTTCCGGGTGTGAGATGATGTGTCCCCGCTGCTCCCTGTCACGTCCGGGTGTGTGCGATGGTGTGTCCCCGCTGCTCCCTGTCACTTCCGGGTGTGAGATGATGTGTCCCCGCTGCTCCCTGTCACGTCCGGGTGTGTGCGATGGTGTGTCCCCGCTGCTCCCTGTCACTTCCGGGTGTGAGATGATGTGTCCCCGCTGCTCCCTGTCACGTCCGGGTGTGTGCGATGGTGTGTCCCCGCTGCTCCCTGTCACTTCCGGGTGTGAGATGATGTGTCCCCGCTGCTCCCTGTCACGTCCGGGTGTGTGCGATGGTGTGTCCCCGCTGCTCCCTGTCACTTCCGGGTGTGAGATGATGTGTCCCCGCTGCTCCCTGTCACGTCCGGGTGTGTGCGATGGTGTGTCCCCGCTGCTCCCTGTCACTTCCGGGTGTGAGATGATGTGTCCCCGCTGCTCCCTGTCACTTCCGGGTGTGTGAGATGATGTGTCCCCGCTGCTCCCTGTCACGTCCGGGTGTGTGCGATGGTGTGTCCCCGCTGCTCCCTGTCACTCCCGGGTGTGTGAGATGGTGTGTCCCCGCTGCTCCCTGTCACCTCGGGGTGTGTGAGATGGTGTGTCCCCGCTGCTCCCTGTCACTCCCGGGTGTGTGAGATGGTGTGTCCCCGCTGCGTGCTGTCACCTCGGGGTGTGTGAGATGGTGTGTCCCCGCTGCTTCCTGTCACTTCCGGGTGTGTGAGATGGTGTGTCCCCGCTGCTCCCTGTCACTTCCGGGTGTGTGAGATGGTGTGTCCCCGCTGCCACTTGTAGTTCCCTTTGCTGACCCCGTGCATCACTACTGTGTCCTGCTGTGGTATAGGGGGCTGTCAGCAGAAGTCACAGCGAGCAGCAGGTAACACGTATGCGACGCAAAGCAGCCTTGTATACCGCCATGGGCTGGTATTTAGTCCTTTCTGTCTTTTACAGGTTGCTTCTGGCCTAACTTCCTTTAGCTAGTGACACGGTCATTTTAATGACAGCAGTTTGGGCAGTGATTCCTATAGGGGGCTGTTCGCTGATATGAGATTGCATTGTGTGTAATGGTTAGTTAGTGTTATGACCACACAGGTGCATCTTGGTGTCACAGGCAGGCTTCATTTATGACTACAGGCCTAGCAGTTAGTGACACTCCAGTGATAATTGCATGGCATGCACCAGGGCGGGTTCCCTGACAGCGAAAACAGTTCACCATGCCTGTGTCATGTGTGTTGAACATGCCACTTGTAGTCTCCATCAAAATCCTATATGACAGGTTGACAACACTGGCGCACAGTTGGGAGATAGGTACAGAGAGTTGTCACCCTATTACAGGAAGTGCCTGAACACTGGCAGGATCCCCAGGTATTCTTTTAAAGGAAGCTGCAGATTTAACAAGGATGAACGCTTGTGTAAGATTTTAGTGATTGAGTTTACATCTACTTCAAAAAAAG
>NW_017306287.1:1416274-1433539 GCF_000935625.1 Nanorana parkeri
TAGCGACAACATCAAAGGTTGAAATATGCAAGCAGTATGCTATTATACACTCAGAAGTTGGGCGCCAACCGTCATTTTTAAAGGCACAGTCCATCTTTTGAAAAAATAAATAAATGCATCGATGATGGAAAAAGAAAATGCGTATTTTTTTTTGCATTGGGGCCTGAAGAGCATCGCAACCATGATCAGTCGATGACGGCTGCAATGTGCAGGCTCCTGCAGACTGTTCCTCCAGCCCCAGGTCTGGACCAAGGTTCTAATCTTCGGTTGGAAGGAAGTTATCGATAGACTACAAGTGCCGCGACATCACCGCAGTGTTACTCCATCGAGATCTAGGCGTCCCTCTGCCGCAGCGGCAGACAGAATTTGGAGTTTTCTCATTTACAGATCTTCTAAATCAAAACAAGTCACATTTTGGGTCCTCCGGCTGTGTGGATTCTTCTAAACCCATCGCGCCTCTGCCTCTGGAAGTCTTGTCCATGGCTGTCAGTCTTGCAGTGCATCATGGGACTTGTAGTTTTACCACAGCTTGGCTGCCCCTGCTCTAAATAGTTTTGTGAAAGAAAGGCGCGGCTGTATGAGCGGAGCCACACACGGCCTCCCCGAATTCAGAAATATACAGAAGCTTGCGGAGAGAAGCATCTGGCAATTCAGTTAACTGAGGGGGGGGTTTGCAAAGTGGCACCATCTTCCATGTTACACCCCGATTATGGGTACATGCAGCATGGCCGCAAAGGTGGAATTTAAAGAATGCTGCTTTAGACCCCATTCACACCGGGGGGTTCGGATCGCACGGATCCACTGACACGAAGGATCCTATACATTGCTATGGGGACCGCCGTTCATGCGACCGCGGGGATCTGTGCGATCCGAACTGCTCCCTGCACTATTTTTGCCGTGCTGATCAGTGCGTTTTCCATACAGCTTTCAATGGAACCGCGCTGAAATGCAATTAAAAACTCCCAAAACCTCCCTTTTGAGATCAGCGCAGTAACCGCGCTGATCCACAGCCGCCCTGGTGTGAATGGGCTCTCAAGGAGAATTGGCTGACTCCTGGGATTTGCTTTAACGCAGCCCGGAATGCTCCCCGCACCGGAGAAAGGTCTGTGACATGCGTAGATGCCTCCATATAGACATTGCACCCAGATTTGGTAGCACCCCGATCCCTTTATAGTCGCAGGTCACATGCAGCGTCTTGCTCCGTATTGCTCTGCATTGCAGACTCCAGGAACACGGGCAGCCGAAGCAAGTTGTCTTCCCAAATGGCAGATGAATTGCACATCCACTCCAGGAGCCTCTCCTGCTCAGTGCTTTCACGTACTCGCGGGCCCTAAAACTTGGACTTTTCTTGCACCCGCTCCTTGGCTTTTCGCCCACGCGCTAGAACTGCTATTTTTGAACCCGCCGCTGAGATACGATCAGTTTTGCTGCGGTTTTCTCTTTATAATACTATTTCAGTGTATTTCAGTGAAGCATCTTGTGTCCCCGGCAGCAGCGTGACTTCTCCGGGTCCTTGGCCCGCAGTGGATTGTTTGTGTTCCGGCACAGCGCTGTATTAATATTCTGATGATGAGCAAGCTAAATAAGCAGCTGTCTAAGTTCAGCGGACGCCGGGGCCGCCATAAATCTTCCACACTCCATTGCCACGCGTTACTGCCTGTGGACAGCTTGCTGAGGGTTGTACTTAAAGTGCCGGATATGTTAAGGCGGTCACTAAAATCACTAAAATGAATTTGGTTCTTTATCTGCTGGCGGGGCGGATGGTGGGGCAGCCATCTTGGGTGCACACAGTAGGATATCCTACTAGCGCCAGTTTTGGACAGGAGCCAATTGACCTATCAGTATGTTGCACACAAGCGCAGGGAGAACATGTGGACTCCATGCAGATGTCCTGGATGGGATTTGAACTGGAGTGCAAACCGTTAACCTAAGACCTCTAGGAAATATAAAATTTTACCTTGCCGTGTAGAGGTAGCCCCACTGTAAGGGTTAATTTTTTTTACATTTCCTGGAGTTCTTTAATATCTGGTGATCCTACCATAAAGGTCTTTGTTCAGGGACTATCTGTTGTAGGGTGACAACGCTCACTCACCATCTCCCAATTGGGCTTCTGTGTTGTCACCCAGGCTTCTAATGGAGATTACAAGTGGCATGTTGAAGACTTTACACTGGCATGGTCCACTGCTGTCCAACTGAACCTTTGTATTCTAATATGGGGATGCATTTACATTCAGAATGGCAATTTGGTCCAGCAACAGATTCCTGCAGCAAGAATCAGCAGATTCTTGTGGCTGAAATCATAGCGGGCTCTGGACAGCTGCGGTCGCTCTGCCTGTACAAAGCAATGACAGAAGCCGAAGCTGCCCGCAGACAGATTGCATCCAGGGCCGGTAATCTGTTCCAAGCTGCAAGTAACCATTCATTGCACGTGCAGATACATAGGCAGACACCTGCGGGTCCTGATAAGCTCTCATTCCTTTGTACAGGCTGAGCGGCCACAGCTGTCCGGAACCACCTGCAATTCCAGCCGCAGAAATCCATTGCTGGACCTAATTACCAGCTGAATGGGACCTTAACGTGCTCCTTTACCCCTATCTTTAACAACAAACAGACCTTTTAGAAATGTTTAGTAATGATAATCTGCAAACAGATACTTCTAGATAATTGCCGGCTTTGTATTCTTTGCATTCCTTTATTCTCTTTTCTTCCCCAGTCTTCTGACAGCGACCATGTTTACTAAGGGCAGATTACTAGATCTCCATTTACTTCCTGGAGCTCTGGCACATGCGACTAGGACATGTGACCATGCACATCATCCCAGGGGAGGAAAATGCCTTTCCCTGAGATCTCGCGAGATTACAGATGAGTTTGTTTAATGAATCTAAGATGATTTTAAATCCGCATGCAAAGGTGCACTCTGATGTGATTTTTAGTAAAAGGGGATAAAGGTCCGCTTTAAACGTGAATGCATCCCCATATTGGGTTCAACTGGACTTCAGATTCTCTGGAGCAGGGCTAGACAGGCTTGGCACTCCAGCTGTGCTGAAACTACAAATCCCTTCATGCCTCTGCGAGTCATGCCTGTGGCTGTCAGTCTTGCAATGCCTCATGGGACTTGTAGTCCCACTACAGCTGGAGTGCTGAAGTTGCCTACCCCTGCTATAGGTTTTTTTTTTCAAGGAATCCCCCTCCCCATTTGAGGCACAGTGTCGGCCTTGACTTGATGTGTGGTTTGGACCCAAGTTCACCTTCCCATTGTACAGTCCGGTACTAGAACCTCCCTCTGCTATTGGACTGTTGAAAACGGGTGCTAAGATCCAATTTAAACCTACCCTGTGCCCTGCGTGGACCTGCCAGATGGCATTCTCTAGTGTGTGTCATTGAACCGGACTGTTATTGTATATAGCATTCTACATGTGATCTGTATATCTGAAATGTATAACAAGAGAATGTTGATCCCCTTGAAGTATCACCGTCTTGTGTTCAGTGAAGTGACACCCGCTCTCCTTTCTGTTCTCTTTCAGGGGTTTCGGCAAGCAGGGATTCCAGTGTCAAGGTGAGTGCCATTCCTCCTCGTCCTCCTCCCACCACGCCGGGGCTAGTCCGGGATTGCACACACAGCGGCCACTATATTGCTTCACTGCAGAGCTGCCAAGCCTATGATTTATTGACACGCTCCCGTGGCTGTGTACAGAGAGGCATCTCCATGCCGAGGGAATCTCCTGCTGATTGTAATTATGTAACAGATAATGATGTGAATGCTTTTAGAGCCGGTGTCTTCATACAACCTCCGGCCACGCAAAGGCTTCAGCGTTTGCCGCTTTCATTCCTGCAGCAAACAGGGCAAGCTGAACAAGGCCAGCGGTCTACGGTCTGTTTTGCTTGCTGCGACATGAGACATGATTGCCTCCAATTAGGGAGAGGTGCACGTGAAATGAAAACTCCATTATGTGAAAAAGCCTTGCTTGCTTTGTATGTAGAGGTACAGAGAGCGACACCCATGGCGCTCATTGCAGCCCGCTGCTCCTCTGTGCAGCTGTGTTCGGCAGCAATGATAACGGTTCGTCGTTTTTTCTTAGTTTGGGATTACTGGAACAGGAAGTCAGCTGTTTGCATCTTTGCGTCTCCTTAGCTGGTCCCTGCTGCTGTGCCTAACCGCTTCTGGTGTTTTGTAAAGTGCGGTCTCCCCAGCATTCCATTGCACATGCAGCGGGCCGTAGACCTTTCAGATGGCTCAACCTTCTTGTCGTTCACTCCTTTAATTCAATTCAAATAGGCTTTATTGGCAGGACCACATAAATCTTAGCATTGCCAAAGCTTATGGGGAGGTTTTTTGGTGGTGGTGGTGGGGGCGGGTGAGTAGTGGAACATTGTTAGGGGTAAAGGATTGATATGGTGGGGAATAGGCAAGTCCAGGGACATTATCAGGGACCTTTATGTCCACTGCAGTGGCTGGCAGTCCTGATTTTCTAGCTACAGGCGCAAAGAATGATGTCATGGCAGAAAAAAAAGCCCCTATTTTGCACATCTCTGCAATACATGCACATGTCTCCATGTTGTATCCCTTTAAGACCATTCAAGTACAAAAAATACCTGCTGATGCCACAAATCAGAAATGCACATAAAATGGACTAACAATACACAGTATTTTAATGGACTTAGGCCCCATTCACACCACATTCAGATCATCTCCAGACCAGATTATTTCCGGACCCAAAATGCATCCTCCCAGATAGCAAGTAATTGAGCTGCAAGTTTGAAAATGACTTGCTAAACTATTTCAGACTTGCCAAGCTTCACAATTTTGTTGCACAATTACAGCAAGTCTGCATTGCAAGTCTCCAGACCAGAGAGCTTGCAGAGCTCTTGCTAAGACCTGCAGGACTCTTGCTGTAGACTTGCCAAGCAAATGTGCTACAAATTCAAAAAGTGTCAACTAGAACTTGTGCTGCAAGTGTTCTCCAAGTCTACAACTTGCCTGGAATGTGTGCAGCAAGTTGGAAAGAATTAAAATGTAACCCTGCCACAAGTTTGTGGCAAGTTATCCTTGCTATCTGGGCTAATGCATCCCTATGCTATTTCTGGCCTGTGTTCACACCCCCGCAGTCCGTTCCAGACCAGAAAAATACTGCATGTCTCATTATGTCTGGTCTGGATTGCGCTGGAACTGCGGGCAGGTTCACACCATTTTCCAGACCAGATCTGGTCCGGCAAATGGTGTGAACCTGCCCTAAATGGTGTCAGCCCTGCCTGGTTGTTTTTTTGCGGAACTACTGAATCCCTCTCACAGTCGTCATCATCTCTACAGCGTAAGGGCTAAGCCCTGGTTCACACCTAGGCGTATTGCAAAAGCACGTCGGTCGTGCGGGTTTTTTATCGCGATTCGCGGTAAAAAGTCGCGCGACCCCGAAGGCTACTTGGGCTGTATGCCAATGGAAAACGCCCTACAAAACGGCCCAAAGTAGTACCTGTACCTTTTCAGGCGTGGGCCGTTTTTGTAGCACGTTAGGGACGGGCGGAAATACGCCAAGGTGGGAACGAGACCATTGACTACAATGCAATTTATTTTTTTGACCGTTTTGTAGAGCGTTCGTCGAGCGTAGGACGCGCTACAAAACGGTCAGGTGTGAACGAGGGCTAATTGTTTTGTAGTCCAAGATGAGAACTGGGAGGGCCAAGTTTAGGACAGGGTTAAGCAACCTCGGTACTGCAGCTGTTGGGGGAGTGAAAGTCCCATGAGCACTGCGAGACTGACATCCACCGGCATGACACCCAGAGGCAAAGGCATCATGGGGTTTATAGTTTAACCACAGCTGCCAAAATGTCGAGGTGGCCACCCCTTGGTTTAGAGTTGGGAATCCCACCTATCTGAGTGGCAGTGTGGCTTCAACGTGTATTTGCAAGTGTGTGCAACAAAAACCTCAAATTTTAAACCAAATTAGTTTTTTTTTTCCTTGCTGGCTAGATTGAAAGTGTTCTGGGGGGGGGGACGACACCCTTCGTATTGTTTTGTATACAGCCCTGCCCATGTGCACCTTTTCCTTCCGGCTGGTTTCAAAAAGATGAAAGAGACTGCCATTGTTGCCTTTTTCAGCATTCTATACGGTCTCGCCATTGTGAAGATGGTGCAGGCTCTACAAACATTTCCCACGTCCCAGCTTGTTAGGAAATGGCGTTTGCTTAAAGGGAGACGATTGTGTCTCCTGGAGTTGGGGCCAGGTACGGTCAGGCCGGGAGTTGGGGCCAGGTACGGTCAGGCCGGGAGTTGGGGCCAGGTACGGTCAGGCCGGGAGTTGGGGCCAGGTACGGTCAGGCCGGGGGTTCAGACTTTACTCTGTTCATTTGCTGCATGTGCGTTCCAGGTCAGTCCAGCTCATTTATCTCTGTGGAGACGCAGGAGCTATGCACTCTCACATGCTGCTTTATGCAGCTCTGAGTTTGGTTCCACCATGCCTGCGTCCGAGGCCGTGCACAGTTTATCAAAACCAGGAACTGCAGGAAGCGGTGTGTGAGGGCGCACGGCTCCAGTGTCTCCATAGAGTTGAATGAGCGGCCTGCAGGCGCATCAAAAACTGGCCCTTCACGTTGTTGGGGCAACACAATTTGTGTGAATGAGGCCTTATGTGATTGTGGTATTGGCATCCATGATTGTTTTGGACATGTACGCTGGTTTTTATACCGGGCACACACTTGTGCAATGAGTGTCTTCAGAGTGACTATAGACATGCAGCCATGGAAGTATATGGGAATCTCGGATGGTTGCATTTAGCATGCAGGGCTAATGAAAATATTGCTGTAGCCACATGATGGGCAGACCTTGTCTGTGTTTCCTTGCAAATTATATGTTTAAATTCCAGGTTTGGAATGCAGAAAAGGTCCAGTAAACTTCAAAGCTATCCAGAAAGAATTTATGACCTCAGCTGGGGGACCTTAGTGAGAGATGGGGGAAATGTACAAGTCCGTACATGATGTTCTGTTTACTGGGCTTCAAGCAGAGTCTTGTCCCAGCGTTCCAGCTGTGTGCTGCTTGACATCTGATGACACTGATGGTGTTTGGTTGCAGATCACTCCAGGGAAGTGACGGGAAATATCTCCAATTGGTCCTACTCTTATCTGAATCCGAAATAAAAATTGTTGGTTGGCATTGGGTTTTAAAGCTAAACTCTAGGCAGAAATAAAAGTCCCAATTTAACGCACTCTGTAATCATTTATACATCAACAGATGTATTTTTTTTGAATTGCAAGCAGTGTTAAAGTACCCAAATTTGACCTGGTGTCAGCCTTTTGCAAGGGCTCAAGTGTGAAAGAAAGAAGCAGCACAAGGAGCCAACCAATTATTGTGCTGACAAGTGGCATGCTGATAGTAAGGGCAGGTTGACTCCATTTTCCGGGCCAGATCTGATCCGGAAAGTGGTATGAACCTGCCCGCAGTTCCAGTGCATTCCGGACCAGATATAATGAGACATGCAGTATTTTTCTGGTCTGGTCTAGAACAGACTGCGCTGGTGTGAACGGAGGCCAGAAATAGCATAGGGATACATTAGGATGCATTTTGGGTCTGGAAACAATCTGGCCTGGTCTGGAGATGATCTGGATGTGATGTGAATGGGCCCTAAGAGAGGGCAGAGTGACCAGAAGAATGCCAATTGGAGAATGTTTGTAGCAGGAAAGAGGTACAGCGAGGAGAGCTCTGGACTGATGGTGAATTTCACAACAAAGGTTGCGTTTTGAATTTTTCATCTTTTAACGGATTATTTATTTTTATTTAATTGTATTCATGCTGAAGTTCTGCTTCAAGTTTTTGTTACATTGTATCTTTTTTTTATCCTCCCCCCCCTGTCAAATGGTATCTGCTGGAGGATGGAACATACCAAGTCTCTGTCCATTGATGATAACAAAAAAAACCCTGCAAGGTATCTTGTTGGCAGCTGCTTCCTTCCCTGCACTTTCCACACAGCGGAAGTGAAACTGATAAGACAATTGAAGTTTTGTATGTGTGTTGTTTCTTCAGCACCACTGATATCACCAAAATGGTTTGCCTTGTGACATTTCCCCTGACCTTAGCTGTTGCTGGAGACTTTTTGAAGAAGCATTTTGGAAACAGTGTCTATAAAATACAGAAGCTCATTCAGTTAAACTGAACTTGTATCAAAATCCCAAAACCCCAACAAATATAATGGTAGGCCAGCCAGGGGTAACCTCTCTAACTACCAGCGTGCTCCAGTTTTTTACTGGTGTCCTAGGAGGATAGATTTCTTCAACTCCTCTACTGAGACTTCCCTACTTTATGCTTGCCATAATTAAATGTGTCCGTGGCTCTTCCAGCATCATGCGGTTCCCTATGCATGGCTTCCACCTGCTCTCTTGACTTCATGTTTTTGCTTTACCTGGTGGAGGTTGCGGCCTCATTTGATGCCAGCTGGCTTCCGTGATGGACTACAATCTCCAGGTTTAGTTTACGTAATTGTATTGGGATTGTAGTCCATCGGGGGGGGCTTGGAGCGGTGACTACTTTACAACACTCACAGGGACCACGAGGAACACAAGTAGCCGCCCCCCAGAAGTAAGCACGGTGTCAGCAGCAATTCAGAGATGATTTGAGGATCTACGGCTAATAAGATACATTTTTGGTAATAGTTCAGGTACTTGAATGTGCTTTTAAAGTTCAACTCTTAAGTTTTTAGTGTCGCTTTTAAGACACCGTTCACACCGCGGCGGTTCGGCCGCACGGATCCGCTGACATGAACAATGCCATACATTGCTATGGGGACTGTTCATGCGTCTGCGCAGGTCCGCACTGAAACACAATTTAAACTCCCAAACCCCAAAAACTCCCTTTTGAGATCAGCACGGTAACCGTGCTGATCAGCAACCGCCCTGGTGCGCTCTAAAGCCTTCCTGTGTCCCTTGGGCTCTAAAGCCTTCCTGTGTCCCTCGGTAAATGTGGATTTTTGTACAGAGTGTACAATTCTTTTCTTGAAGTCCATTGAAGGACACGGGCCCTATTCCTCTGTGTAAAGCATCCATCCATTAGGGAGATTTCCCTTCACTTCCTCTCTGTACTATAGATACAGTATGATGTGAGAGTTCATCTCTTTAACATGAGGGAGATAGCCTCTTAGACAGTTGTCACTAGAACAATACTGCCATGGGAAGATTTCCTCCATATTCCTGTTGTGGTGTCAGCTCAAAATTGTGATTGTTCCCTCAGTTTCAGTCCAGGACAAATGGAGAACCTACATTTGACAGAGGTTTTAACCCCGTCAACACGCTCTCCAAAAAGTTTATGTATATTTAAAATGACTTGGATGTTTTATAAGTGACCTTGTGGTGACAGTCACTTTAACCTTTCTCTTGGACATAGTGGTGGCAGCCATGTTTGTTGGCTCGTCTCCATTTTTAGAATGGAGCAGTCTGTCCTTTCATTTAAACAATAGTGAGGCCCATAGAAGGGATAAGTTGTCACTTTGATACGGAAGGCATGAACAGGAAAGGCATTGCCAGAAGTTCTAGCCCTCCCATATTATTGAAGTCTGTCCCAGTTGGAGAGATTTCTCTTCACATCCCATCTTGACATCAGCAAATCTCCCCACCAGGAACAACGATGACAGTAAATCCAGACATAGACCCTGCCCAGCTCTTTCCCATCAATCTTTAAGATTTGGGTAGCTGCACGATAATGAAATAATGAGAAGATGGGTGGTTCAGTATACCTGAATCTTTTTTTGGGTCACAATTTGCTTACAAACCTAAATGTACAGTTCTGATGGATAAATGAAATGCTTAAAGGGCGGAATTTCTCTCCTTTGCTGAACTGCTCCTTTCAGTGTTATTCACATAACCAATATACCTAGGCATTTGGTCATGTGGAATGCACTGTAGAGGGGGGGAATTGGAGCAAGGATTGGTCAATCCTCTTCAAAAGCCTAGTGCTGGGCACGTGATCTCTGCTGATGAGGCTCATGTGTCAACCTGGGCTCCATTCCTCCCTTTCAAAGCCCAGTGCTTGGCACAAGATTTCTGCTGATGAGGCTCATCTGCCAATCTGGACTCCGATCCTCCCCTTCAAAAGCCTAGTGCTGGGCACGGGATCTCTGCTGATGAGGCTCATGTGCCAACCTGTACTCCAATCCTTCTCTTCGGCAGCTGTCACATGAACAAACGCTTGGAGGAGGGGTGGCCAAATCATTATGGAATTCAGGAGCCATTCTGTCCAATCCAGGAGCCAGCGGGATTTTTTAGGTGCCAGCTTCATTGACGACTAAAGAAAAAGGAAAAAAAAATTTGGCGCCAAATTTAATTTTTCAGCAGCATTGGCAACCTGGCTCCTGGGATTTGTCCAGCTGTGGCTTAGACTTTTGGTTATATAAGCAGCACTGCAGGGAGCATAGGCCAGCACCTTCTCCAGGAAAGGCAGGTTTTTCAGTCTTCCTGTTACTCTTTATTTAGCAACTCCAGCAGAACCGCTAACATAGCTTTTTAGTTTTTCGTAAGTGTTACAAAAGGACACTACACATTTTCTGTCATAAGCGCCCGTTAATTGACAGCATAGCACGAACGTAGCATATATGTACAGAGTGGTGACAAATTGTCCCCGCATGTCATGGCGTAATTTACCACAACAGTGCCCGTCCACTGAGCTCGCAATCCAGCACGCTAAATCAGGTAGACAAGGAAGGTAATTTGCCCAAGGTGGTAATTGGCTGTACACATGACTGAACTGCAAGGTACTCCTCGCTCTATGTGGCGGGGTGCCTTTGTTTCTGTATGCTGGTAGTGGAGACGCAGCTACAAATGGCGGTAATGTTTTCATTGTCATGTTTGCGAAGGAAGGCCTGTCGCAGCTTCGTCCAGCTATGGTGGGATTTAAAGGGACATCATTATAAAAATTAGAAAGATGAAATGTAATGTCTGCATAGAAGAAGAGTGATGCTGCCATCCTGACATGTCTTTTTTATTTATTGTTATGCATTAATGATTGAGCAATTAAGAGTAAAGATGAACTACAGTTTAGTAACAACACCTAGTCGGCAAAAGTGTTTTTGACCCTAGCGGTGGGGCTGCAAGGGTCAACTGCTTGTTTTTGTCTAGGTGCTAAAAAAAGAAAAAAGTGGTACTTACCTGATCCTCGGAGTCGGCTTGTTCTTAGGCTGTTCCCTGGAGCCTCTCTCCTCCTCCACTGCAGCGGTCTAAGGATCCTTGAGTCATCACGTTCTATACACATTGTAAAGGACGTGAGGAGGCAGAGGGACATACCATCGCTGCCGTAGAGGAGGAGACAGGCTTCAGAGACCGGAGTAACATCAAGCTAGCTCCGAGGATCGGGTCAGTATAACTTCTTTTTAGCACCCAGATAAAAATGAGCACTTAACCCTTGCCGTGCCGGGGGTAACCCCACTGCAAGGGTTAAGAACACTTTTGCCCAGAGTTCTGCTTTAACCAGTTTGAGAGGGGAACAATTTGTAGAATTTTTTGCACCCATGTTAAAATTAGCATTTTTGGCTAGAAAATAACTTCAGACTCCCAAACACTTATATATATTTTCTGAAAGCAGAAGCAGTAGAATAGAAAAGAACAGTAGATGCAATTTTATTTTGAATCCAAGGTTCTTTACTGACAACATGCATTAAACTCTCCAAACTTTTTTTTTTTTTTTTACATTGTCCAGCAAAGTATTTTTTAATTTTTTTTATTTTACGTTTTGGCCAAGCACTTCCAGTCATCATGTTTCCGAACAGCTCCAACTCTCTCAGCTTGGGTTCCCTAAACTTCCTGCCCAGTACAAGATCACAAGGGACACATCAGACTCCAGCAGCAAAGGAAGATCAGGAGGCTGGATTGCCTTTCTATACCTGTGCATTTGTGGAGACACACCAAGCTTACTCGCACAGAGAAAGATGGCTCCATAGGACCCTGCAAGGAAAAGGAGCAACCCTAAAACATTATATCAGGGTCAGTACTCGGGGGACCTGCAGGAAACTAAAAACTTTTAAACATCAAGGAGCAGCATCCCTTGTAAGTGACTTATTCACTTATAGTGATAAATATGGGACATTTTAGCAACTGCTGTGCTCTGTGCTGAGCAGAGGTCCGGCTCTCTAGTGTGCTGCTAGCACAAGGCATTTTAGCTCTTGCTGCAGCAAATAGTGATAAGGTAAAATAGAAGTCCATATTTATTACCGTTTACGCAGCCTGGCTTCATTGCAGTAATGATATAAGAAGGCTCAATTGGGCTTTAAAACCGTGCGGCGTGCTGTATACTTGCAGGCATTGGTCCCTAATCACAGCATGCTATTGGTCAAGTTATTAAAAAAAAAAAAAGGGATTAACTTGTTGTGTAATTACTTAACAGTGTGTGTGATGCTGAGAGGATAATCGATAATGCTCAGCTCTGTTGCGCTCTCGCTGCCAGTTTCCTCCGGAGAGTTTGCTCCATGTAAGCTGTTAGAATAGCAGCTGCAGGAATGGCATTTGATAAAGCCGGGCGGCTGAAAGGGGGATATCTGCGGGGCCGATCGGCTTATTAATGTTATTACAACGTGTAAGGATGCCATTGTGCCTGAGCCTTTTCATCAAACTCCTGCAGCCTTTATAGAAATACACGTCGGGCTCCTTATGACAGAGAGACGGTCAAGAGCGTCCTTCAGATCGGTTCTCCTTTGTGATGAGTCTTCAAGCTGTCATCGGTGACTGCGCTTTTCAGGAGGACCGAGAAGGCTCATCTGATACAGAATGCCTTGTGACATCTGATCAGTGTTTGTTTAGGTAATTAGTCTTAATGCTGAACTTCAGGCAGATCTAAAAGACACAAATTAGTGCAGCTCCTGAATTCATTAATGCACCATTAAATGTATTTTTTTAATTGCAGGCAGCACAAGTACTGGATTTTTACCTGGTAGCAGCCATTTGACTCATTTTCAGCTTCTAAGTGACTGTTAGAGCCATATGGACCACAGACAGAGTACGTGCTTTCACGCAGATGTGGATTGTAGTCTTAAGGCCTCATTCACACTGATAGGAGCCGGCCCGTACAGATTCGTGCGGAGTGCACAACTGTATCGGGCCGTTCCTGGAAAGAACAGGTGCCGCGCGTGATTGCACGCAGCATCCGGTTCTTCTCTATGGGGTAAGTGGCCATACGCCGCCCGTACGCTCACCCGAACTGCACATCCGCACGGATGTGCAGTTCGGGTGAGTGTACGGCCGCGTACTCCCATAGAGAAGAACAGGCTGCTGTGTACAATCACACTCGGCACCTGTTCTTTCCAGGAGTGGCCCGATACGGCCGAGCACGCCGTACGGATCTGGACGGGCCGGCTCTTAGCAGTGTGAATGAGGCCTAAAGCTGAACTCCGTGGAAAAGAAATAGAATTATTCTTGCAGTGAGGAGGGAGAAATGCTCATTTATGCCTAGGGTATCAAGAAAAGGGAGTTGTGGGACCCATTCACACCATATGCATTGGGTCTGTGTTGGCTGTTGTTTCCAGTGCAGCCCCAGCACAACACAAGACCAGGCAATTTGCTTTGTCACTGATGGGCTCAGTTCACACCATCACAACACAGGGGCATTGCTGTGCATTTCAACATTTTAATAAAGTTCTGTGCCAGGTTTGGATCATCCGCACTGTGTCGGGCACTGCACACCAGCGGCTGTGTGTCTTGCGCTGTGGCTGCTGTGAATTGGCCCTCGCCTATTATTTCACTTCCCCGGCACTCGGCGCTCTCTTTCTGTCACTCCAGGTTTTGGATGATGCTTTGGCATCCTCGTCTAAAAAATTGGCCCTCCATTGTACTTAATGATATCAGAGCTCCCTTGCCCGCTGACTGCTGGGCTGGTAGCATAGCATTTAGGCATTAAGAAAGTAAAAGTCCTTTTTACACTTACTTTTGGCATAAACCAAAATGTAACCCTTGCAAGGGCCGATGACGAGGGTTTTTTTTTTTCTTTACCTCAGAGTTCAGCCTTAATCCCTTCATAGATCCCTATGCTTGGAATTCCATTGCCTCCCACAATGTCATAGTGATGTTGTCACATTGCTGAAGCTGGATTCCCTGATTATTTCTTTAGTGTGGGAAATCTGTTGGCAGTTGGACGGAACGGGCAATTCCAGCTAGTATCTACACTGCAGTCCCTGAGATGTAAGAAGGAAGCATGTAATTCAATTTACCTAGAAACATATGAATCCATATTCCCTGTATTGCTTAGTAATGGGCTTTAGCCCCAACACGTTTAATTTAAAGGGAGATTCCACCTTTTAAAAAGGAAAAAAAACTTAATAAAAAGAAAAAAATAGCATTTATTATTTTTTTGCCTAGGAGCTAGGATCAGCGGATCACTTGTCTTAATGGCTAGACCTTTGGTCATGTGGCTGTCAGTGGTGGGAAACTATAGCAGCAGTTTCTGCTGCAATGGGAAGTAGTTAGTGTCTTGCTTTCATGACTTTGAGTGGGGTTGCCAGGTTATGGGTAGGGGTGTCTTATTTTGATTAAGGGCCTGCATCATTCTAACCCTCCCCTTTCCTTTTTGGAAGGGGAGAGGGAGGAAGTACTTTTTTTTTGCAGGTACTTGCTCTTACTTCCTCATGACCTAACCTGGGTCCTAACCCCCTCAATGGGCCCACATCCTCCTGGGTTATACTTCCCAGTATTCGTGTTTTGCCCATGCGCAGTAGGGGCTATGTGTCATCAGGAAGTAGCAGCCGGCTCCCGAATGCAAGATGGCGGCTTGGAGGATCAGAAGCCCTGTGAATAATTGGGTGCGAGAAAGACAGCACTAGACTTTATGGACTGGACTTTGTGTTTTTAAAAGGTCAGCAACTACAGTAATTGTAGCTGCAGACCGTTTATTTTTTTTTTAATAGCCTCCTAAAGGGTAATTCCACTTTCCCAGACAATGACCCCTTATGATTTGGCCCCTCACCCCCCTCCTTGCTGTACTTACCTTTGGCCAAACGCTCCTTCCCCTCCGCCAGTGTCGGTGTACCACTCGTACTCCATACACGGCAGTGCATCCTGAGCTCACAAATGGTGAGTACTCGTTAGTCAGTATGGTCATGTGACTGTGCTGACCAATGAAAAGTGTTTTTTGTGTGAACACAGGTGTAGGGGAAGGAGCGTTCGGCCAAAGGTAAGTACAGCAGAGTGGAGAGGGGGCCAGATTGGAGGGGGTAATTCCATTTTTCCAAATTCGCCTTGGAAAGTGGAATTACCCTTTAAACTGCCCTTTGCTTTTATTTAAATTGCTGACAATTCCAAATTTCTCTCCTTGCTTATAGATAGATGCGAATGTCATCAACTCTCAGCATTGATTTCCTTTAGCTTTCATTTATATGGTCATCAAGTACAGCACTGGGTATGGATGTCCCACCTCCACCAGTGGCTCCAACATGCTGGGCCTGAAACTATGTATTTCTTATTAATGGCTCAATACACACGAACAATGAGCAAAATGGTTACTTTGCTTTGCATCATTTTGCACCATTATGGTGACCTGTAGTGGCCAATCTTCTTGGACTTTTGCAGGCCTGGTTGCTTTCGCTTGGCAACCTCAGCCAAGAGACGGTTTGATGGGCTGATTGTGGCCTGGAAGCCAGACAGTTATTCTCTGTGAGTTGTGTTCCATCCTATATAGCCGTTTGCAAGGTTTACATAGGCGACATTTCTGGATGTGCAGTGACATGCCCGTACGGAGACACATGTAGGACACACGTAAGCTGCTGCCTTGTGTCTGCAGGGTGTGAATGTCTGAACACACACAAGCTATCTGTGCCGGGGGCTGCGGTTAGCAAGGTCATTAGCTCTGTTTGGGCACTTTCTGTATGGATATGAGGTCATTAGTAACAAGCTCAGTGCTACAGAGAAGAATTAGCCATCATTTATTCTTTGCAAGAAAATTGCTAAAAGCGATCCTGTCACTTCTGCAAATCACTGCTACAAATACATTGGTGCGAGAGGTCTTGGAACAGGAAATGAGCGAGTATCTCATCAGTGGAAACACAGACAAAGATTAAAGTGTTCCAGTTCTTATCTTGGACTACAGAATTATTAGCCTATATATTGTAGAGATCTGAGAGTGGTAGTAGTTGAGTAGCTAAGCAAAAGGCACAGGGCAGGGCTGACACCACTCAGGGCTCATTCACACCAGACCAGCATTAAAAGGTCTGTGCGCTGGTGAAAATTATTTTGGAGGGAGTGTGATGCATTGTTACAATGCATCACACTGTTTACTTTTTTATTTTAACGTTTATTGACGTGTCACAAATTGTCACTTCATTCAGGTATATGCACCACAGTGTATTGTGACATGCTGTGCTGTACCTCAATGCAGTGTTACGGGTACCTGAGGCTGTACCTCAATGCAGTGTTAGGGCACATAGAAAACAACTTTTTCTATGTTCCTTCCATGCTGATCAACGAAGCTCATTGGATATGGTATTTAAGGGCCGGTGCACACCTAGGCGACACCCCACCGCGCGGCAATTGTGCACTTTTCCACGCGGTCAGGAGTCGCCCAGCTGTGCACCGATTGTGTTGTGGGTGACATTATTTTCCAATGGCACCCCAGTCGCACCGGGCGGATCGCACAGGTTTCCCGCTGCAATTCCGACCGTGCTTCTGAACAAGTACCTTTTTTTTGCGATACACGCCGCGTGGCTGTTTTAGCAGCGATTGTGTTTAGAAGCACGGAAGGAATCGCGGCGGTAAACCGCATGTACCGCCCAGTGCGACTGGGGTGCGGTTGATTGCATTTCTAGCAGATCATCGGGTATTTTCTATACTTGCAGAGTCTTTACAGGGATAAAACACAGGAAAATGTGCATGCATTGCAGAGGTGTAATAAATTATGTTGTGTTTTTTATTTTGTTGTTTTTGCTGACGTTGGCCTTTGAATGATTTACTTGGGTATTTTATTATAATACTCGACTTTTAATCAACTGCAGATTTGTGTTCTGAAAATAATATGGAACACCCTCTTACCTAATCAGCAGGTTCATGGTAAATCTACTACCCGACACTGTTCGGTTTGCTTCCCGTGGACCAACATACAGTTTAATCCTGAGCACACATTTCCCTGGAGGACAAAGTAATCGAAGAATCACACAGGGGAGTTATGAAAATGACATAAAATCAAATTGTATGTGCCATTCTACTCCACTTCCTTAACTGCGCATTATGGCAGACAGGCTGCTTTTATAAGAACGGTCAATCCTGACCATTCATCACTGGGACAAAGTCAATAACAATGTAGGTTATTCTCCCCCCCCC
>NW_017306287.1:1433801-1442956 GCF_000935625.1 Nanorana parkeri
CCCCCCGCCCCCCCAAGCCCTTGCCTGGCCTTGCGTTTAGCCGAGCCTATAACCCCAAGAGTTGGGTAGTTGATCTTTTAAAGGTTAACCTCCATTACCTTCTACATGCTTATATACGTGAGTCGCCTGGCTTCCACGTGTATTTTTTGAGCCTGTTCTGATAGAAAGTACAACCCATTACAATGCAATCAAATGTCAAAATGTGCCTAAGAATTTGGGTCTTTCGGCCTCAAAGATTAACATGCACACGGGGCGTCTAGAGATTCCGCAGCAAGGAAATGTGGATGCTTGTGGCAGGAATCCCAGGTGGGTCCCTAAATACGCGGCCGCTGTTCCAATATAAGTGAATGACAGGGTGGCAGTGGCCGCATCTGTCAGTGGCCGTCCACATGTATTCGTACATGGTCTGTTATCAGCCTCCTTATGCTGTGCAGCCGTATAGCATAGCAAAGGTGCGGAATGATAAAAGCATGTGCATTAGGCTACATGCACACGGGCGTCTGGGGATACCTGCAGCAAGAACCTTTGGATCGGGAGAGATGCCTTTCCTTGGACACAATCTTTCTGTGCACCACAACAAGCATTTCCCTTGATACGCAGGTAATCGTTCCAAGAAGCCGATGCATCCTGGGACAAGCATCTTCCCCAATACGCAGGTAATCGTTCCAAGAATCCGATGCATCCTTGGATAAGCATCTCCCTCAATACGCATGTAATCGTTCCAAGAATCCAATGCATCCTTGGATAAGCATCTCCCCCAATACGCAGGTAATCGTTCCAAGAATCCGATGCATCCTGGGACAAGCATCTCCCCCAATACGCAGGTAATCGTTCCAAGAATCCGATGCATCTTGGGATTCTCTCCCAGTCTGCAGGTAATCGTTTCAAGAATGTGATGCGTACTGGGACAAGCATCTTTCCTGATACGCAGGTAATTGTTCCAAGAATCCGAAGGTTCTTTCCGCAGAAATCCCCAGACTCCCGTGTGCATGTAGCCTAATGCACATACATTTATCATTCCGCACATTTGCTGTGCTATACGGCTGCACAGCATAAGGAGGCTAATAACAGACCATTATTTCTTTTACTCCAAACTGTTCTTGGGATTACCAGTGAGGATTGCCACATTATTAACACCCATAATGAGCTCTCTTTTCCCTCATGAGCACCTCTGTTTCCCACTTATCAGCTTGCACAACCGGCATTGCACTTCAAGCAAGTCAGCAATTTATTGCTTTGTATATTGCGGTCGGTGTAGTGCCATGAGCTTGATAACTGGAAGTAAGAGCTCAGAAGAAACCTTAATGAATGCACTGCTGTTCCTTCATTGGACGTTCCGCATGCTTGGGTAGTCCCTTGGCTAAACTGCTTTGCTTAATCGCAGTAGAGAAAAGCGAGGTCAGGGACGTGACTGTGCTGTCTGGTTCATAGGTGTGGATGAACGAAATTACAAATCACTTGGTAGGTGATACGGTTCACATATAACAGTTTGAGCTGTTTGGAGGTTTAGCTTTAAGAAAGTCTAGCCAGGGGAAGGCTCTGCTCATGCTAAAAGATGTGCATAAAAAATAAAATAAATGCAAACTCCAAAAGCAAGAGAGTGAAACCACCTAGCAATGGGTGCAGCGGGTGAGAGGAGCTGTGAACTCAAATCTAAAGTGCCCCTGTGAGATGTAAGAAACGGATGGTTGAGTCTGACCACCAGCATCACACTATATATTTAAACCTCCTTTTGCACAGAATGTTTCTTTAATGATAAATTGGTGGTGGTGGGGGGTGCAAAAACAGCTAAAAATGTAATGTATTAAAATCGATTGAAATGTAGTGTTTTCTACTTAAAGCTGAACTGCAGACAGGAGGTCAAACCATAGATTTACACAAAGGAGCCCCAGCCCAAACTTGATGACAGTCCATGAGAGTACAAGATCATTTTTAATTGTTGGCAGATAGGTCACATAAAGCCAGGCAATGCATTTCGGGGACAAAGCCGCCCCCCCTTCATCAGACACAAAAGTCACTTGGATGGATTGGGGAAAATAGTGACAACGCACTTCTGTATTAGAACCGATATTGAGCTCTTCTCATAGAGCAACAGTTGCTGAGCTAATCTATTGAGCCAGACTACAGGAGCAGATAATCAATTACACCCCAACCAACCCCTTCTCTTTGTAGTAGGAATCTTGCCAACCTGGTTTACTACACATATATAGTTTCCGCATGCCGCAGCTGGTACGCTAACTCTTTGATTTGTAAGAATTATTGAAAGCCGTTGCCTGCAGAGAAACGTCTTGCCATATGTCAGGAAACAATTTAGAATATTTATTATTGCAGTTTGGTCACAGGTGGCCCTTTTGGCATTTTTGAATATTTCAGTTATGATTACAATTTTTCAAATTGCATGAAAAGTCAAACGCATATGGCTAGCCTGTCATGTCTTCCAAGGCCGGCTAGTCTGTGCTTACGATGGGCCATATTCTTATACCCTCGTAGAAGATGCTGGGAAGGGCCAGTTGAGCCTCCTATAGGTGCTGGTAGCACCCAGGTAACATTATAGCTGCAAGGAATATAATGTTACTATGCTATGCACTAAGGTTAGTTGGGTGTGGCAGGTGGGAAGATGAATGCAAGGGTAGCAAACCACGAGGCTTGCATAACAGACAGGGCTGGGCTTTCCAGGTAGCTGTTCCTTGCCCAGCATTGCTGGAGAGCTCAGCCATCCCTTGTCCAGCATTGCTGGAGAG
This sequence comes from Nanorana parkeri, assembly GCF_000935625.1. Taxonomy (NCBI): domain Eukaryota; kingdom Metazoa; phylum Chordata; class Amphibia; order Anura; family Dicroglossidae; genus Nanorana; species Nanorana parkeri. The sequence goes on from NW_017306287.1 coordinate 1,436,543, forward strand.
CTCAGGTAGCTGTTCCTTGCCCAGCATTGCTGGAGAGCTCAGGTAGCTGTACTTTGCCCAGCATTGCTGGAAAGCTCAGGTAGCTGTTCTTTGCCCAGCATTGCTGGAGAGCTCAGGTAGCTCTTCTTTGCCCAGCAGTGCTGCAGAGCTCAGGTACCTGTTCTTTGCCCAGCATTGCTGGAGAGCTCAGGTAGCCGTTCTTTGCCCAGCATTGCTGGAGAGCTCAGGAAGCCGTTCTTTGCCCAGCATTGCTGCAGAGCTCAGGTAGCTGTCCTTTGCCCAGCATTGCTGGAGAGCTCAGGTAGCTGTCCTTTGCCCAGCATTGCTGGAGAGCTCAGGTAGCTGTCCTTTGCCCAGCATTGCTGGAGAGCTCAGGTAGCTGTCCTTTGCCCAGCATTGCTGGAGAGCTCAGGTAGCTGTCCTTTGCCCAGCATTGCTGGAGAGCTCAGGTAGCTGTCCTTTGCCCAGCATTGCTGGAGAGCTCAGGTAGCTGTCCTTTGCCCAGCATTGCTGGAGAGCTCAGGTAGCTGTCCTTTGCCCAGCATTGCTGGAGAGCTCAGGTAGCTGTCCTTTGCCCAGCATTGCTGGAGAGCTCAGGTAGCTGTCCTTTGCCCAGCATTGCTGGAGAGCTCAGGTAGCTGTCCTTTGCCCAGCATTGCTGGAGAGCTCAGGTAGCTGTCCTTTGCCCAGCATTGCTGGAGAGCTCAGGTAGCTGTCCTTTGCCCAGCATTGCTGGAGAGCTCAGGTAGCTGTCCTTTGCCCAGCATTGCTGGAGAGCTCAGGTAGCTGTCCTTTGCCCAGCATTGCTGGAGAGCTCAGGTAGCTGTCCTTTGCCCAGCATTGCTGGAGAGCTCAGGTAGCTGTCCTTTGCCCAGCATTGCTGGAGAGCTCAGGTAGCTGTCCTTTGCCCAGCATTGCTGGAGAGCTCAGGTAGCTGTCCTTTGCCCAGCATTGCTGGAGAGCTCAGGTAGCTGTCCTTTGCCCAGCATTGCTGGAGAGCTCAGGTAGCTGTCCTTTGCCCAGCATTGCTGGAGAGCTCAGGTAGCTGTCCTTTGCCCAGCATTGCTGGAGAGCTCAGGTAGCTGTCCTTTGCCCAGCATTGCTGGAGAGCTCAGGTAGCTGTCCTTTGCCCAGCATTGCTGGAGAGCTCAGGTAGCTGTCCTTTGCCCAGCATTGCTGGAGAGCTCAGGTAGCTGTCCTTTGCCCAGCATTGCTGGAGAGCTCAGGTAGCTGTCCTTTGCCCAGCATTGCTGGAGAGCTCAGGTAGCTGTCCTTTGCCCAGCATTGCTGGAGAGCTCAGGTAGCTGTCCTTTGCCCAGCATTGCTGGAGAGCTCAGGTAGCTGTCCTTTGCCCAGCATTGCTGGAGAGCTCAGGTAGCTGTCCTTTGCCCAGCATTGCTGGAGAGCTCAGGTAGCTGTCCTTTGCCCAGCATTGCTGGAGAGCTCAGGTAGCTGTCCTTTGCCCAGCATTGCTGGAGAGCTCAGGTAGCTGTCCTTTGCCCAGCATTGCTGGAGAGCTCAGGTAGCTGTCCTTTGCCCAGCATTGCTGGAGAGCTCAGGTAGCTGTCCTTTGCCCAGCATTGCTGGAGAGCTCAGGTAGCTGTCCTTTGCCCAGCATTGCTGGAGAGCTCAGGTAGCTGTCCTTTGCCCAGCATTGCTGGAGAGCTCAGGTAGCTGTCCTTTGCCCAGCATTGCTGGAGAGCTCAGGTAGCTGTCCTTTGCCCAGCATTGCTGGAGAGCTCAGGTAGCTGTCCTTTGCCCAGCATTGCTGGAGAGCTCAGGTAGCTGTCCTTTGCCCAGCATTGCTGGAGAGCTCAGGTAGCTGTCCTTTGCCCAGCATTGCTGGAGAGCTCAGGTAGCTGTCCTTTGCCCAGCATTGCTGGAGAGCTCAGGTAGCTGTCCTTTGCCCAGCATTGCTGGAGAGCTCAGGTAGCTGTCCTTTGCCCAGCATTGCTGGAGAGCTCAGGTAGCTGTCCTTTGCCCAGCATTGCTGGAGAGCTCAGGTAGCTGTTCCTTTGCCCAGCAGTGCTGCAGAGCTCAGGTAGCTGTCCTTTGCCCAGCAGTGCTTGAGAGCTCAGGTAGCTGTTCCTTTACCCAGCATTGCTGGAGAGCTCAGCTAGCTGTCCTTTGCCCAGCATTGCTGGAGAGCTCAGGTAGCTGTCCTTTGCCCAGCAGTGCTTGAGAGCTCAGGTAGCTGTTCCTTTACCCAGCATTGCTGGAGAGCTCAGCTAGCTGTCCTTTGCCCAGCATTGCTGGAGAGCTCAGGTAGCTGTCCTTTGCCCAGCATTGCTGGAGAGCTCAGGTAGCTGTCCTTTGCCCAGCATTGCTGGAGAGCTCAGCTAGCTGTCCTTTGCCCAGCATTGCTGGAGAGCTCAGCTAGCTGTCCTTTGCCCAGCATTGCTTGAGAGCTCAGGTAGCTGTTCCTTTACCCAGCATTGCTGGAGAGCTCAGGTAGCTGTTCTTTGCCCAGCATTGCTAAAGAGCTCAGGTAGCCCTTCTTTGATCAGCTGTGCATGCTGGGATTTTTAGCTCTTCTACAGCTCCAGAGATTGCTTATTGTGTACTGCAGCTTTGCTCTTCATTTATGGATGTCAGACACTTGTGAAGGCACTCTGCAAAGCAGCATGGTCATCCATAATACATGGGCAAGCAGTGTCTGCGGTTTAGTCTTGCATTGGGGAAGGGGGGGAGGTAGTTTCATGCCTTGCAAAGCTTGCCTATTTCAATGGTAGACTCCTTATGTAGCAAGATGATCTATTCCTTGAGGATTCACCTTTATGGGAGGTGGAGAGCAAAAATGGGCACAGTCTGCATACAAATAAGAGATGAGGTCATGTATGCGCCTCTTATGAAGCATCTGGAAGGTGCATTGCAGGCTGGACAGATCCCAAAATGCATTAGCACAACGAAACAAAAGAATTGTACTTCCACCATCCAAATTTTCTGTTGCCTATGATTTCTGGCTTTTTAAAGGGAACATGTCACAAAGCATATTCGTGTGAGAAACCTTAGAAGCTGGCGTTATCTCTCTCCTGGGTTGCTCACTGGTTCTGGGACAACCAGGCTGACCTGGTAAGATTTACTGCAGGTAACTGCACTGAAACGGCTGCCCATTCCAGTAGCCACAGTGGGGGGCTACTTACTCGGGGGTGTGTGTGTGTCACAGATTTCCTTTAAAAGCCCTGTTCATTCTTCGATTGCTAAAATGTCAAAGAAAACTCATCACAAATGGAACTAATTGGTGTAAATGACTTGTCTAAAGATAAGTGTGTATTAGTTTTGGATGGAGTGGAGAGAGGTTAGGACCCCTGTCGGGTTTTTATTGCTGGCTATGTCTCTGCTGATGAGAATCATCTTCTCTTTGACCTGCTGACTGTCACTGACACCTTGCAAGTGGAGGAAAAATGTAATCCTTTCAGTCGTCACTAAGTCAGAAATAGAAAGAAAAGCTTGCAATGCAGACACTCGTTCTAGTGATCACTGTCTATGGCCTTGTTCACACGGGTTGCAGGCTCCACCACTCCTCCGACAAGCTATCTTCAGCGATCGCGTTTCAGAGGATGTTAGAGCAGTGGCCTTCCATCATTCATGTGTGCTATACTGGCAGCTCCTGGATGCTTTTTTGGTTTTCGTTTTTAATCCCAATGGAGATTTGCTGTTGCAATACCACAGCCATGTGCCCAGGCAGGTTACAACTCGTTCCCATTGATTGCAGTGGTCGCATTTGGCAAGCATCACTGCCTGCCAAAGTTAACATGCTGTTTAAAATTTGCTGCAGCTTCGACGCAAAGCATCACAGGCGTGGCATGTGTACAAGAATGAGCAGCCGCTGAGTGGGCAGTCAGGGAGGAGGGGGCATAAAATCACATCAAGCTGTTTTGACTACCCCTTGGCTGCCCGTGTTAATGAAGCCTAGGTGAGGGGTCTCTACTACATCCAGGAGTGCCCAGCAGAGTCCACCCTTACATCCAGGACTGCCCATCAGAGCCCCCCACATCCGATGTCAGTCAAAGTCCCAGCAGGTGGCAGAGCAGCATGGTGGTGGAACAGGTCTAGATAGAGGACCTGTAAATACGGGGGCTAGAGCAATCATGTCATTGGTTGCTGGGATGCCGGCGGTCCTAGAAACCAACCACAACAGGGGGGTTGTTGGGGTTTGGCGTTTGTAGGGGTACAATTCCGCTCTGGGGACTGAGAAGGGTCATGGCTGCTAGTAGATGTGCCAGTCTCCATATTACGATACCCTAGCTAGCTGGGCGTTGCTGCGGGCTAGATAAAATCTCATAGCTGGCTGGATGTGGCCCATGGGCTGTAGTTTGGAGACTTGGGGAGATACGCTACTCCCTTCCTATTGAGTTTTCAGACAAGAACCATAACCCCCCATTTCGTTCGAACGCTCTGCAAAACGCTCAAACACGGAAATCCCATTATTTCCTATGGGAATGGTTCACACCTGGGCGTATTACAGGCCGTATGAACGTGCTACAAAACGCCCTGCGCCCAAAGAAATACAGGAGCTTCTTTGGGGCGTTTTTGTTGCGCGCTTCCATTGGGATACAGCCAAGTAGCCCTCGGAAACGCGTGTTTGTCCCACGGTTTTTACCGCAAATCGCTGTAAAAACGCGAGACAAACACGCATATTCGATACGCCTAGGTGTGAACCCAGTCTAAAACTGCCTTGACTTTTGTTTTAAGAGAAAATAACTGTTCTGGAATTGGCGTTGACATTCTTGCGTTCACATCCCCTTGTATCGTACCCTGGAATTCGTGTTCTCCAAATTGTGCTAATTAACTTGATAGAGAAGCTTTTGTATTCCTTTGGTGAGTCATTGAATTGAAGATTCCCGAGCAGAGATTATGATGTCCCGTCTGCGAGTCTCTCGAGTTCTCCATAAATCACACAGGATTTTCTTTTTTTCCCCTCTTTTTAAGAGATTGGATTCTCTCAGCGCTGTCAGAAAAGCGCCTCTGCGGCACATTGAATATCGTCTGCTGCAGATAATGTATTTGGGGAAAGTCTACGTTACGCAGAAGCAAGTTGCTTTTTGTTTTGTGTGTAGAGACGACGGCATATTCCAAAAGACCTGACTCGGGTTCCATATAATACATTTCTGGTACCTGCTGAGCCCCCGGGATTTATCTATTGTGTGAATTCTGCTGAAATATGGAATCAACAATACTTCTAATGTGTTCACGTATTGGGGGGGGGGGGGGGGGGCTGTAATAATCACTCATTGTGCATGTTGTTAAGCTGTTTATAAATTGCGTGAGCAAAGTGCTTCAGTTTGGTGTAGGATGCATCTCTATTGCTAAATATTAGGGATGCACCAATAACAATTTTTCCAGACCGAGTACGAGCACCGACACTGTTCCTCAAGTACTCGCCGATACCAATTGCCGATCCTTTTTATTTTTATTTTTTCTAAAACAATACAGACTAATGATTTTAGGACTGTGGAGGAGTGCCAGGGCCCGGTTGCAGTAGTCCCCTGGTAGTTCAGCCACTGACTCCAAGCTGCAGAGGGACTACAAATCTCAGCAATACATTATATAGCAGTGCAGAATACCACCAGCTATAGAGGACTACAAATTCCAGCAATACATCGTAAAGCAATGCAGAATACCATCCGCTATAGAGGATTACAAATCCCAGCAATACATTGTAAAGAAATGCAGAATGGCATCTGCTAAAGAGGACTGCAAATTCCAGCAATGCAAAATGGCACCGGCTATGGGGGACTACAAATCCCAGCAATACATTATACAGCAATGCAGAATAATACCACCAGCTATAGAGGACTGCAAATTCCAGGGATCTTTCTTCCAGCAGATCTTGCATAGATTTCAGTATTACATCCGTGTGCATGAGCCCTTAGGGCTCGTTCACACCATAGCGATGCGGTAGACGCTTGTTGCCCGTGTGTTTAGCACACGCAGAAGAAACCGGATGTCACCAGCACACGGGAAAGATGATGTATCCATCCAAAACGTCTTTTATTGACGCACAAACATGCTGTCCCAAGGATGGCAACGTTTCGGAGTGTGCAGTGTCACTTCATCACGCACAGCAGACCTAGCGTGCTGTAACGTGCTCTGGGTGTGTTGCTTTGCCATTCATTTGAACCACAATATCGCGCATTGCCGTGAAGATAAAAAATGCATGCATTTTATTTTCTCAATGGAACGCATGGTATTGTGGTACAGCCAGGTGGTGCCTTGGGGTGCCATTCAAATGAATGACAACGCAATGCACCCAGCGCATGATACTTGCATTGCGCGATACCATGTATTTAAGTCCCAATGCAAGCCTGATCTCAAACCTCCAGCTACTATGGAACAAGGAATGTACTATATAAGTGAACTAAAGGGTAAGTCGTGCAACCTTCCGGAGTTCTTCCTTAATGATGGAGTGGG
>NW_017306287.1:1443263-1454548 GCF_000935625.1 Nanorana parkeri
GGTTTATTGCACCCGTTATCCTACTTTTTCTAAGCGTGAGAAACTTTAATGAGTTTTGAGTAATGACTTGTCATATTTTTGTACTTTTTATTTTTTTTTGGCTTGCTGGCGTGTTCCGGCGCTCATTTGTCGGACTGTCAAGGATGATTTTGTGAAACGCAATTTTCTGGGTCATTTCCCAGCTAATTATCCAGGTAAACCTAATTGGTATTGTTCTAATCGCCGCTCACACAAATTGTTTCTGGAAACTGAGTTTTAGATGTTGTCAGCTTTGTAAGGAACTCTTCATATCATTTCCCTATTCCCACCGCAGAGCCAAGGGAGTCTGGTCAGGCAACTACAAGTCTCAGCATGCACTCTCTCGTTCTGCCTGCTTAGTTACCTGTCAGGAACAGGCACCTTCTTAACACATGAACTGCCAACCTCAGAAAAGCCATCTGAACGGTCAGTTTAAATAGGCGAAATGCATTCTCAGAACAAAGTCTTGCAGCTCCATTCTGTTTTAAACAAAAAGAAACCCTTGCTGTCTGCGTTGAAGCAGAGGTCTCTCTGCAGCGGTCCATCTGCTGACTTGAGTAGAGTGTGAGTTTTGCTGATTGCAGAGCTATGGTCTGACTCAGCTGGAGTTGTCAGACCTCTGCAGAGAGACCACTGCTTCCACACAGAAGGCTTTCAAGGAAAAGAAACTGTAAGCCTTTGTGCACCTTCTGTGTTGAGACACTGGGAATGTATTTAGCTCAGTTAGTATGGGTGTCAGGAGCCAGTCTGTACAATCCAGGAGCCAACAGGATTTTTTTTGGAAGCTAGCTTCATTGACAACAACGAGGGGAACCCTCAAAAATTAGGCGCCAACTGTAAATTTTAATGAGCATTGGCGACCTGGCTCCTGGGATTTGTCCACGGCCCTAAGTTAGCGTCTTTAAACTGAAAGCTCATTTGGTCTTTGTTATAGGCCAGACTCAGCTGGGGTTATGTCAGACCAGTGCAGAGAGACCACTGCTTCCATATAGAGAACAAGGGTGCTTCTCTGCAGCATTCTGGCGGGGTAAAGGCTTTTCTACTCCGGCTATCAAGGAAACAAACATTAGGACTTTGCACACCTTTTTGTTTTGATGCACATGGAGTATATTGAAAATTCAATTGTACATTTTACAAAAAAAATGATGAGACAGGTCCCTTTTTGCTGACTGGTAGAGGTGTGTAGTAGGGATTTTTTGTTTCGCACTTGGTCCCTACATTCTAATTTCGTACGACCTGCCCATCTTGGACAGGCAGATCATACTTGAGATCATCGCAAGCCCTCCCTGCTGAGCGGAGGGCTTTCTATGATTGCAGTGCTGAGCGGGCAGTGTGCGCTTGCGCACACCGGCCCGTGCGGCATTCGTCTTCCGACTACACCACCAACCTGCCGAAAATCGTACAATTTTCGCCGGGTTTTCAAGCGTGCTCGGAAGCGGAAATTCGTACGACCTTACAGTGGAAACGGTCGCACGCTGCCCATACACCTGCCGATTTATCGTGGGATCAACCGCTATTATCGTACGATAATCGGCAGGTGTATGGGCACCTTAATGCTGTAACTTTTTTCCTGTTGGGTTAGGAGGGGTTAAGGGTCCAGGCCGCAGCTGTGCAGCCGGCTTCATACATTTCTCCCCTGTCATCAGGTAATTGGAAGATGTATGTGCAATCTCACCATCACCCTCTGCCTGCCGGTTTCTCTGCATCTCTGTAAATGATCGCAGCTAATTTTGAGGGATCTGCATTGAGTTAATTACTACCTAGTCCGGGCTGCAGGATGGACAAATTATTGCTGGTCCACAGCTAGCTTTTGTTTTGCTGGCAATTTTGTGATGATTTATTGATTAATTGCCATTTCAGCGTATGTTTGTGTTGTATGTTTGTGTTGTATGTTTGTGTTGTATGTTTGTGTTGTATGTTTGTGTTGTATGTTTGTGTTGTATGTTTGTGTTGTATGTTTGTGTTGTATGTTTGTGTTGTATGTTTGTTGTGTTTGTGGCTTGGGGGAAATTTTAGTCAGTATAATGTTTTGTTCAAACCAGGTCATCACAGATCCCAGATCCTAGGTCATGACAGATTCCAGATCCTAGGTCATGACAGATCCCAGATCCTAGGTCATGACAGATCCCAGGAGCCAGGTCATGACAGATCCCAGGAGCCGGGTCATCACAGATCCCAGGAGCCGGGTCCTCACAGATCCCAGGAGCCGGGTCCTCACAGATCCCAGGAGCCGGGTCCTCACAGATCCCAGGAGCCGGGTCCTCACAGATCCCAGGAGCCGGGTCCTCACAGATCCCAGGAGCCGGGTCCTCACAGATCCCAGGAGCCGGGTCCTCACAGATCCCAGGAGCCGGGTCCTCACAGATCCCAGGAGCCGGGTCCTCACAGATCCCAGGAGCCGGGTCCTCACAGATCCCAGGAGCCGGGTCCTCACAGATCCCAGGAGCCGGGTCCTCACAGATCCCAGGAGCCGGGTCCTCACAGATCCCAGGAGCCGGGTCCTCACAGATCCCAGGAGCCGGGTCCTCACAGATCCCAGGAGCCGGGTCCTCACAGATCCCAGGAGCCGGGTCCTCACAGATCCCAGGAGCCGGGTCCTCACAGATCCCAGGAGCCGGGTCCTCACAGATCCCAGGAGCCGGGTCCTCACAGATCCCAGGAGCCGGGTCCTCACAGATCCCAGGAGCCGGGTCCTCACAGATCCCAGGAGCCGGGTCCTCACAGATCCCAGGAGCCGGGTCCTCACAGATCCCAGGAGCCGGGTCCTCACAGATCCCAGGAGCCGGGTCCTCACAGATCCCAGGAGCCGGGTCCTCACAGATCCCAGGAGCCGGGTCCTCACAGATCCCAGGAGCCGGGTCCTCACAGATCCCAGGAGCCGGGTCCTCACAGATCCCAGGAGCCGGGTCCTCACAGATCCCAGGAGCCGGGTCCTCACAGATCCCAGGAGCCGGGTCCTCACAGATCCCAGGAGCCGGGTCCTCACAGATCCCAGGAGCCGGGTCCTCACAGATCCCAGGAGCCGGGTCCTCACAGATCCCAGGAGCCGGGTCCTCACAGATCCCAGGAGCCGGGTCCTCACAGATCCCAGGAGCCGGGTCCTCACAGATCCCAGGAGCCGGGTCCTCACAGATCCCAGGAGCCGGGTCCTCACAGATCCCAGGAGCCGGGTCCTCACAGATCCCAGGAGCCGGGTCCTCACAGATCCCAGGAGCCGGGTCCTCACAGATCCCAGGAGCCGGGTCCTCACAGATCCCAGGAGCCGGGTCCTCACAGATCCCAGGAGCCGGGTCCTCACAGATCCCAGGAGCCGGGTCCTCACAGATCCCAGGAGCCGGGTCCTCACAGATCCCAGGAGCCGGGTCCTCACAGATCCCAGGAGCCGGGTCCTCACAGATCCCAGGAGCCGGGTCCTCACAGATCCCAGGAGCCGGGTCCTCACAGATCCCAGGAGCCGGGTCCTCACAGATCCCAGGAGCCGGGTCCTCACAGATCCCAGGAGCCGGGTCCTCACAGATCCCAGGAGCCGGGTCCTCACAGATCCCAGGAGCCGGGTCCTCACAGATCCCAGGAGCCGGGTCCTCACAGATCCCAGGAGCCGGGTCCTCACAGATCCCAGGAGCCGGGTCCTCACAGATCCCAGGAGCCGGGTCCTCACAGATCCCAGGAGCCGGGTCCTCACAGATCCCAGGAGCCGGGTCCTCACAGATCCCAGGAGCCGGGTCCTCACAGATCCCAGGAGCCGGGTCCTCACAGATCCCAGGAGCCGGGTCCTCACAGATCCCAGGAGCCGGGTCCTCACAGATCCCAGGAGCCGGGTCCTCACAGATCCCAGGAGCCGGGTCCTCACAGATCCCAGGAGCCGGGTCCTCACAGATCCCAGGAGCCGGGTCCTCACAGATCCCAGGAGCCGGGTCCTCACAGATCCCAGGAGCCGGGTCCTCACAGATCCCAGGAGCCGGGTCCTCACAGATCCCAGGAGCCGGGTCCTCACAGATCCCAGGAGCCGGGTCCTCACAGATCCCAGGAGCCGGGTCCTCACAGATCCCAGGAGCCGGGTCCTCACAGATCCCAGGAGCCGGGTCCTCACAGATCCCAGGAGCCGGGTCCTCACAGATCCCAGGAGCCGGGTCCTCACAGATCCCAGGAGCCGGGTCCTCACAGATCCCAGGAGCCGGGTCCTCACAGATCCCAGGAGCCGGGTCCTCACAGATCCCAGGAGCCGGGTCCTCACAGATCCCAGGAGCCGGGTCCTCACAGATCCCAGGAGCCGGGTCCTCACAGATCCCAGGAGCCGGGTCCTCACAGATCCCAGGAGCCGGGTCCTCACAGATCCCAGGAGCCGGGTCCTCACAGATCCCAGGAGCCGGGTCCTCACAGATCCCAGGAGCCGGGTCCTCACAGATCCCAGGAGCCGGGTCCTCACAGATCCCAGGAGCCGGGTCCTCACAGACCCCTGGAGCCGGGTCATCCCAGATCCCAGGAGCCGGGTCAGCCCAGATGCCAGGTCCTCAAAGATCCCAGGAGCCAGGCCATCCCAGATCCCAGGTCATCCCAGATCCCAGGAGCCAGGTCGCCAGTGCTCCTTTTAAAATTTACAGCCTGCACCTTACTTTTGGGTTTTCTGTATTGTTGCCGCTGGAGCTGACTCCTAAAAAATCCTGCAGGCTCCTGGAATGGACAGACTGGTTCCTGGATTCCATATTCATTTGTCCATCCCGGGTTCAAACCTAACAATATACAGTATATAGTTTGTAAAGGAATGCAAGATGTGTACACGCTAGGGGACCCTTTTTTTAACAAAAGGGGGAAATAATAATAATAAAAAAAATAACAGAAATGTTGGGTACAACACGCCGAAGCAAACTACACGTCATTCTGTAAGGGTTTGCGTGTTCTTTAACCTTCAATCTTTCTATGTGCTGCGTCCTGGCAATCATGAGTGCTGATATGTGAATCTATAAGATATCAGCCTGCATGGTAGTATTTTAGAGACTGGGTTTATTTTGATACACATGTCACCAAATGTGGGTCGTTCTGTTGTCTTCCTGACGCTAATAGCACAATTAAGTCCTGAGTTGGAGGTAATGGAGGGTGATAGCACATTTCAGTGATGGCGGAGGAGAGTGGGTGGATGAATGAAGTCACACTTTCAGATCATCTCATACGTGACAAATTAACTGCTACTTTTTATCCTCGCTGCCATTGTTGCTGCTGGAAGTAAAGCCGCTTCCACTGAGATATGAGCAGTCCAGGCTCGTGGTTCTCACATTTCCTCTAATACATTTGCTGTGTATTTATATTAGCTTTATACTATTAGCTTTTGCATTTATAACTACTTACCTTTTGATTAGATTTTTTTATTTTCTAGGGATGCACCGATAGTTTTTTTAGTATCTAGTAGCAATATTTTTTTTTCAGTACTCTCCAATACCGGAAGTCCCATTAAGGAAGCCGGGCGGCATGTAATGACTCGTCGCCCGGCTTTCTGATTAGCTGGGAAGCCGTCTCCCTGTTCCATCGTGACGAGGAAGCATGAAGCCGGCTTTCAGGCCAATCAGGAAGCCGGAGACAGGTAATGATTCGCCGCCTGACTTCCTGATTGGCCAGCTTCCCGACCAATCTGGAAACTAGGTTATAGGTAAGTTTTATTATTATTGTTTACACTAACAAAGCAAGATCCTTGAGACAGGTGGTTGTACACAGTAGGGGACCCTTTTGTATTGTTATCTGCAGCCTTAAAGAAGAAATCCAGGGAAAAATAAAAGTACTCAAAAAATATATTGTCCCCTGTAAAGAGAAATCCCTCAAAAAGGAGATGGTCTGATAAATGGATCACAAATAAATTAAGTGATATAACAAAATTTAATGGTCATTTATACATAAAGACACCTATACAAAACATTTAAAAACAATTAAAAAAACTTCCCTGGAATCACCTAAATGTAATAATATGGATGTTCGGATACATAAATCTCCTAAAGTGCAGGAAGTCTCTGGTGCAGGCAAAATGGTGATATATCAAAAACGGAGCTGTACTTACGTTGCGTTTTGTGACTCGTAATGGAGTAGTCCTTGTTATAGCCCACAGCGATGCATGCATGTAGATTGTTTCAAAACAATGTATCCATTTGTAACGATTTCATTTTCAAAAGGGTCCGCTTCAATGGCGGAGCAGAGGTTCCTTGAATGTTTTCCTCCCCGTCTGTTTCTACTCACACCACACAGACGGGGAGGAAAACATTCAAGGAACCTCTGCTCCGCCATTGAAGCGGACCCTTTTGAAAATGAAATAGTTACAAACGGATACATTGTTTTGAAACAATCTACATGCATGCATCGCTGTGGGCTATAACAAGGACTACTCCATTACGAGTCACAAAACGCAACGTAAGTACAGCTCCGTTTTTGATATATCACCATTTTGCCTGCACCAGAGACTTCCTGCACTTTAGGAGATTTATGTATCCGAACATCCATATTATTACATTTAGGTGATTCCAGGGAAGTTTTTTTAATTGTTTTTAAATGTTTTGTATAGGTGTCTTTATGTATAAATGACCATTAAATTTTGTTATATCACTTAATTTATTTGTGATCCATTTATCAGACCATCTCCTTTTTGAGGGATTTCTCTTTACAGGGGACAATATATTTTTTGAGTAGTCTATTGAAAACCTGGAGTTTGGTCATACATATATGTTTTTGTTTCTTTTTGCGTTAAACTCCTTCTTGTTCCCTTGTTTTTTTCGGAAAAATAAAAGTCTTGGGACTAAAATAGAATAGAGCCGGCTTGCTCTTAGACTGGTCCCTGGAACCTCTCTCCCCTTCCACTGCAGCCATCTAAGGATCAATAAAAAAAAGGACCCTTGCAGTGGGACTACCTCTGTGCTGCAAGGACTAAGTGCTCTTTTGTCTAGGAACTGGAGTAAAGCGGATTTACTTACCTGATCCCCGCTGGCTCCCTTTGGGCTGCTAGACTGGTCTCCACAACCTCTTCTGCTCTGGGCTCCAGTGGTCTAAGGACTGCTGATGTCATCGTTGAGGGACATTTCATAGCTGCAGTGGAGGGTGAGAAGAGGAGAGTGCAGACAGCTTGGGAAGCGGGGAGTCGGGTAAATAAGTCTACTTTACTCCAGCCCCTAGGTATCACACCCAGATATCGAAACTGTTACCCAGAGAATTTGGTGTATTCATCTCGGCACACGGGTACTAGGGGGGCAAGGTGATGTAACAGGGACCTGTCCCAGTTTATCTTAATACCAAGGAAGGAACCAAGTACATTATGTCCATCAGCTGTAATGCAGAGTGCAGGGAAGTAGATGTATCCTTTAGATATAACAGGGTTTCGCCTGCGTATAGGGATATTTTTTCTTCTAGTGGATCAACTGGTAGCCCTTCCAAGATTCCAAGGCCAAAGTGAACATGCTTGGAGACCCATTTGTCCCTCTATGTAAAGGAAAATGCTCCAACAGGGTATTAGTCTGTAAACGAACCATCGGTGCGGAGTAGAGTAGTCCTAGCAAAGAAATAAATGTAGGTCCATATGGAGAGCTTTCCAAAGATATTCCCATTTGACAGTCGAATGCCTTTTCAGCATCTAGGGAGGTGACCAATCCTGTCCTGACGCCCCAATATGGATGAATAGACACAGGAGATTGATGTCAGAGCCCTTGCCCAGCATGAATCCACATTGATCTCTATGCACTAGGGTAAAATAACAGTATTCAGTAAGCCAGAAAGGATCTTAGTCATTAGCATGGTGTCTACAGTCAACAAGGAAATTGACTTGTAGGACAAGCAAAGGTCCTGGTTCCTGCCAGGTGTGAGGATCACTGTAACTGCAGACAGGACTAAACAAAAAAGGCATCTGCTTTACTAGGGATGCAGCGATACTTTTCGAGTAGCAGTGCCGATACTTGGCATTTTCATGAGAACTACCAGGGTTGCAGCGGTTGCAGCTGGGACTTGGCTCTGGCGCTCCACCACTGTCCTGAAATCATTAGTCTGTATTGTTTTAGAAAAACTGTCGCATGACGATAACCAAAAATGTATCAGTACTTGTATCTGTGAGTACTTGGGCAAGTGTCAGTACTTGTACTTGCAAAAATGGTATCGGTGCATCCCTTACCCATGCTTTACATTTGGTACAATGCAGACAGGTATATCCAGGGGGGTGTGGGCACCTATGTAGAAAGAGGGGTACAGTGTGTCAGGGTGGACCCCAGGTTGTAAGTACTAGCATGGCACAGACAATTCTCCCAATGTTATCCTTGCATAGGTGCCTGCTTTCTCCTGGATGTCCCATGTGACCCTATCTGTCACTCAGCCCTGAAAAGATTGGCGGTACAAGAAGTTGAAATATGCTTATCTATAATTATAAACTGACGAAAGATGACATGATATACTGTATTTTTTTGCATCTAGACATCCTTTTGCTGCTGCAGATCAGCAGTGGTCACTGGTTGTAGACCTGGCTGATATAGAACTAGTTTTACTGCATCAGTGCAGATAGCAGAAACCTAAAAATTGTCAGTGTTTTGATGTGCACTTACTCTGGGCTATTTACTGTCACAACGATGAAATGACGATAACCTATTGTTATAACAAAAAAGCTCACTTCTATGATAGTGTTGCTTCAGGACTGTGCTGACCTATTTAGGTATAGACTATTAAAGTGATATAATATAAATTAATCAAATCCTGCTCCATCGGCGGTATGTCTTATGCTCTCCCGCTGTCTTGTCCAACTTTCTGTTTGTTTTTTCCTTTTTAAATGTTGTTTATTGTTACGTATTATCTTCATCACCTTCAGCTTTACCGAATCCCTGGGGGTCTATGATCGCAAGTTGCAGCATTTCCCAGCAGATTGGCCTGCAACCTCCTGCCTTTAGGCATTTTCTTGTTGGTCCATCCTTGTGATGGGTGGACTTACTGGCCAGTAAGAATGCACATCCCAGGGGATTATTGGCCCGGGGATACGCCAATAATCGGTACTATCAAGAGTGTGGAAGCGTGTTTGTTATAGTACCCAGGGTGCTAAAGACTGCGAATATGTAGAGTCTATGTTGCAGTTCTAAATTCAGCTTGGTACCTTTTGTGGCATTGACAGGTGAACCTTGTACTCTTGCATGGGGCTTTGTCTTGTGTGTGTATAAATAGCTTTGTCATAAGAGAAGCTTTTTTCTATTCTGTTAAAAGCTTGAATACTCTGTACCAGCTTAATACACATTTGAAATGCAAAGATGGTAACTGCAGCCAGTTTTATGATCTAGGCAACCTTGGTAATTGGCATAGCTAGTCTGTGGACCTCCTACAGCGACAGTGGCCGCTGTATGAGCAGCAAAGCTTGGTCAAGAACACCTCTAGCCTGCTCATTGGACACTGAAGGAGCGGCAGCACACTGATGTGGTCAACTTTGTGCTCTGTTCTCTCCTGTCAGCATGTTCCCTGTCGACACATGTGCAGTTCAGCAGAGTCTGATTAGCTGTCCTTCACTCTTACAGGTTGAGTGTCACTGTATGGGGATTTTAATATCTATAGTTCCATTTTAATTGCACAGCATTTGAAGTATAACTGTACATTTTTATTGAAGCTTCCCCTGCCAGTCTGGGGGTCTTAGTCGACACGTTTTGGTCTGTGTCAATGCACTTGGTTTGGACACCAGTTTAAGATGCTTCTGAGACCCTTCAGCATTCATTGCATTTGAGCTGCAGTTACCCTCTTCTGACCTGCATTTGACCTTTTTCGAGCTGCTTTTGCAATGCCATAGACTTGTATGAGGAGGGAAGCTGTACCAATGCAAGCAAAAGTCCATCCAGTTTAGCCCTTTTTACTCACCTGTTCCTTAACCAGCAAAACATTGCCGATGAAGCTGCAGAGCTGCTTGTAACCTGGTCAGCTGGTGCTGCCCACTCTCCATTCAGTCCTATGTAGAGGCCACAGTCTGTCCACTGGAGTGGGTATAAGAGTGGCAGGGGGGGGCACGGGGAACCTCAATATAAGTGTAACTGCACCAAGGGTGCAAGTCAGATGCAGTTGCTATTGTAAACAGATATTTTACTTAATGTTTGGCGTAAAACATGGAGGTGGAATTGGATGCTGACTTCTCCCTTTACTTTGGAGGAAAGGGAATGATCCTTTCACAACATGAGCATGTTTTTTTCTTTTTTTTTTCTTTTTTAATATTAGAAATTTTATTGAGAATACAAATTTCAATGCAAGAAAGAGAAAGACAAAGTACATGGAGTAGAGGACGCTTTCCATAGAAGTATCGAATTGCACTTAGAAAACAGTAACCAAATAAAGGGCTACAAGTGGGGACAGACAACAATAAAATTGCAAATACAAAGGAAGGTCAAACCTGAGTTACAACCAACTAACAAACCCAGTAGGAGAGGTAAAGGTAGCGAACCCGTGTAGGGGTATTGCCAGTGAGAGCTATGAAGGCCACGAAACCCGTACCACGGACTGATCCGTGGAGCTCCCCGCACCCACCAGCGTCCCAGATGGAACTATCCCAACCACTGTGCCAAGATGTGATAGGAAGTGTCCAAATAAATCAGGAAAAAGAACAAAAGAAATGAGGAAGTAAAAGGAACAAAGAAAAGAACAAGATCAGCTATGCACGGTAAAAGTGGCAAGAAAAACCTAAAAAGAGCAGGTATACAAAGTGCGTAATACTACCCAAAGGACCAACAGAGCCCAGAACTCCAAGAGTTCTGAAGAGTGGATAGACACCACCACTCCATCAATCAAAAGTGTCCCTATATGGAGGGTTAACCCGAGAGAGAAACCATGGAGACCAGATCGCAGAAAATGTATCATATCGATCATACACTTGGGCCACGATTCCTCCATGTGCAGCAATCCATTCAGTTCCCTTGCTCACTCCCCAAATGTTGTCCTCCAGTGTCTTGGGATTACAGCCCTTGCCGCAATCAGGGAAAAACGTAGCAGGTCTTTCTTGGTGGACTTGTAAGAGACCAGTAGTATTGAAAGCAAAGCCACATGGGGAGTACGTGTGGGGACAGAGCATCAAAGATCATGGTCCAGAAAGGAACTAGTTTGGGGCATTCCCACCAGATGTGGGTCATAGTGCTAACAGCAGAGTTACAGCGCCAACAAACTGCAGGGCAATGTGGGAAAATGTTATGAAGCACATAGGAGCAAAGGTATCATCTGGCAAGAATAAAACAATTCCTCTCCTGTGCTGATTTATGGGAGAGGGTACAAGCCTTAGTTTTATCTTCTGTAGTATGGGACCA
>NW_017306287.1:1454739-1464164 GCF_000935625.1 Nanorana parkeri
TATTATGATGAGTTGAAATCACCCCCATTTTTCTTACACCGGTAGTATGGAAAGCAGAGCCACCTGGGGAGTACCCGTGGGGACAGAGGTGGTCACTCTCTGATAAGCATCAAAGATCATGGTCCGGAAAGGAACCAGTTTGGGGCATTCCCACCAGATGTGGGCCATAGTGCCAACCGCAGAGTTACAGCGCCAACAAACTGCGGAGCAATGTGGGAACGTTTTATGAAGCGCATTGGGGCAATGGTACCATCTGGTAAGAATTTTTAAATTCCTCTCCTGTGCTGAAGAAGCTATGGTGCAATTTTGGGAGAGGGTACAAGCCTTAGTTTTATCTTCTGTAGCAAAGGAGCAACCCAGTTCTCTCTCCCAAACAGCCAAGAAGGGGGGGGGGGCAGGATGGCAAAGGGGCAGCAATAACTGATAAAGGAGGGAGTAGGGGCAGACTTCTGGGTACACATAGATTCAAAAGGGGATAAGACATGAGCATGTTTATAGTCATCTGGTGAGCCTGCAAGATGGTTGTTAGGTTTGGAGAACACGTCATTCAAATGACGGATCCTTCACCGATCGATGTCCTTTGAAAAAGATTTTCATAAGTGAGCCTTTCCTTTCTTCTCTTCCTAGCATTATATTTTATGTTTTTCGCTGTCATTTTATTAAATGACTAATCCCATCCCTTTTTAACTTTGCTGCAGATGATCCCTTGACACATTAATTATTTAATTGCCGCGGTTTGGTTAGGAGGTGGGCTCCCACTCAGGAGCAGGAGACAAAGCTTTTATTTAGTGCCATCATCTAATACAAGGTCCTTTTTTTTTTTTTTTTTAATGGAGGGGGGAAGGGATAGACACATTTCTTGCATGAAAAGTCAAGGCATTCTATATAATTTAGTTTATTATCCTGTAATTCATTGATCGGATTTACAAAATAGGACAGCGAATGTCTTGAGGTTTCACCTGCCTCATGTTTCTATTTTAAAGAGGTCTGATATCTTTTTATATGCTAACCTGGTTTACAGGAGTAGAGCGTGAAGGCATCTCTCTAATGATAGCCATCAGCGACTTGGAGCACATTGCTGATGGGTAATGCTGATTATTAGCACAGTTTTGGCTGAGGGCATGAAATAAATGGACCCTTTTAACCACTTCAAGACCAGGTGTTTAGACCCCCTTCCTGGCCAGGCCATTTTTCAGTATTCAAGAGAAAGCTCTTTGTTGCGTATACCTCACATTTATTTTTCTGCCCGTTACTGAACTTGCCATCACCACAAAAACCCACAGGTTTTGCAGACCTTGAATATTCCTCTGATGCATGGCTCGCAATAAGACCAGAGTATTCTAAATAGACAGTTCTGCTATTGGACCCTTTTTATCAAACTGTTCCAGGGGCCACCTACCCGACCCTTTACATTCATTGTACTTGTGCTCCCTTGCCACTCCTTCCTCTGAAGCAGGCAGCCAAGCTACCCACTGCTTCCAGGTACCTGCTTCCCTATGAGAGTGCTTGTGCCTAACAGCCAGTCACTAGGCCTGGGCATTGGCGCATATCCAAGGGAGTAAAGTCACCGCTCCTTTTGCCTTGCTGACAACACTGATTTCAGTGCTAGCTGTAACAAAGTAGCGATGGAGTAGCAGTGTCATGTTGAGTATAAGGGGGTCAGGCGGGGACCCTATTGCAGAGACTTTTCTTAGCTTGAACAAGGAGACACTGAGGGGAATTTATTAAAACTGGAGCGGACAAAATCTGGAGCAGCTGTGCATGGCAACCAATCAGCTTCTATCTTTCATTTTCAAACCTTAAAGGATAAGGTCACCTTTTGCAAAAAAAATTAAGAAATGCATAATTAATATATTTAAAAAAAATGAATTTTTTAAAAATATTTGCACTCAAGCCTGGAAAGCACTGTATGAGGTGATTTAATGTAGTTTGAAGTCCAGACATCCTTCCCCCCATCTCTCCTAACTGAAACTCTGTACGAGCTCTGCCTGGGAGAGTATGTGCAGAAGCCTGAGCTTTGCAGCTGTGATCGAGTGATCACAATTGCAATGCTTTCCAGGCTTGAATGCAAATATTAAAGAATTACATATTTTTTAAATATATATATTATTAATTATGCATTTCTTTAATTTTTGCAAAAGGTGATCTTATCCTTTAACTGAACAAACCTGAAGTGAGAAGCTGATTGGTTGCCCTGGGCAACTGCACCATATTTTCTCTGCTCCAGTTTCGATAAATCCCCCTCAGTGTCTCTAACTTGGACCTGTAATCAAAAAGTGAAGTAGTGCTATCTAATAGGGAATATCAAAACATAATACATGTGCTCATGTGCAAATAGTACCCTGAAATGTACCTTTTTGTCCTGAATTGTTTCTGAAATGTAACAGTTGACGTCCTGTGTCTTGAACCTCCTAACTGTTCATCTGCAGTGTGAGATTATCTAGGCATTGTGCCTGTGAGATTAGGTGCTGTTACTGCTGAGATGCATACTGCTCTCCTTGCTGGAGAGAAAGCTGTATCTGAGGACCTCCAGTCCAAGGATTTCTCTGCATCTGCTTTATTCATTCTGCGGATCTGTGCTTCCTCCATCTCTTTTGCTCATCCTAAATATTCCTACACCATTCATTGTATCTATGAATGGTGTACTTACTCATTTTTACTGACATGAGTAAGTAAAACCCTGCCTGTATCAAGATGGTCACCTTCACACAGAGACACAGTGCAGAATAGGGCATGGTAAGTTTGCAATTGGGAAAAGAGCACAGGCGATACTGGTTCTTGGTCGTTCATCCTGTGCTTGGCATCCCCTGCCTAGGCATGGCTTCCACAGTATTCCTAATACTAGTTGCCTGGTGGTTGTATCAATTCAATGGCTGAAGTACTTTCAGCCACTGGTTTGGAGCTAGTATGCTGTGGCTGTGTATCAATAAAAAACTCTTCTCCAATGTGCAGAGTATCGTGCATATGCTCCCTATATGTTGTGTTTGAATTTAGAACATACACCACTCCTTTGTATCTGGAGCATGCAGTTCTTTGTATCTGGAGCATGCAAGTAGCTCTGCATACAAAGGATTATGGCATGCACTCAGAGGTTGGCCATGAAGACAGTAGAAATATTGTACTTCCAGTGCCCGCTGGCTGTTTAGACAGGCACAAAATGCTGGCTTGGTGCCCACACATTACACTCTGAGATGTGAGGCTTCTTTCAGGCACATTTATTGCAGTACAGAGCTCATGGTTCATGGTTTTGGCTTTCCGTATAACCAAGTCTTCAGTGCATGTTGCATATTTAAACTTGTAGCTGAGTTATACAAATTAGTATTTGTTGTGGCAGTGCACGGCAATGCCATAGTGTAGTATGGCAACTTTGGCACCCAGGACTCTCAGCCAGAGGGGCTGAGAGGGTCTAGAATGTGAACCATTTTATAAGGAAAAAGCTGGCTTTTCAGATTCTTCCAGGTTTTCCTAATTGTAGCGGGGATCTGGAGCTCTGGAGATTTCTTAGAGCTCTAGGTGGGATGAAATCTCCAGTCCTGGAGCCAGGTGTTGCCAATGACCAGCCTGAGCAGCCTCATTAGAAAGTCAGCCCAGAGCTCAGAGGGGAGTTGTGGGTGTGCAGGGGGCACATGGCCACAGGCAGAGTCTGCTGCATGCACGAGCACAGGTGACACAGGCAGGAAGGCTGGGAGAGGTCAAGAGGGTTGGTGACCCTGAGATACCTGTCGGAGAGACTGTGACCCATGAGGGGTGAATACTGAACCGCTTGGAGCTGAGGAAAGCTGCTGAGCAATATGGAGGACTGTATTGACAGAGAAATACGGTAAAGTCCTGGGATTATCACACCGGGCGTGTATGGGACAGCCAGATGAAAGTCTAATGAACTGTTCTTTTTCATTTATCATGGATTGTGACCTTTTGCGTGAATAAAGACCTATCCTTTTTATGTTAAAGTGGGCTTCAGGAGTGGTCTCTAAGCGCTCACCAGTGGGCTATATTCCCCAAACTACCACATTGGTCAAACGCAGGAGAATAAAAACCTACGTAGCCTTGAAATCTTAATGCATAAGTAGCTGGGAGTGTGCGAGATTTTCAGTTTCTAATTTTGATAAAGACTATCCATATCTAAGGCCTCCACTGTGTCCTACAATGGTTCCACACTGACAATTCTCTGAAGTTCATGAATATATACATATAATCATCCGATTTGGTAGAAACCTAAGACCTAAATATTTTACAAACTTAAGTTGTAAATAAGTTTTAAAGGTAGTCCTCACTGTCCTCTGTAGCTGCAGACACTGTGGGGCAATTAATTTTGGAGGTTACAGCGTACCTTCACAGCAAAATAATACTTTCCGTAATTCTAATTCCTTCCCCTCAATGTTAAATAAAAGGCCAACACTTTTTTGTGTGTTCTTTATTTTTTTTTTTTCATGGCCCACCCTGTTCCCTGGCTTAATTTTCGCCAATAATTATGTCAACCCAGCTTCTTCGACCCCCTGAGATGTTGAATATCCTGAGAGGCATCACGTTCCACCGCAGCTGGAGCAGGAAGTGCCTTGTGCTGCCTCATCAGGGGGCCAGTTGCAAGAAACCTGGCTTCTGGGTTCTTGCAGCCGCCCCCCTGATGGCGCAGCTCTAGGACCTTCCTGCTCCAGCTGCGGTGGAACGTGATGCCTTTCAGGAAATCCAACATAGATATCCCAGTGGTTTTGAAGAACCAGGGTTGATGTAATTCTTGCCTTGGCGACTCTTGACGACATCTGATTCTTGATGACATAGGAAAGGAAGTTGGCAGCATTGGATCTGGTGTGCAGCACAAAGAGGCAGATTACAGTAGAACAACGCTGGATTCATTTGAGTGTACGAATGTATTTTTTTGCGGATTTCCCAGCAAAAAATATAAGAGGGGATGAAAAAAAATGAGAACAGGATAGAGTTTCTCTTTAATAAGAGAAGCAGTGAAGTAGTACTAGCGTCAGAACTCTGTTCTCTCCCTTCTTCCTGTCTGCCTGCTCTATGTTTAAATTCTAGATTAGAAGGTTGGCAGGTTGTGAAGTCACTTCTGCCAGGGGGAGCAAAGCAAGCTGGTAGGAGAAGATGAAAGGGTTAGCTGTGAATTTACAGGATGAATTGCTGCACAGTGCCTGCAGCTACAGAGGTCAGTGATGGCTTGTTATAAAGCTTATTCATGACTTGTGAAGTGTATGTAAATGTTTGAATGTCTAAAGCCGGACCACCTGACCGCTTTAAAGTAAATGTGTACTTCGCTCATTCATGTTTAGCGGTAGTGCTTCTTATTTATGAACGATAAAATTCTTTGGCCAAGCTGAAATTTAACATTTTATTCATCTTCTCAACACATCAGTAAGAAATGGTATTAGTGATGGGCTCGGGCGTGTTCGCAGCTCCACGTGCCGAGCCCGCCAGGAAGCTGACAGCGCCAATCACAGGTACTGAGACATTATCCCGGTCCGCAGCTGCAGAGATCAGGAAATGTCTCAGTGCCTGTGATTGGCGCTGCGGCGCTATCAGCTTCCTGGTGGGCTCGGCACATGGAGCTGCGAACACGCCCGAGCCCATCATTATTCCTAACCTTACAGATCGTTTTTAGCACATCATATACGCAATGGGTATGGAAGTCGGGCTCCACGTGGTCCAGATGTGGATGAAAAACTCAATTATCATTGACCTGTATTAAAGAAGATCTTGTATAATGCGGAATGGACACATGTCATCGGTCTTTACGGATGCTGAGGACATATTTGACAAGATGTGGTCTTATAGCAAATTATTGAATCATTGTTCGTATTACTTTTAATTAGGGATACACCGATACTGAGCATTTGGACGAGTACTTGTACTCGCCCAAATGCTCCGATGCCTAGCCAATTACTCGAACTTCCTTTATCACTGATGTCACTTGGTGACGAGGGAGCATTGTGAGCCGGCTTAGTGGCCATTCAGGAAGCCGGGCAGCGTTTAATGACGCGCTGCCCGGCTTCCTGATTGGTCAGGAAGATGTCCAATGAGGAAGCCGTACGGCAGTCATTACTTGCCCCCCGCCTCCCTGATTGGCCAGAAAGCTGGCTCCGTGCTTCCTTGTCACCTGGTGACGAGGGAGCATGAAGATGGCTTCCTTGCTAATCAGGAAGCCAGGTGGCGAGTCATTACATGCCGCCTGGCTTCCTTAATGGGACTTCCGGTATCGGTATTTGGTATCGGCGAGTACCGGAAAAAATATTGGTATTCGATAACGCAAAACCAGTATAGGTGCATCACTACTTTTAATGGTGTACTGCTACAGATCCTACCACTTTACCCTCAACACAGGCTTCTGGGATGTATCAAAAGTTGAAGGGTGATTTAGGTCCCCAGAATTTACATAATTTTGGGGCAGACGTGACACTTCCAGCAAGCAATGATAATGTTACATTGTTCAGATTTTGAGTTGTAGTTCAGAAGGCTGGCTCTGTGAGAGTGGTGACACCAGGAAGAAATTGTGTCAGTACATTGAGGAAGTCCATCCTTTGGGCATCTTCAATAAGTTTACAAACCTTCTAGAAGGATATGGTTATTGGGAGGGGGACAGAACTTCAGAATAGAAATACAGATTTATTTTTAGTTTTTGACCATAGATACCCTTTAAAGAATGTTCCACTGTTGCCAAAAGAGTTTAAAAAAAAAACTTTAGTATTCATGAGTGTGGGCGTGTGGACATTTTCCTATCCAGGTATATGACAATGTGGCATTAGTAATAGGACAGCCTAAGACCTTGTTCATACCAAGCGAGCATTCCAGGAGCAGAGCAGTTACAGACCGCATCAAAACTGCGTCCAATGTATTCAAAATGGTATTTTGGGCTCTAGTTCACACCTCGGCGTTCAGTTCCAGAGCATGTAAACAAACTGCAGCAGGCCCCATTTTACCTGCTCTGGAATGCATCAAAAACACATGCAAACGCCCTAGAACGCACTGAAAGCCCATTTTAAACTAAAAAAAATAATAAATATTTTTGGTTTTTTTTAACCAAAAACGGCCGGCCCGGAACGCATCAAAAATGAGGCAAAAAAAAGGGCACAACCCACTGCACTACGTGTGCAGAAACTCATGCCCATCTGGTCTGCATTTGGTGTGAACAAGCCCTAAAGAAAACAAAAGCCAAACAAGGCGCCTTCTCTAGTGTAACACCTTTATTGCTGGCATGTAGTAAAACTATGCGTTGTACTCACAAAATTGGACATCTCAACTTTCTGCTGCCACAACAGTCATATTATCCAACAAGGGACACAAGCGAATCATGCCAGGGATGATGACAAACTGATGGGATGATGAAGCCATATAAAGCAGCCCTTTCCTTTGCCAGTGTTTATAGAAACTGTTACTAAATAGCTGAACTATTTATATACACCTCCCCGCCACGTAATCGGTGAGCAAAAAATCTGCTGCAGTGTCCCCTCAGCTATTCCTTGTTGAGCTCCTGCATCTTGCCTGCTGTAGTATTTAAACTTCAAATCCCATCATGCATTTGTCTCTGGGAGCCATACCTGTGACTGTCAGAGTCTTACAATACCTCATGGGACTTGTAGTTACACCACAGCTGGAGGGCTGTGGTTTACCCACCCCTGATGTAGATTGTCATCGCTGACCTGAAAATGCTAGTTTCCTTGCTGATGTTGACCCCCCTTAAGGACCCATTCACACCAGGGTGGATGCGGATCAGCGCGGTTTCTAAAAGGGCGGTTTGGGGGGTTTTTAATTGCTTTTCAGCACCGAAACACAATTTAAATGCCCCAAACCGCGCTGATCACCTTTTTTTTGCTGCGCTGATCAGTGCGGTTCCATTGAAAGCAGTTCCAATGAAACCACACGGATCAGCGCGGCAAAAAAGGTTCAGGGAGCAATTCTGGCAGGGGGCGGTTCGGAACCACCCTGGTGTGAACTCCAGACCACTGCAAGGGTTTGTTTTTGTGACAAAAATCATGGCGTTTTGCCTGAATTTACTGACCATATGATAAGGACTTCTGACTTGCTTCGACCGTGATCTGCATTCCTTTTCTATGAACGTTAAAGGCAAAGGCCAGCTTTTCCAAAATGAACACTAAGTTCACATACATTAATACAAGAAAAAAAAAGTGCATTATATATATATATTTTTTTTTTTGCATTTGGGCCTGCATAGCAAATGCGATCAGTGGATCATGGGTGCAATGCTCTGGCTTCTGCAGACTCTTCCTCCCAACCCCTACTGTGTATGAATAGACTATACGTGCAGGGACGCAAACTCATACCCACCCGGGCACGCGATTGCAGCTCAGTACTTCAACAGAAAACAAATCGGGAGCTAGCAATATCGCCTCCTGACCGCCGGGCAGCCGCTGCTCCACCGTAACGCTTTTCAGAGGGCAGTTGAGACTACAGCCTGTCTGAGCTCAGCCATACAGTAAGAACCAGCGCGTTTCAGGGGTTCAAAGGGTTTGTTTTTACTGCAATATGTCCAATAGATTAACATTTATTTTGGAATTTGGAAACCGCATTCTTTTGGTCTTTTAAACCCATGTCCCTCTTCACAAGTTTACTATGCGCCAGAAGAATTTTGTTCAAAAACTTTAATCTTTGGAACGTTCGGTTGTTCGATTTTGAAATAATTAATGGGGTCAAATGGACAGACGATTTTTAACTGCATTGACAATGAAAATGGAAGGAGCGGTATGAGATTTTGAATGGAATTGTAACACTGAATGTAGTTTTCCTTCAGAAAGTTCAATTCGTTCCAAAAATCGACTGTTAAAATGGAATTACATTTTGAACAGCATTGGACAAGTCTCTGATGGCATTATCAAATGTTCTGCTGATATTTTTCGTATGAAGGTTTGTATGGCCGGCTTTAGGCCTTGTCATTACTCCTATTGGACCCCTAATGCCAGGAAGTAGTGTTTGTTTTCTTTCGATCTCCCTAATTCTTGTAAAAATCTTCATCTGCTGTAAAGTGAGTTCTGTTTCTGTATAATGTTTCTTTTTAATGCCTTTTTAAGTCGGCAGCAGTGATTGATATTGCCGTGTCATGTGTACGATTTACAGCCTGGCCTACTCTAATCATTCATTGAACAGCCATTGATCTTTTGTGGCAGTGTAATAGCTTGAATCAGACCTGTTGTTCCTAGCCGGTGCTTTACAGGAGTATTTAGCAATAGTGATCTACTTGAGTAAAATATTGAAAGTGACCCCCTGAAAATGGATTTCTTGCAGAAAATAAACCCCAGTGGCATACGTGAGGAGGGTGGAAAGGTATTTGTTGAACTTCAGTTCTGACTAGAGCCATGATAACATCTGATATGTGATATGATTACGTGTGGTTTGGAATAGATCAATGTCCCTGGATCAGGGGCGTCCCGGGGTCGGGACGCCTCTAGACCGGGGGACACCCC
>NW_017306287.1:1465937-1487094 GCF_000935625.1 Nanorana parkeri
GACTTTTTAGAGGGGGGTGACACCAAAATGACTGCCAGTCATTTTGGTGTCACCCCTGCAATGGTGACACCTGGGTGCGGGCCGCACCCCCCTTGTGACCTCCCCGCCCTGGATGCAGGATAGATGCATATACATAAAACTCAGTATATAGCGGGCTGTTGCCTGCTATATGCTGAGAGTTCAGGGCCGTTCCACAGCCGGGATGGATCCCGACATACTTTTGAGATCCACCCCGCTGCCTGGTTGACAGCTGGCTTTGCCTCTCTAGAGGCAGAGCCAGCTGTGCCGCTTCCCTCCGTTCCTCCAATCTGTGCTGGAGAAACAGAGAGGGAGGGGGGTATCCCTGTCGGGAGTGGTGAGGAGGAGAATCGGGAAGTCACCAGTCGGCTTCAATTATGGGAGGAGTGTATTTCACTGACCCCATAATTCTCCTTTTAAAATCTCCAATTTCTGAATTTACACATCCTGACCCGGGTTTAGTCTTTGGATGACTTCTTTGGCGTAGATCTCTATTCTATATTATCGCATATATTTATATATATTTTTTCCCTTCTGCTGACATTTTTTCTTATAGGCCTAAACTAGAGTTCTCCTTTAAGGCCCTGCCAAGGAGTGAATACAAGATACAGCAATTCCAGCAGGCCCTCCCTGCTGCCCACATATGATTCTCTCTCTTATTTGTTAATTCAACAGTCCACGAGCTGTGCTTAATATCTTCTGACAGGCCGAGCATTGCATTGCCTGTCATGCCAAACCTTTAGCAGGTCCCTTAATCACGGCTCAGCGGGTGCAGCAGGCAGCACAGTCATCTCACTGGAGAATAAATCCTGTTCCACTCTAAAGAGGTCACTGCTACGGTGACATTGTTGTAGGTTGCTGGAGCAGTGTGAAAATGGACTTGAGAGAGTGGGGGGCCGTGGGGTGTTACATTTGAAGGAATCATTGGTCCCCCCCCCCCACTCCTCGCAAGAGCTGGGGATTCTCCCAGTAGAGAAGGATACCGCATTAAACAATGCAAGAGCGATTCTGAGAATTGTGCTTGCTGCATTATTGATCGTCTGCAGAGTCTGCCCTTTTTCAGATTTGCACACAATTGCAATGAGAAAATGATATTGTGGGCAAGGAATCCACATAGAAGATGAATTGTTCCAGTGAATCGGGAACACACTGCTCTGCATTTTCAAGACATAAATGTAAACGCAATCGTAGACACTGACAATATGCAAATGATTCTTAAAGTGAGCAGTTGCTAAACTGTATCCATTATATTCATTATTGCAACAGCAGGAAGCAAAAGGGCTCTAAATTAAAACCGAATTTCATATTTAGGAAGGGGTTAGTTGTATACTAGTGGTGTAGGAACAGTGGTGGCATAGAGCCTAACTGGGCAAATCTAGATGACCTCTTCATCACCATCTAAATCGCACCGTTGTGTCCATTGGAGCAAATCACCTATACAGCTCCCTTGTGGTGATAGGAGGTGTACTGTGATCTCCGGCTTTCTGACGGTCTGACTCTGCTGTTACATTGTGGCAGGAGCAAATAGTACATTTTCTTTGATTACAGTCAGTGGTACCTTGAAGAAAAGGGATGCAAGGTGAAGGGAGGGTTACATGTGAAAAGGGGGTTATGAGTATATAGTATATGTCCAGACATTACCCCAAATGACCACCAAACCCCCTTCTCTCCCTCTACAGCATGTCCCAGCATGATTTTTTATGTTAATTTGCCCCACGTAGCATATTACTCCCTGTGAAATCATCGCCAGGCTTGTACATTTCTTTTGTGGGCCAGTGGCTGAGATCTCCATTCCTATTGAGCTATATATGCCCCCAGAGCTACATATCCCAAGAGCCCTTTCCCTACACAGTTTGTAGGCAGACGTTTGGAAGTCAAGGCAGCTGCATTGTTTTCCTGGGATAGAAATCACTGTATGCAGAAGGGGTGGGACGGAGTGTGGATGATGGGCAGAGTTCTGTAGTCCAAGGAACAGGGCTGTTTAGGATTTCACTGCAGGCACTGTGTTGTCAGGAAGGTAGGAGCACATTGGATTTTGGGCAGGTCAATGGGTATTTTTCTGTATTTGGAGCATTTTTATAAAGGGATAAAATGTAGGAAAATGTGCATTAATTGCAAGATTTTTATTTTGCCCAGACCTACACGGTGAAGTTAATAGGATAAGCATGTTAGCTGCAGGTGGGGATAGAAGGGTTGCGGGGGGTGGTAAATATGGAGACATGGGTTGAGTTGAAACTGGGGGGGGTCTGGCTCATATCTTGCACTAGAGTCTGGATGAGTAAAGCTACGTCATTGTTGCAAGCCTTTACAGTTATATGTGGAAGACCTTTACCACTATGAACGTGGCCGGACAAGTGTGGAGCCTATTCTAATCTATGGGAATGCCATAGGAAAAACTCTAACAGAAATATGTATGCTGCCATTGTTGACCTCCTGGCAATGCTACTTTCCTAGTTCCATACTTGTTCTCGATCAGTAATCATGACAACTAGGGATGCACCGATACCGATACTAGTATCAGTATCGGTGCCACCCAGTCTCCATCATTTTCAGGTGAGATCAGGAGTGGCAGCCATATGTCTTTCAGCACACATTTCCCATATGAAATTAATTCACTGATTGCTGAGGAGGTTACCCTAGTCCTTCAGATAGCATCCCATCAGTAGGAGCAGACCTACTCTAGGGACCTGTAGACCTCCCTTTCCATATAATACTGCAAACACACAGTGTATGAGGTTTCTCATTCAGTTGGGGAGATCATGTTATAAATGTTACATTGCTACGTGATAAAGTGCAAAATCAGTGCTGTGAACACCCCATATTAATCACATCACCTCGAAACACTATGCGGGACTTAATTTAATCCTACAGGATGTTCTTGAATGGGGCAGGTGATCAGCAGGTCCTGTGAGCTTTAGCTGGCCGGAAAAGAAAGAAAGCTATGAATAAAAGAAATCAAATTAAAAAGTAAAGTTTAATTAAATAATAAAAACATCTGCTGGTTGTTTCCCCCAGGTCCCTATGAAGTGCGGTAAAGCACTGGCCGCTCTGGATCAGGCTGGTGCTTTTTGTAGGAGGGTCGGAAACAAATGCAGGGTAACGTCATTCAGTGTTTTGGGATTGTAAACCTATGTTAATGGCGTCATCCCGCCCGTTCCCATCTGCACAGACCCACCTCAATCTTGACTTAATGATAACTCATTTATGCAGGCAGATTATTTTCACCCGGATGCATCTCTATATATAACATAAAGGGGTAAATAAACCCTGCAGGCTGAGAAGTATATCAGTTCACATCACATAGGAAATCAGTTCTGGTAGTTCTTGCACAGAGCTCTAAATGGGAGATCAATGGCCGACCTTAATGCTATATATAGAATTTGGGGATAAATATGGAACAGAGGCGATATTATTATTATTATTATTATTATTATACAGGATTTATATAGCGCCAACAGTTTGCGCAGCGCTTTACAATATAATATATGACACCCAAAGAGGAAATTGTATAATAATGCGGCAGAGATCAGGGCTTTTCAGGTATCAAAAACACCACTGATGTAGCACAGAAGTACGTTAAGATGACATTATTATTATACAGGATTTATATAGCGCCAACAGTTTGAGCAGCGCTTTACACTATAAGGAAGACAATACAATTCAAAACAAGATGGTAAGGAGGGCCCTGCCCCTGAGGGCTTACAATCTAAAAATCTTTATTTTATACAAAACTATAAAAGACAATTTGATTGTGCGTCATAAAACACTTAAAACGGTGATCCTTCCTTCATATTGTGGCATATAATCAAGGCCTCCCTTATAGAGATACCAGCAATATTGATTACTTAAGGGAGGTCTTGATTATATGCCACAATATGAAGGAAGAATCACTGCTTTTATTACGCACAATCTAATTTTCTTTTATATTTTTGTATGAAATAAAGATGTAATCTTAACCTACGTCTGTGCTACATCAGTGGTGTTTTTGATGCCATAAAAGCCCTGATCTTTGTTGCATTATTATATAATAGCCTACCCTAAGTTCCCCTTACATCAGGGGTGAGCAGATACCAGCCCTCCAGAACTAGAAATCCCATGAGGTGTTGCAAGATTCTCACAGTCACCGGTATGACTCCCAGAGACAGATGCATCATGGGATTTGTAGTTTCACCACAGCTGGATGTCCAGAGTTTTCCCACCCCTGCGAGCGCAGAGAAGAATCTATCAGGGCTATTCACAAAAGAGTGAAGAGTTTGGAGAAGGCAGGAGGCATGAACCATCTAGAATAGGGGTAGCCAAACTCTGGCCCTCCAGCTGTGGTGAAACTACAAATCCCCTGAGGCATCTCTCTCCGGGAGTCATGTCTGTGGCTGTGAGAATCTTTCCAGTTCAGCTATGTTGTCCTAGATTGTTCACTTCTCCTCCCTCCTCCAAACTCTTCACCCTTTTGTAAATAGCCCTGTATGTGTATTCTCCAAATTCTGCGCAGGTCTGGGGACAATCTTCATGCCCCCCTGTGACAGCCCATTAGCAGCCAATTTACCAACACATGCTTCCCATGCCTGGATGTATAAGGGACTTTTCCTAAAATTCCTGGCAGCGAGGGAGCCTAGGCAAGATGAGTATATGCTGCTAAAATAGGCAGCGGTTAGGTACATGGGCAGTAGGGATGCACTGCTACCGTTTTTTCGGTATTGAGTACCGATATTTTTTTTCCCCCCGGTACTCACTGATACCGAATACCCATACCGGAAGTCCCATTTAGAAAGCCGGGTGGCGTGTAATGACTCGCCGCCCAGCTTCCTGATTGGCCTGGGAAGCTGGCCCCATGCTCGCTCTTCACCAGGTGACAAGGGAGCATGGAGCCGGCTTTCTGGCCAATCAGGAAGCTGGGGGGCGGTTATGACTCGCCGCTCGGCTTCCTGATGACGGAAGTTCCGGTACCGGAATAAGCATCAGGAGTATTTGGGCGAGTACGAGTACTCGCCCAAATACTTGGTATCGGCATTGATAATAGTATCGATGCATCCCTAATGAGCAGCGTGTATGTTCACCTTAGAGGAGTTGTAAATTCCCAGCGTATCCTCTCCTGTTATACCATCAGCATTCTAATAGGAATACATACCGGGGATGTTTCTGATAACACAATCAAAGCTTACTTGAGGAAAAAATCCCTTTTATGTAGTGAGCGCTGCCTTCCATCTGCCCATCACTTCTAACAACTTCCTGCATTCCCAGTGTGATTTGCATCTCTTTCCCTGCTGCTTGATGTGGCGGAATCTCCATTTCTCAAGACTACATATCCCATCATGCATTGCTTCCAGCAAGCAGGGATAATGTTACATTTATTGTTGTTCATACATTGAATTAAGCAGGCTCTGCGAGATTGGTGACACCAAGATGTGCATTTTCACAGGGCTGAGTGAAATGGTGTCAGTGCATAGAGGAAGTCCATCCTATGGGCATCATTAATAAGTAAGTTTACAAACTTCTCGATGGATCTGGTTATTAGGAGTGAGAACGTCAATATAGAAATACATATTTATTTCTCGTTTCTGACCAGAGAAACCCATTAACCAATGATAAACATGTCACCTCTCCTGGGCCAGAAGCCAGAATCCTCTGTGGTTTTGCAGATGGTTCGGGGAAACTTTTTCGGCTCATCCCTTATGTGGAATATATAATTTATGTTGTATTACATTTGGAATATCTGTGTTTGCACTATTTACTTACAAGCAGCGACAGTGAAAATCATCAGAATGTGTTTTTAGTTTCATTTTTTTTCTTCTTCTTGTATTTGGTGAAATACTTTGCTGAATAATTATCCCATCTGGAAGAAAATGCTCATTTGTTGTGATGGCTAAAAAAGCAAAACCTTTCAGTGGCATGTTATATAAGCGCAAGGTTAAAAAAAAAAAAGTAAAGCTGCAAACTGCAGTATGAATGTGTTTGGAAATGAAGAGGTTAACCAAACAGATTTCACCTTTCATCAGGTTCCAGCAATCAGAACAGTAGAAGATGATTTCTCCTTGATTGCAGCGGAAGGTGATTGCTGGTTGGCGCACCTAGGTTGCCTCTTTATCTTGAGTAGTATAGAGCAGAGGTAGGCAACCTCAGCACTCCGGCTGTTGTGGAACTACAAGTCCCATGAGATATTGCAAGAGTTGGGATGTCTGCATTTTCCTGCTGGAAGAAGCCTCTGCCACCAGGGAATACCGTTTCCATCAGGGTTGTATTTGGTCAGCAACAATGTTTAGGTAAGTGGTACGTGTCAAAGTAACATCCACATGATTGGCAGGACCCAAGGTTTCCCAGCAGAACATTGCCCAAAGCATCACAGTGCTCGTCTTCTTCCCGAAGTGTATCCTGGTGACATCTCTTCCCAAAATAAGTGACACACACGCACCCGGCCATCCACATAATCTAAAAGAAAATTCATCAGACCGGGCCACCTTCTCCCATTTGCTCCGTGGTCCAGTTCTGATGCTCACGTGCCCATTGTAGGCACTTTTGGCGGTGGACACGGGTCAGCATGACCTGATTGGTCTGCAGCTACGCAGCCCCATACACAACAAACTGCAATGAGCTCTGTTCACTTTTTATTTTTAAAGAAAGTCCACTTACTATTTTCTTTTACTGCTTTAATCAACCTTTACAACCTTTACAATAGAATTGGGAGGGCTTTGTCTCTTTACGTCAGTCGACTCTCAGTGTTTCCAGAACAAATGTATGTATGTATGTGCTCCTAATGGGATTCCTTTCTCTAGCTGTCTTCCTAATAAAAGGGTGTACGATAAGGAGCTGGTAATAGTCCTGCTTTGTTATTTTTTTTTTTTTAACCAAGCTGATAGTAGCAAGCTTCCAACGTAGTCTAAATAAAAACACATTTCATAGGAAAGGAGAAGTAAGCAAAATAATGCATTGGAATGGCAAAGCGCCCTGCCACCCTAGTAAGCAAATATTCATCGTAGTGCTGACAAGCGGGGAATCTGATCTGGAAATTATAACTTCACAATGCTTTCTGCACGGGCACCCCATGGCGAGATGGGTTAATTACTGTGGAGGGTGTGCTGGGGAGTCTGACATGGTGAATAATGGGCATGTCTGGATGCAGCCAAGCTGTCAGAAAGGTGGCAGTTTTGTAGGGGGATGTCAGCTTGCTCAGAACACTGCTGTCATTTGGTGGAGAAGGCAGAGAATGGAAAATGAACTTGCTTATGCATTTCAGTAAATTATATATTATAAGAGGGGTATTCTAGAAAAATGGAAGAGTGGAAGAACGAAACCAGGTTATTGCTTTCATTTTCCTCTCAGCAGGCTGAAGAGTAGTGTAGCATTTCTACCTTGGACCACTGAGGTCCAGGTTTCACATCCCATAAGGGCACGATTTGTTGTTTACTTCCTCTATTTATATAGTGATGGCATGTGGTGCTGTACATCACAGGGCAGGCAGGTGACAAAGCAGAAACTATTCGACTTTCAGGTGAGCTCTCACCCCCTGACATAGAACAAGTAGGAGGAAGTAGTGGCTCTTGTGACATTGTGTGAGCATTATGGCCAGGTGGAGACTTGGATCGCGTGCGGTTGCACAAAGTGGTTGCTGCGCGGGCTTATTGATTTCAATGGGGCTATATCCATGCGGCAATCGCTAAAAATGCATCCTTTTTCACGACATGCACAGCACGTTTTTTCAGATGCGCGATCGCACGGGCAGAATTGTGGCAGGAAACTGCATGATCTGCCTGGCGCAGTTGGGGTGCCATTAGAAAATAATGTACCTTTGTACTGCACGCAGGTGCCTCATACCTTTTGTACCGCACGCAGGTGCCTCATACCTTTTGTGCTGCACGCAGGTGCCTCATACCTTTTGTACTGTACGCAGGTGCCCTCCCTACAGCATTTGCAGTGCTTTTCTAAAAAGTCTTATCCTAGCACACAGCTGAGGTTCGGGCTGGCTCTATGTTTAGTTGGGTTTCTATGTGTGTAGGCAGTATAGGACCCTCAGGCTACAGCTGAGCTTTCTAGCAGGATTTCAAAGTGCAGAAATCCTGCTAGTGGGAGGACTTCAATATCTTTAAGCAATGCTTCGAAGTCTTTGCTTTTTTCCATTTTGCATAGATAAGACAAATAGCTGCGTGGGAGCACGACACCTTGGTGGCGGCTGGGTGTGTGTTTGTGATAGGGGTAACCATTAGCAGACAGGAACGGGGCCAAGCAATCTAAACGGTGCATATCCAAAGAGGACCATTCTAAACAACACTTTGCGCTGTACAGCATTAAAAGGACAGCAATTACCTGTGTGACTGCCACTGAGTGTGATCATTCCCAAAAACCAACGTCAGCAGTGGTTGGACTAGATCATAGGAGACCCTGCTTCTCTCATAAATAATTATTGGTGGTAGTACAACCTGCAAAATGTGTATCTGTTTACTTGTATACAGAAATTGTATAAGTGACAAAAAGAAAATACACTGTATTACAAATGTCATGTTTATGAGGATTCATAATCTAAGAATTTTCCCATTCAAGCAGTGGGGTCACCTATGCTTGTAATAATTAGATTAAGTATAAATGATAGTGTGACTGGTTCTTTTTTAAATGCTTACCTTCAATCTGGAGCTGTCACCTGCAGTATCTCCTTTTCGCACAGTGTCTCTTCGCCTGGAAGATTGAGCCCATACTGTGAGTGCAGGGTGTCAGGGTCCCACTGTCATCATTGCACCCTTTTACAGTATACTGGTACAGCAGAGGCACTGATGCCATTACATCAGTGTTGCTGTCTGCATCAGTGAGGAACGCCCAGCCCAGAAAAGAGGCAAAAAAGACAAGGACCCTGTGGCATCCCTTGAACTGCCTGAAGACATTGGACAAGGTAAAAATTAAGTATAAAAAGCATAAGATTCTGCCAGTGGGAGCCAAAAAGTGGTGGTGGTGCGATTTGCGATAGGAGCCTGGAGGTGGGCATTAAAGGAGAATTATGGGGTAATGTATGTGACCCCTCCCCCCCTCCCGACTGTCTCCTTACGAAGGACTTCATACAAAGATGTAATCAGAGAGAGACAGCCTTAAGGCAATCAGATCCTACTGTGCTTTTGCTACAGAAAG
Source organism: Nanorana parkeri (assembly GCF_000935625.1). NCBI lineage: Eukaryota > Metazoa > Chordata > Amphibia > Anura > Dicroglossidae > Nanorana > Nanorana parkeri. The sequence continues at coordinate 1,475,061 of NW_017306287.1, forward strand.
AGCATGTTGCTCTGGGAATCCTTTTTCATGTTTTCATGTGAATTCTCTGTATTAAATGTTTGTGTAAAGCAAAGATTTCACATAAATTATTTTAAAAATGTTTTGAAATGAAAAGAAAATTGACCCCCAAATCATAACTTAACAAGAACCCTAAAGAGCAGTCAATGCATTGCGTCAACATGGGAAAAAAACAAATATTGCTACCTCAGTCTACGAGTGTGTTTTTTTGTTTTTAGACTACATAGAAAACATTTACATGCATTAATTGGTTTATTTACATTAAGCTGATCACATTCGTGTGTATACCTAAAATAAACTCAACATTTCCTTTTTTAAAGGGCCATCCATTTGTGCGCATACAAACCGGCTCCACTATAGAATTCCGATCTCTTAAAGCATTTCAGATGCTGGAATGTACAAATATGTTTGTGTGTGTGTATAAATATCTCCTAATTACAGCCCTGAAGAAGCTAATCTGTGGTGACAGAGTAACATTAACTCTTCTTGATGGACTGAAGATTGAGCGTTCCCCAGACATCACTCTGGTCCCTCCTGCCACTTTACCATCTCATTCATGCTATCAGCGGCATGCATAGCTCTCTGGGGACCTGTAAATCTACAGAATTTTTTTTTTTTTTGTGTGTGCTAAAAATAACCCTGAGCAGAACTGTACCGTCTTCATGTTTTGTTTTAACACCTTCAGTTTGTATACCAGCAACTCCCCAGGCTTACCGCTTCCTCTTGCATGTTGGGTGGTATGAAAGCAACAGATACCGAGGAAGAAGCTGCAACCAGCAGGAGAGATGATGCCTTCAAGCGCGCAGCGGGAACATTGAAGCGCCGTCGGCTGCCCCGCTGACACTTTCCCTGTGCATTGTAAATGCACCTTTCAGAGACTGAAGAATCAGACCTTTGTTTTATCCGTTCGCACAGTTCTCGCTTAGGTGCTGCGGAATCTTTAGGCACTGGCTCAAAAGGTCTCTGTTGCCATCTGTTTCGGTATGAGGATGAAGAGGTGTGCAAGTGGCTGCCGTCCAGTTTTTAGCAATAAAAATTAACCTGTTGCTTTTTTTAAAGGTCAAAATGAATCGTTTATAACATTCAGAATAAAGGGAAGGTTAAGATTTGCACCTAGAGATCAGTTATTGTAGCGTTTGTTTCTCAGATGGCTTTCATTATGGTCAATACCGAGAGCTGACTTTCTTTTTTTTTTCTTCCTCCCCTATTCTCTTCTCCCCTCTCCTTGACCCCCCCCCCCACTTCCATCCCCTCCTCTTCTCTGCACCTCTCTACTCTACCCCCTTTTCCCCTTCTCTTCTCCCTCTTATCTTTTCTCATGTCCTCTTCCCCGTCCCTTTTCCTGGCTCCTCTCCTCTTCTATTGTCCCCTTCTCTTCTCCCCTACCCTCCTTCTCTTCCTGCCTTCCTCCTGGGGAGAAGGGGACGTCTCTCATCCCCTATCCTCTTCCTGTCTTTCTCCTCTTACCCCCTTCTCTTACCTCTTCTCCACTTCTCTTACCTCTTTTCTGCTTTTCTACCCTCTTCTCTGCTTTTCCCTCCTTCTCTTCCCTCTTCTTTGCTTTTCTTCTTCCTTTGCCTCTTAATCCTCTTTTCCCTTCCCCTCTTCTTTCTCCTCTTATCCCCTTCACATCTCTCTCCTCCTCCCATGGTCTTTACTCTCCATCTCTTCTCTCCCTTCTCCATGTCTCCTCTTCTCTTATCCTCTCACCCTTCTCGTTGACCTTTCTGATCACTTCTCTTCTTCTTTCCTCCCTTCTTCCCTGTGCTTCCATTCCCTCTTCTCCCTTCTTCTCCCCCCCCTCCCTCTTGTTTCCCTTTTTCTCCTCTTCCCCTCTCATCCCTTCTCTTCTGTTTTGCTATGAGCCAATGTATGTACAAAATACATGATTAGGAACCTAATCTCCTCTTTTGTAGATAACATTGCTAAATGACATGATAGAAAATCGCCCTGAGCTTATGCAGTTGAGTGTACAAAAGGAAATGTAAGACGCTGTTAAGCAAGGCATACAGTTATGCTCACATGTGCATTAATCAGTTGGGGGAAACCAGTCCATAATAGGCCTCCAAGGCAAAGATCTCAGATGTATGTCACTGCGAGTCTACAGGCTTTAGGCATTTGGAAACACATTGTTGATATTGTATTTTTAGGTGAATGTTGGTGAGCTGGGCAATATTCTAGTTTTATTTTTATCTTTTTGGGACTGCAGCAACAATATCTCTACCTTGGGGTTACTAGCTGGAACCCCTTTCACACCACCACATTCTCTGTAATGTCCAGTATGTTGCCCCTTCTGTGCTGTGTTTTGGGATTGTATTTTTACCACCTGTGTTTTTAATGAGCTTTTTTTTCTCAGTACGTGGAAACCATTTTCCATAACTGATAAACAGGTACGCTTATCCTTTTAGACAGCCAAACCGAATATCTGTTTCAGCTTGACATATGAAGTGTGTGGAAAATACCTCTGATGGCTGACCCAGTGCTGTGTGATCGATTGCAATATACCTGTCACTTTAAAAATCCTAATTAAACTGTCAGCCCCTCTCCCAGCCAGATGGCCATGAAGTACGAGGACAGCCTCTAGTTTTGAAGGTTGTCGTCCTGCAGCAGATGGCGATAAATTAGTGATTGCCATCAAGGTGTTGTATCAGTTAAACGGGGCGCCCCCTACTGATCCACACGGGCCCAGTCCCAACAGACCCTGGACCACACTCTCCTAATTTCCAGCTTGTATTGAGAAATGAACACATTTCTAAGAACGCATGAGAACCTCACTTCTGGCCTTTTGTGTGTAATGTAGACTTAAAATAGACATATGACAAACGGAGTGAAACTAAGTCATGTGCCACCAGCTGCCCTCATGTACCACTGGCATACTGAAATTATTTGCAACCCAGAAGCCCCAGAAACCTCTATGCAAATGCTGACTTTTTTTTAAAGATGGCATTTAAGCACACCCCCAACACACCCTGTACATCCAATGCAACCTTTAAACTAGTGACAGGCCCTGCAGTGGTTTTCCTGTACCTACAGCATTATAGCTGTATATCTCCAAGGTCTGTAGCTGTGCCCCTGACCATCTCAGGAGATTTTAAATCAGACTTGGTAATGTTTCTACTGTGGTGCTCAATGTTGTCCTTGCTGGAGGGAAAGCTGTACCTGAGGGCATGCAGTTCAAGCATCTCTCTGCTTCTGTTTAAACTCATTCTGTGGATTTATTCTCCCTGCACCAGCGCATGTCGACTTTTTTTTTTTTTTAATATAGTTATGGCACCCTTTTAAAGTATGTAAAATCCCGAGGCACCCCAGTCTAAAATGTCATAGATTTTAAGGGGGACCCCGCACAAGAACACACAAAAAAGTGGGTTTCCCCCTTTACATCAAAGTCATTATTTGCATCAGTAGTCCCCCTTTCACACCAGAAGCCCCTCTTTCATATCAGAGTCCCCCCCTTCACATCAGTCTTTATTCCCTCCTTTAGATTACAGTCCCACTACCACAAAATTTTGAGGCACCTCTGAGGAAGCCAGACGACACCCTAGGGTGCCACGGGACCCTGGTTGATAAAGGCTGCCCTACACCTTGCATTGCCCCATCACTCATCAGGGGTTGGCTCTGACATGACAGTTCTGCTTTTCCACCAAGATGTCTGCCTTCACATAGAACAGAACAAGGAATGGCATGAGGAAAAGACCAAGGGAGACCAAAGGCAATGCTGTTTAGTAGTTCTTTGCCTTCTGCTTGCCTTTTTTGGGGCACCCCTTCCACAGTTCAGGTCCTAAGCTACAACAAAAGTATACAAGACACCAGATTTTTAGATTTTTCACAGGAGTTGCCATAAATCTAGGGATGCACCAATACTGTTTTTTGGTATCGAGTATGAGTACCAATTTATACTGAGTACCGGTGCCGTGTGCTTCAATTATCAGGAAGTCGAGAGGCGGATCATGCCCATCACCCGCCTTTCTGATTCCCAGAACACCGACTTCACTTGGCCGACCAATCAGGACCAATCACGAAACGGGAAGCCGAGTGGCATGTCATAACCCACCACCCAGCTTCCTGATTGGAAAGGAAGCCGGCTCCATGCTCCCTTGGCACTGCCGGTCAGAGGGATATCTCCCTCTGACCAGCAGTAGGAGTATTTGCCCAAATATTCGGTATTGGCAACGATACCGATACTACCGTGTTTCCCCAAAAATAAGACACTGTCTTATATTTTTTTTGGCTCAAAAAAATACACTAGGTCTTATTTTCGGGGTAGGTCTTTTTTTTTTTTAATGTACAACAATCCACACTTATTCATGTAAACAAATATGGTGGTCAGGACAATCAGGGGTGCTGTACCTTTCCAAGAGCAATTTGGTAACCTATAGCTGGCCAGGATGAGCGAAACGCGCTTTCACTATTGATTCCTCACAGGCGGAGTGCCTTTGGTATCACTCCGCCTGTGACAGGAGCCGGCGTAATAGAGGAGGCATCGGCTAATGCGGCACTGCTCCCTCTGGTGCCGCCTCGCTTCCTCTAGCGCTGGCTTCGTTGGCACAGCTGATTCTCTCCCGCCTTTCTTCAAGTTCCCCCTTATGCCACTACTGACCCTGGGAATGGTCACGACTAGGTCTTATTTTCGGGGTAGGTCTTATATTTGAGCAATTCCCAAAAATAGTACTAGGTCTTATTTTCGGGGAAATCGGTATTGGTGCATCTCTAATTAAATCTGTTGCTTTAAATCTCAGTGCTGCTTCTTGCTGGCAACCATTTTCTTCCTGTTTGCTGACAGGTGTCTTTATTTCCAGTAATCGTTGGATAATGTATAGTGAACAGCATGTTGCTCATCTTCTGACGTATTTTGTTGCAGAATTGGCTGCCAAAATGTAAGAAAGACTGCCGCAGAGGGCATCAGCTCCTATATTCACCTTGTGAAAGTTTCTCAGATGGAGTTTCTCTTGCAGTTGCAAAGCTTGTTTTTTTTTTCTTCCAGATAATGGCTGGAAGAAGTGAGGCTTCATTTATCTTGTCTCTATCAGTGATTTTCCTATGAAGTTCTGGGTGAGCCTAAACATTTTCCTTCTCACGGTCATTTATATTCCGTATCTTTTGGTGTGGCAGATTTGAGACAGAACATATGAACCTGACATGAAATAAATAATAAATGACTTTGTTCCTGCAGAAAAATACGATGCGAAATGGAAATCTGAATTAAAGTATTTCTCCAGCCAAAACCTTTGTTATTTTTAGAGTAGAGAATCTGTCAAGTCTTTACCACTGTTTGGGGTCCATTGAAAAGATTTGTCTGCCTCGGAAATGTGTCTGTAGGACAGCAAGTAAGGAAATATTTCACAGGAACTAGGACAATAATTAACTCCTTTTTTTTTTTTTCTTCTAGTAGTGTAGGGAAGGGCTAGAACCCCCGTCGAAATTTTAGACCCCGTTCACACTGAACGGTTTATCGCACGATTTCCGCTCCAAAATCACGCATATTTCTGCACAATGTAGCTTGTCCAATGTATTTCAATGGAGCTGTTCACATCTCACAGCTCAATGTCGCCTGTAGCTCGTCGCTCAACCTTGTAGCTTGAACATGACCTATTTTTCGGCGGATGTCGCGCAATTTTGGCCCCAATAGACTCAATGGTGTCGCACATTACCGGCGATATTGCACGACATCGCGCTACAGAAGTGTCACTTTTGCACAGCAATATGGAAGGAAAGAATGATGTCACATCGTGGCCGCTGTTGATTGGTTACAGCCCAATATTGCAGCGATGAAGTCCCTCCCAAAAGTCGTGCTACGTAGCACAAAACAAATGTGCACTGTCGCCCAATATCGCGCAATGTAGCTTAATGTCGCTCAGCACGAAATCGCGTGGAAAAACAGACAATTCTCCATGTCGCTCAGTGTGAATGGGGTCACATTGCTGGTGATTTTTTTTCTCACTTCCTGGACATAATGATGATGGGTTTTTTTAAGAGTCCAGCCCCCACTCCACTTCACCCTAGTCTACCCTACCCACTGATTCTTGCCCTTCCTGCACTCTTTTGGCATGCTGTTCAACTGCCAAAGCCCTGATCCCTATGTTGGTCTTTGCTGGAGCTTACATAGGGGTAAATGACCTTCTCTCCTGTCCCATTTGACAGCGTTCGGGGACTGGCAATTGGTTGCCCAGATGTGAACACGGCATACAAGGTTGAAGGGCCGGTAAGAAGGTCTCTTGCTCCCCTTCCCATCTACCTACCGTCTACCCCAGGGCTGGACAAATCCCAGAAGCTAGGTCACCAATATTCCTTCGAAATGACAGCTGGCGCCCAACTTTTGAGGTCTCCTCTAGTTGATGTCAACGGAGCTGGCTCTGGGATTGGGCAGACTGGCTCCTGAATTCCATATTCATTTGTGTACCTCTGCTGTATTTCTGGGAGTACCAGATATCTCCAAGGGCTCCAACACTCCAACAGGGGAACGGTACAGCAAGTATCAGCAAAGGGAGTATAGTTATTATGAGAACCTGTCACTTTGCTGGGGCAGGTTCCTTTTTAAAGAGGGATTGTTGTGATATTTTGGCACTTGGATGGTTACCAGTGGATAACTTGGGTACCCACTTGATTACCGGATTGAATAAATTACATAGCTGAAGTATGGGACCTCTGTAGCTAGCTTGAAGAGCTCTTCTGCCACCTTGGATACATATTTATTTAGGGGCATGCTGTCTTTCATCCCCTTTTAAAGTGCTGCTCTTTGATTGATCTCCTTTGTAGTTGAACAAATTGTGAGAACAGGGTGCTGGTGGAATAGCTTGTTGCATTTTTGGCCAGCCGTTGAGTACAAGCTGCTCATTAGATCTTCATCTCAGGTGACTGCGAACACTTTTTTTTTTTTTCCCTCTCTAATTTCACGCATGACCTGCCAACTAAATCCAGAGCTCATTAAATCTTGAGCTATCCCTAGAAATGGTTCCCCGTGTACTCTACAACACTCACGATTACCAGGAGAGCGGCTTTGTTCTGCTTTCATACTGCAGTTTTAATTAGCTCTATTAAGGTCATTATATCCTATGTGATAACAATCTGCTGTAAGGGTTAAGACCTCATTCCTTTAAAAGACTGAAGATTTGCTTGTTGGATTTTGCAGTTGTGTTGAGGATGGGTTCCATGACCCCAAGCAAAATAAAAATCATCCAAAAACCTACATTGCTACGCAGGGTGGACATTTATTTTCCTGTTGTGAGTTGCAAATGTACCTGCCCTGTAAGGGAAAGATCCGTTCCCTGAAGATGTGCAAAAGATGGGTTGAAGTGATATTAAAGTCAAAAGGTTTTTAATCTATTTGAAATGCTGATGGAATCACTTACAGCGGATGCTGCTGCTTGATGTTTAAAAGTTCTATCTTCCTGCAGAATCAGCTGGTCCCCTGAGCACTGGCCCTGATATATTGTTTTAGGGTGACTCCTTTCCTTTGCAGAGTCGTATGGGGCCACCCTTGTGTGTGCTAGTACGCTGTGTGTATCTTTGCAAACGCACAGGGAAGGCAAGTAATTCCCTTGCTCTCTGCTCCTCCTTCCTCCAAGCTAGTAGACACACAGTTGTTGGGAGACTTCTCTATCACTTGTGATCTTGTACTGGGCAATTGTTTGCAGTCTTCTGTGCACTGGAACGCATAGCATTGCAGAAGCACGTATTCTAGTGCGGGCGATCACACTGTGGGTGGGAGGCACATTTGAGGTGCTATTTAAATAAATGGCACTGCAACGCACCTCCCGCAGCAGAATTTGTCAGGCTGAAACCAAAAATAACTTTTTTTTCCACCTTTTACAATTTTCTTTTCAATAATAGTATTGTAAGCCCATGGCGCTTGAATAGCTTCAGCCCGGGGATGACGGCTGCCAGTGGTAAGATTCCTCAGACGACAGCTGAATGTAAATACAGCAGGCAGTGGGCTGGGGCAATAGCCAGCCTGCTATTGGCCATTTCAAATTGCAATATCCAATAGCAGGCTGGCTATTGCACCCGCCCACTGTTTGCTCTGCCCTCCTCCTCAGCGTGGAGGGGAGAGCTAGGGGACCCAACCAACTAATCCACAATGAGAATAGTTGACAACTATTCGCATACATGATTATAATCGATGTATTGATTAGTTGGTTGCAGCCCTGGATCCTTCTGCATCAGATAATTGTGCGTCCAAAATATTGTGTTTTAAACTTTTGATTTTATATTTACTTTTGATATTTTTTCTTAAAGTCAATGTGTATGTGTGTGTGTGTGTGTGTATATATATATATATATATTAGGGCTGGTAATGATTAACGTTTTCGTGTTTGATTAATCGAAAACATTTTTATTGAATAATTTCGATTAATTATAATGCACATGCAGATCCAACTACATTGGCCTATACACATACAACAAGAAACATAACACTTCTTAATTGTACCTGGTTAGTAAACTATTGTGGTGCACATTCATGTCTTTTGGTTTACTCCCTGAAATCATAACCTCCATTTTGGTACTACCATGTTTCCCCGAAAATAAGACAGTGTCTTATTTTTTTTTTGCGCGAAAAGACACTAGGTCTTATTTTCGGGGGATGTCTTACCTGGCTGCAGCTGTCCGCTCTGCCGACCAGGGAGCCACAAACAGGTGTGCGGGGGGAGCTGCCTCTCTGCTTTGATGCAATCCATTTTAGAAACAGACAGGTGGGCGGCCGGGAGGGAGCTGTGGCCGGTCTTCACATGTAAAATTGAATTACATGTGCAGCTACCCCGAAGGTAAGACCTATCTTCAGGGATGTCTGTAATATAAGACCTACCACCGAACTAGGTCTTATTTTCGAGGTAGGTCTTATATTACAGAAATCCCCGAAGGTAGCGCTAGGTCTTATTTTCGGGGTAGGTCTTACTTTCGGGGAAACACGGTAGGTGCAAAACAATCATGTAAACTGAAGTTACCTGCCGAAATTATAACCTTTTTCATGTAAACTATTGACTGGCCAGAAAGACGAAAGCCATACAGCAAAGCTTTGGCTGGTAATCAATACAAATAAGATTGTGTGCCCAAGCTTTCTTGCTGTCCATTGTCAGTGCTGCCTCCAAGAACAGGAACTGTGAGGAGACATCTTGGTATTGTGTATTACACACTTCATATGCTGACTCTTCCTGGCTTAGACATTTAGTCCCAGTGTTCTGAGCAGAATATAAGATTGCACTGATCCACTGGAAAACAAAGGGGTCTGTCAGTCATTGTATCAACAAGCAAGCACACAATGCAGAGTGGAAACTCAATAGAATGTATACAAGGTAGTTGCTATCGCAGCACAGGGACTTGGCCACTGTCAAACTCACCGGCTCAGTGGCTCTGTCGGATAACGCAGGGAAGGGGGGGAGGAGTCTGGTGACGTCACGGACATCAACGTCACCGGACTCCTCCCCCTTCCCTTCACAATTTTTTTAATTTTATTTTTTGCCGGTTTCTTGTTAAATAAATGTTAGCAACTACATTTATTAAGTTGCTAATGATGTTATTTGTATACATCTTGCTGGTGGCTAGATTCTGCGGTTGGCAGCAGAATGTAAACAATGGGGAGCAATCGCCAGTCTGCTAGTGGCCATTTCAAATTGCAATAGCCAATAGCAGTTGCGTGGTTGGGGTGGTTGCTTGAGAGTTACTATTAACTCTCAAGCAACCAGAAACTACAGTCATCTGGCATCTACCGACCCTCGTGGGAGTTTACTGTGAGTATAAAAGAAATGTTACATTTGCAGAGCATACTTTTTGCTCTGCAGCTCTACACAATGGTTGTGTGTTGCTGCTGCTCCTCACAATGCACACCATGCTTCTTGCTTTGCAGCAGTACACAGTGGTTGTGCTTTACTGCTCTTTCTAACAATGCAAGTCAATAGGTCAGTTGACACGTGCACTCCTTTTATCAGGGACATCTTATCTCAAATTCTGTTAAGCAGGAAGGTTAAATGAGGCCAAGTCAAGTAAACCGCAAATGTTTCTATTACATCAGCATTTACTTTTACATAATTTGTACAATAGTGACCTGAAATATCAGCTCCCATAAATACGATATATACTTTCCTCTTGTCAGGATTGGGTTATGTGCGCTACCATTGCTGATTGGATCTTGAAGGTGAAGGGTCCGGGGTTGTCATGAAACCTTGCATCCCTTTGTTCCCTACAAATGTGAACCTTTGCGTCAGCCACTAAATGGTGCTGTGGATAATACAAGTAAATGCTCTGCAGCAGGGATGGAATTCAGGAGCCAGCATCTCAAATGTTAGGCACTAACTGTAGTTTTTAGGAAGCGTTGGCTGCTCACAGGCTCTTGGAATTTCTCCAACCCGATCTGTAGTGACAATAAGAAAATAATACATGCTGGAGATGCCGTGTTTGCGAACTCATTTGTATAATGAGACCTTGGATGGATCTCGGCAGGTAATCCTCTGGAAGACGCACGTTTGCAGCGTTCACTTGCAAAGATATATATTGCTTTTGTGGCTGACTCCGGAGTTCTTCTTTATAAATACAAAGTGTTAAAGGTTGCGGATGGCTTTGGTGAGGGGTGCAGATCACACCTCGGTGTACATGCATATGTATGAATCAGTCAGTACACTTCAGTCATGCATTGTAAATGGGAGTCCATATGTTTTGCAACCCACGTCTGGGAAAGTAGATCTTATGTATAAATAGCGTGTGCTTTCTCTGTATTCTCCAACCCAGTTCTTCAAATGCAAAGCTCTGCAAAATGTCACTTCCTTCTCCTTCCTTTTCTTGGGGAAACCCATCTGCTTTATACAATCTCATTCTGTCTGCCTGTCTGTCCTGTACATCGTCTATACTGTACATGGCACACGGCCTAGAAGAGAAACATTCAGGACACATTTCTCTTTTTTCTTTCCCCCTCTTCTTCTTTCCCTTTTTTTCTTTCTCTTTTTTTTTCCTCTCTCCTCTTTCTCAGTTTTTGTTATTCTTTTCTTTCTTCTCTTTCGTTTCTTCTTTTTTTTCTTCTTGTTTTTTTCTTTTGTTTTCTTTCTTTTCTTTCTCTTTTCTTTCTTTCTTCCCTCTTTTTTCTTTCTCCCTTTTTTATTCTTTTCGTTCTTCACTATCTTTTCTTTTTCTTTTTCTTTTCTTTTCTTTTTCCTTTCCTTTTTATTCTCTCTCCTTTTTCGTTTCTTTTTTTCCCTCTCCTCACTTTTTTAAAAAACATTTGTTTTACCCCACTCAAATCAAATTCTCACTGAGGCAAATTTATAAAAAAAAAAGCAGGAATGAATTGTCACATGATCAGTTAGAGGTCATTAGTGCCAGAAAGAAAAAAACAAAAAACGAAAACCCTTCCTGGTTGTTTTTCTTGCTGGGTTTCCCGGTCCCGGAGGCTTCATGCATCATAAACAGGTAGTGTCATACTTGTCGAACTTGTCATACTTGTCATACTTGTTAAACTTGTTTAAACTATATATAGTTTTGTTCAGCCAGTCTAGAAGACAACCCAACCTGCAAAAACTCCTCCTTTCAGGGAGGTGCCCTCTCCCCCATCGCCTCCCCTCATTTCAACTTGCCATAGCCAATAGCAGGATAAAGCAGAGTAAACCTTTACGGGATAAAATATTTCACTCGCAGTCGTCAGGGAGCCGCTAACTTACAGTGGGAGACTCCCGGAATGTTGAGATGTCTGATCTTATGATTAACACCTCACTCTATAGTGAGCGGGGTGACAACACTATTTAGACCTTGCACCTCCGGTGTCACCTCCTTGCTTTGATCATGTCCATCAAGCTGTAGTGTCACCCTACTGATAACTAACATCCTCTTGGCACCTCCCATTCCAATAAGCCATCTAAATATAAACTCAACCGGCTTCCGGTGCATGAAACATGTTATTGTCAAAGTACTACACAATACTATAGAGTCTTATTCCCTCACAGTAGCTGATTTCTGCCATGCAGGGGATGATGGCAGCTACTTTAAATGGAGATTCTAGATTATTAGCATTATTTAAAAACATAGTTAAGATTTTATG
>NW_017306287.1:1487144-1557565 GCF_000935625.1 Nanorana parkeri
ACATGGTGGTATGCTATTTCCTGTTTAAAGTTTCTGTGGCGAAAACAAAACTGACAACTGTAGATATACTGGTTCTTGCACATTTGCTTCCCTTGAGATTGGTTAGTAAAGATTGCAATAGTACGGTGCTTGACACAGAAAGAAATGGCCAAAGCCAGCATTTAGGCCTGGTTCACACCTGTACGTTTTGTAGCGCGTTCAACGCTCTACGAACGCTCTACAAAACGCTGAAACATGAAAATCCCATTGTTTTCTATGGGTATGGTTCACACCTTGCCGTATTTCAGCCCGTCTGAACACGCTACAAAGCGGCCTATGCCTGAAAAGGTACAAGAGCTTATTTGGGGCGTTTTTGTTGCGCGTTTCCTTTGGGATACAGCCAAGTAGCCCTCGGAAACGCGCGTTTGTCACGTGTTTTGTACCGCGAATCGCGATAAAAATGCGCATAACAAAACGCGCATATTCAATACTCCTAGGTGTGAACAGAGCCTTAGAAAGCTGCTTTGGTGTTTGCATTTCAGTATTACCTGGGTTGGTGTGTGTGTGTGTGTTCTTGCTCTACAGAGCTGTAGAGGCAGTGTGCAGGTGTCAACATACCAATAGCATAGACCCTTGGTTCTCAACTGGTGGGTCGCGACCCTGCGTTCAGTGGGTCGCTGCGTGCCTTCCACTTTTCCAGGTAAGAGTCTCCTCAGCCTCTTCCTAGCGAAGCATTGTCGGTTCACCAGGCAGCATTCAAAATATGTTGCCCGGCGCCGAGTGTCAGCTTGAGGTGGGATGGGGCTATGGCTACGAGGGAGCTCCATACATACCTGCATTGCTTACAGCTCCCTCACGTGCCCTGTAGAGGTGCCTGGACCGGAGTGACATCACATTCTGGCTCCCGGCACCTCTACATGGCAGGCAAGGGAGCTCCATCCATACATGCATTGCTTGCAGCTCCCTTGCATACCCCGTAGAGGTGCCTGGACCGGAGTGACATCACATTCTGGCTCCCGGCACCTCTACAGGGCACTCAAGGGATCTGTACAAGCAATGCACATATGGATGGAGCTCCATCACAGCACAGCAGCCCAAACTGGGCCCCCGGCTGAGGATCCTCTCCAGTTCTCGTAAATTAGGGAGACTTGGTGGATCTAACACCCAATTTTTTTTTTTATGAGAATGTGTATGAGATTGTGTCTGTGGTTGTGTGTGTCTGTCAGTGTTTTTGAGGGCCTGTTCACACTAGTGCAGTGCATTCATCACACAGTCCCATACGATTAATGCACTGCACAATGCAATAGCACCTACTGTGCATTCTGGTGTGGCCCAGCCTGCCCCAATGGCAATTTGGGGAGGCCGGGCTTAACACAATCAGGCAGAGGTGCTGGTGGCTTTCTAATCGGGTATATTAGGTGGCTGCTCACTGGGGCCTCTCTGGGGGAGGAGCGAGCAGCTGCCTAATTAGAGAGCCGTCTCTGCAGCTTCCTCTCCGACCAACAGCACCAGGCCCATGATGATCTTAATTTGGCCCTTCTTTTACCCCTTTCAATAAAAATCACATCAGGTGGATTTGAAATCCTCTTACATTCATTAATTAAACAAAACAATTTTTGCTTTTACTTGCATTTGCTATTACTTTACTTCCTGGTTGAGTGAGGCACTGGTGATTTGTAGTCCTGGCCTCACAGATGCATCCTGGGAAGGCTACATCACCAGCGCCTTCCAGGGAAATCTCTTCTGTAAACTGAAAACCATGCAAGATTTTAAGAGGAATTATATGAACTGTCGCATGTTCCAGGAAGTAAATGAAAATCGATTTCATCTGCCATTTGTGAACATGGCCACTGTGAGAAGAATGTAGAGGAAAAGAAAACATAGTATGCAAATAATAAAACGCTGGCAATTATCTAGAAGTTTGTAGATTGATATCGCAAAAAAATTCTAAATATGCCTTTGTTGTCATTTTTAAGATGCGGGCCAACTTCCTCTTAAGCAGTAAATGAGCTTAAAAAAAATCCATTTTGACCTTTTTGTTTTCAGCTGCAAACATTACCCACTTGCCATCCGCCCGTTGCAAAAAAACGGACGGACGGCACTGCAGCATTGGCGGGTTGCCGTCTCCAGCCACTGCATGACGGAATAAATGTCAGTTAAAGTACCGCAGCGCTGAATACTGAAAAATGGCCTGGATGGGAAGGGGGTTTAACACCGCGGATGTCAACTGGTTAAGGAGCAATTATTTCTCAAAGTTCACAGCAGATGGGGCAGGTATTCTGAACTTGGATTAACTTCATAGTAATTTACTGATGTTGAATAAACATAGGTCTGATCTCATATCCTGCATGGTTGTCCTAGACCAGTGACTCTAGATCAGGGGTGCCAATTAGGTCGATCGCGATCTACAAGTCGATCGCAAAGCGAACATTGGTAGATCGCGATCGGCTCACTGACCTGTGTGCTGTCCTCCCGCGGTGCTCGTGCGGCTGCTGTCTGAATGTGTCAGACGGGAAGGGTCGGGACACCTCTCCCTGTGTGCAATGTCGGCCTATACGAGCACAGCGGGAGGACAGGACGCCGGCACACGAGAGGAGACCTGGGAAGCTGCTGAAGTGGAGGTAAGAAAAGGAAGACAGGAGAAAGACTTTAGAGAAAGTGAGAGAAGAGAGTTTAAAAGAAATACAGCACAAAGAAAGAAGAGACAGCAGACAGAAGAGCGCGAGGAGAGAAAAGAGACAGCCAAGAGGGAGGGCCGCTTCACACCACAAAGGCTGCGTTCCAGAGTGTTCGGCCTCTAGAACGCACTGGAACGCAAGCCGGCCGGCTCCCTGCGTTCAGGGGCGAAAGGGGGTGTGGGGTTGCATTGAAGCCAATGGCACAGCAGCCATGCCCCCTGCCCACTGTGCGATCACCCACACCCGGAGTGCAGGCACATTACTACCTGCGTTCCAGTGCAGTGTGATCTTCAAAAATAGTGCTTGTGCCTCCTGCCCCTGAATGCAGGTGTTTTTTTCGTTGGTAGATCTCATTGAGCTCGTCATTTGAAAAGTAGATCTCCAGACGAAACATTGTGGGTGCCTCTGGTCTAGATAGTAAAGTGAGGGTTTGAATGATAGCTGTAGAGTCTACACCTTTTTAAAAAGGTCAGTAATGGCAGCCTCCTTATTCTTATCCACAGAGGTTCACTATAAAGCTTATGTCACACTGGCAATCTTGTCACCGAATGGGTCGGTATGAGGAGTTGCTGGTCAGAGTTCTGGATGGGCTTGGGTGAACTCAGCATTATCACAGGAAGCAGGGAGAGCACCCGCCAAACCAGTACGGTGTCACTCCTTCATTGCTCCTCGCTGGCAAGTGACATTCTGCAGTTTTTAGGCCAGTGAGGGAACAACACCATAAGAGTAAGTAAGTATTTCTCCAATCATCTTCCAGGCCAGCAACCTGAGAGATGATTGGCTCCTCCTTCAACAGGAAACACAATTAAAAAAGGTAGTTACATACCCTCCCACCCCTTCTTACCTCAGTTTTTTTTGAGTTTCCTACCGTCCAGGAACTTCGTCATGTTTATTGTTTTTCCTGACCGGTCGCGGGTCTCACCTCTGGGCAGGTCTGTGTCCTGGGTTGGTGGTGCCGGGCGCCTTGCTGTGTGAACGGAGGGGTCCCTTTTCATCTCTCCAGGTGTCTTCCATTCGAAGCAATGGAGTCCTGGAGCTCCCTGGCGATGCCCTATCCTTACGACTCTGGTCGGGGAGGCGGCTGCACGAAGAGTTTGGCGTCCGGCGGTGGAACGCGGAAGGGGGCGTGCCGTGCGTTCCAGGGACGTCGGTGGTGTCGTCATATCCGGCGGCCGCCGACGTCGTCACTTCCGCTACGCATCTCTCTGCATCTATACGCTGGGAAGCCGCTCTTCTGTGAGCCTTGCATGCACAAATTTGTGGCAGCTGAGTCTTCTACCTTTTAATGAAAGTTTGTTTTGACTATACGGACAGAAATGCTATCGACTATGCAATCTTTTAAGCATGTGGTGTCTGGGATGGTACCTGTAGCTGCTGCGCCCGTGGGGGTACCGGAGATGCCTGGTCCATCAGGCTTGCAGTCTAAGGCTGTGTCCTTTTCAAGATTTACACCGGAGGAGGATAAGGGAGATTCAGCTTCAGTCTCTACTCGAATAGTTCCTTTAGAAGAGGGTGAGACCCGAGGGGAGGGGGGGATTCCCGCCCTGCCAGGCATTTGTTTCCGCTGGAGGATATGGAGTTCCTACTGCAGGCCATATATGCTACAGGACAGATCCCGGATCCCCCGAAAGCTTTGTCGGTCCAGGACCGACTTTATAGGGGCTTAGTTGAGACACAGGGCAGATGTGTTCCAGTGCATCAGTCGCTTAAGGAGCTGGTGGCAGGCGAATGGAAGGACCCAGAGAGGAAGTTTTGGGGATTTAAGTCCTGGAAAAGGAGGTTTCCTTTTTCCAAGGACGAGGGAAGAGAAGTTTTTCAAATGCCCTAGACTGGATGCAGTTTTAGCCAGGTGTCTAAAAAAGCTGACTTAAATTTGAAGACGCAGGTAATATACCTGCGAGCCATTTGGCTAAAGTCTTGGGAGGGGGACATGACATCTAAATCTAGACTTTGTTCTCTACCGTTTGAGGGGGGTCTATTGTTCGGCTCCGGCCTCGATGAGGTTTTGACCCGATCATCTGAGAAGGGGAAGAAATTCCCAAAAAAGAAGAAAAGGGTGCGCAATAAGCGTTTTTTTCGTCCCCCCCAAGTGCAACGGAAACCGAATTCTAAACCACATTTTCAGAAGCAGGGTTGGCCCTTTAATAAGAACAAGCCCAGGGGAGGTTTGCTGTTCTCAGCTCCCGAGGCATATAAGGAGTCCAAGTGACGCTGTCGCGTAGGTAGGGGGAAGGCTGTCCCATTTTGTTTCTCATTGGGAAAAGATTGCATGCAGTCCTTTTGTGTTAGCCCTTCTGTGTTAGCTGCCTTCTTTTTGAGATTCTCCCCAAAATCCAAAGATTTCATTGAAAGCACAAGCTTTAGTAGATTGCATCCAGCTCTTGGCCTCCCAAAATGTGGTCATGCCAGTCCCAGAGGATCAGCAATTTCTAGGGTTTTACTCCCATGTATTCTTGGTGCCAAAGCCTTCCGGAAAGTTCAGGATGATCCTAGATTTGAGCAAGTTGAATCAGTTCCTAATCTCCAAACATTTCAAGATGGAGAGCATTTATTCGGTTCGAATGATTCTTCAGCGGTCAGTTTTTATGGTCACCCTGGACTTAAAGGACGCGTACCTACACATACCTATTGGTCTGGAGCACCAAAGATTCCTGCGATTTGCAGTGAAAACAGGGCAGGGAATCGAGCACAGTTTCGGGCTCTTCCGTTTGGCCTCTCGGCGGCTCCCAGAATCTTCACGAAGGTTCTGGCGGAGCCGCGGTCTCCTTTTTGCGCCTTCAGGGAGCGTGTCTTACTTAGACGACATTCTGATCTATGGTCCTTCGGAAGAGGCAGTTCTGGGCAGTCTACAGAAGGTCCAGGACTTGCTAAATCTTTTGGGTTGGATCGTAAATCGAGAAAAATCGGTTCTTATCCCTGGTCAGTCGGTGGTTTTTCTTGGCTACAGAATAGACTCGGTAGCAGGGAAATTGTTTCTGACCAAGGAAGGGGTGAGCAAGCTTCGGAGCTTGGCTCAGAGCGGGTGCTGACACTCAGGGAAGTCATGCGGCTTCTGGGGGTCATGACCTCTGCCATTCCGCCTCGGAGCTGGGCACAGTTTCACTCCAGGTGGCTGCAGTGGTTCCTCCTTTTGTCACAGTGGGACAGAAGGAAGGAATCCTTAGAACTAAGGGTGCATCTGCCAAAGGAGGTGCTGGAATCCCTGGTTTGGTGGTTGTCGAAGGAAAGGCTGCTGGAGGGCAGGTTATGGGGTCAAACGACTCCCGTGCATGTGACAACGGATGCCAGTTCTTGGGGTTGGGGGGCCCACATGCAGGGTCTGCAGGCCCAGGGGGCGTGGCCGTGGGACCTGGTGGGGGCCTCTTCACTGCCGAGAGTTCTCGGAAATTAGAAGGAGGCTCTGCGGGCCTTTCAGGCACATTTGGTCGGGAGAGAGCTCCAGGTTTCCTCTGACAACTCTACGACAGTGGCATATATCAATCGCCAAGGGGGGACAAGGTCCCGAGGGGTTGATGCAGGTCGCAGAGCAGATTTTTCAGTGGGTAGAATGTCAAGACTGTTATCTTTCGGCAGTTCACATGAGGGTAATGTGCAATCAGACAGTGGATTTTCTGAGCCGCAGGCCCATTTCCCAGGGCAATTGGGAACTGCATCAGGAGGTGTTCGGGCAGATAGTCAACTTATGGGGACTGCCGGAGGTCGACTTGTTTGCGGACAGCAGCAACAAGAATCTGTTGACTTTCTTTTGCCTCTACAGGGAAGTGGATTCCGGAGGGGTGGACGCATTAGCTCAGGACTGGGATTTCGGTCTGGGTTATGCATTCCCTCCGCTGGTGCTGCTGCCACGAGTGCTTCAGAAACTGGGCAGGTCAACCTGTTCCCTGATTGTAGTGGCCCCATGGTGGCCCAGGAGACCTTGGTTTTCGGAGCTTATGATAAGGTCAATACACCCTCCTTGGTGTCTGCCACAGTGCAGGGATCTGTTGTGTCAGGGGCCGGTCCTGCATCCGAACCCGGAGTTCTTGCAATTGAGGGCCTGGCTCTTGAGAGGCGGCTCTTGCAATTGAAGGACTGTTCGGACAGGGTGGTTGAGACTCTCCTGTCCAGCAGGAAGATAGTGACCAGAAAAATATATGGCAAAGTCTGGAAGGTCTTTTCTTCCTGCTGTACACGCAAGAGTATCGCTTTACCACCGGTTCCGGTTGTATTCGATTTTTTGAAAGATGGTCTGGATAAAAAGTTGGCAGTCAATACCCTAAAGGTTCAACTTTCGTCCCTTTCGGTCTTCTTGGATTTAAAGCTCACGGAGGAACCGTTGGTAAAGTGATTTCTGGTCGCAGCGCAGCGTTCTCGGCCGTTGCGAGATAAGATGTTCCCGCCATGGGATCTTTCCTTGGTATTGGGGGGACTAGCTAAATCGCCCTTTGAGCCACTGGAGGAAGTTTCTATGAAGTGGCTCTCGCTAAAAATTTTTTTTCTCTTGGCGATTACGTCAGCCAGGAGGGTGGGGGACCTCCAGGCTATTTCTATCAAAAAACCCTATTTGCTGATTTTGCCAGATAGGGTAGTGTTGAGACTGGATCCGTTGTACCTACCCAAGGTGTCCTCTGGCTACCATAGGTCGCAGGACATTGTGCTGCCTTCTTTTTGCGATTCTCCTCAAAATCCAAAGGAACGGGAGTTTCACACTTTGGATGTTCGAAGATATTTAATTAAATATTTGGAGGAATCTAGGTCATTCAGAAGATCCAGTCACCTATTTGTTCTCTATGCAGGGCCTAGGAAGGTTCTGCAAACCTCTATGGCCTCACTAGCCAGATGGATTAGAGATGTTATTTAAGTTTGTGTACTTTTCAGAGGGCCAGGAAGGGCCTTCTTCTGTCAAAGCGCATTCCACCAGATCTGTAGCGACCTCTTGGGCAGAAAAAGCTGGGGAATCGGTGGAGCAAATTTGTAAAGCGACAGTCTGGTCAAGGCAAGATACCTTTTGTGAAGCACTATCAGGGGAGGTATTGTCGCAACAGGACCTCACCTTTGGCCGTAAGGTGCTTCGAGCAGTGATCCCACCCTGAGAAGGTAGGCTTGCTGGGGTGTATTGGTCATTCTCTCAGGTTGCTGGCCTGGAAGATGATTGGAGAAATGCTTTGTTATTACCCATAGCAGGATTTCTACGAATCTTCCAGGACAGCAAGCCTACTTCCCACCCTAATTTGTAGTTGTACAGCTATGGCTGTATGGGAGTGTGGTGTTGCCTCGAACACTGGTGGTTGTACCCTTTTATCACAACTGTAGTAAGGAGGGGTGGGAGGGTATTTAACTACCTTTTTTAATTGTGTTTCCTGTTGAAGGAGGAGCCAATCATCTCTCAGGTTGCTGTCCTGGAAGATTCATAGAAATCCCGTTATCGTTAAGTAATAACTAAACATTTTCTATATCAGTCCTGTTGTTTGTGATCTGCCACCAGCTACAGGATCACTTGTGTTAAAGATTTGGGTGGTCTGTGTGACTTTGGCTATTCCTGGATGAAAAGCAGAAGCTCTAGGCAGGTACATTGCATTCTCTGTATGTATCATCGAATCTTCATTTTCATATTACACTGGAGTGTAGCTTTAGGCAAATGGAGTGGACTTTGTGCTCTCAGTACAGTTTCAACATTTCACAGAGCTCACTAGTTAGAATTATTGGCTAATCTTTAAAGCAAGCCTGTCATTTGGATAAAGGTGTTCCTAGAGCATGCAACCAAAGACTTGTGCACCTGCCTCCTATTAGTCTTCCATAGAGATGAGGCTGGGCTTTGTTGCCAACCCAGTTTGCCTGAGTTCACCCAAGCACGCTCAAAACTCTGACTGCCACCTCTACTACCGACCCAATTGGTGTCAGCAGTTGCAATGTATAGCTGGAGGATGGTTAAGGCCCCCTGCTACAACAGCTGATACAGATTGGGTTGGGAGTGGCGGTCAGAGTTTTGAGCGGGCTTGGGTGAACTGGGTTTGCACCAAGCCCAGCCTCTACTCTCCAGAGTACTAGGAAATATGTATTGGTCTTTTCCAGGTCTGAAGTTGACCTGTGAAATCTCTCTGTGTTGTCTAATTCTGTGCGGGGGCTTGGCCTGAACCCAGTTAGCCGTGGTTCACCCATGCCGACACAAAACTTGACTGACGCGCCCACCCTTTTGTGATGAGAGTGCAGCACAGGAAGGCACCAGCTGAAAAGATTTCGGAAAGGATAAAAAGGTATTTTTTTTTTTTTTGCACTTCATCTAACAGATGGTATTATTAATAGACCAAATATGATAAGTTCATTCTTATGGCAAGCAAGTTGCGCTTGGTCAGCGTGAATGTGAATTGTAACGTGAAGGAAACTTACAATCTAACTTGAAGAGACCATGATTGTCTCTAATGACGAAATACTGTATCACAGATGTATAATCAAAATGTGAGTGTTCTCTCAAGGAACAACCTATATATATGTGAACACCAAAAATCAATATAATACATGTGATGCATGCACAATGACAGTGCTCAATGACAGTGCTCAATGAATAAATATTTAACAAAAGTGCCGGACTCGAAGCATAATCCGGAAGCTCTGTGATCAACAAACACAAACCTTCAACCCTTATATGTAACCAATGGGTCTACACATTGGCATGTGTAAACCTGATCCAATATGGAGGGTTTAGTGATAGCAATAATCTAAACAGTGCTAAGAGTGATCTAAACAGTGATGAATAGCCTACTAATATGCTCAAACATTAGAAGATATCGATCTGCGGAATGAAGGGACTGTTCATTTGAAACATCACTATTGGACAGGGAAGTAGCCGTTCCTTATTCTGATATATAAACCTCAAAATCTTTTAAAACTGACTGCCTGGTATAGCGTAGAGCTAATTTAAATAATTAACCCATCGAATGCTGGATAATTTGATGTGACTGTTTCAATATCCAACTTTACTATCCATTGAAGAGGGGAAGCAATTAATGATATCGTTTGTTGTGCACTGCCCCACAGCCAATGTTTGAGCATATTAGTAGGCTATGCATCACTGTTTAGATCACTCTTAGCACGGTTTAGATTATTGCTATCACTAAACCCTCCATATTGGATCAGGTTTACACATGCCAATGTGTAGACCCATTGGTTACATATAAGGGTTGAAGGTTTGTGTTTGTTGATCACAGAGCTTCCGGATTATGCTTCGAGTCCGGCACTTTTGTTAAATATTTATTCATTGAGCACTGTCATTGAGCACTGTCATTGTGCATGCATCACATGTATTATATTGATTTTTGGTGTTCACATATATATAGGTTGTTCCTTGAGAGAACACTCACATTTTGATTATACATCTGTGATACAGTATTTCGTCATTAGAGACAATCATGGTCTCTTCAAGTTAGATTGTAAGTTTCCTTCACGTTACAATTCACATTCACACTAACCAAGCGCAACTTGCTTGTCATAAGAGAGATACACACGAATATAGTTGCTGCTGGCCCTTCCTTATTTAGATATCCAGTCCTAGCGCAGTGTTTCTTGAATAATAAATGATAAGTTCATTGTTAGAGTTTACATACACATTAAAAGAAAACTATGGGGTAAGTGTTTTTCCCCATAGTTCTCTGAAGGGTCACTGGAGGACATATACTAGCGTCCTCCTGTGACCCAAAGCTCAGTATATAGTGAGCTACAGCTCGCGGTATACTGAGACCACCGCAGCCGGGACAGATCCCGACATTACTGTCAAGATCCACCCAGCTGCGTGAGTGACAGCTGGCTCTGCCTATCTAGAGGCCCCCTCCCACGTCCGTTAATCCACTCAGCGCTGGAGGATCGGAGCGGGGAGAGGGGAATCCCTGCAGGGAGCCGTGACTGACAGTTACCGCTCTCTGCAGGGAGATGATGGAGAAGTTAGTGAGCGACGGTATGCGTTCGCTCACTTCCCGATCTATAGAGCCGCCCTGTGACAGTTTAATTGTCACACGTCGGCTCGAACTATGAGGATGAGTGATTTTCAGTCACCTCATAGTTCTTCTTTAAGCCACCTGGTCGTTTCCTATATCTTTTGTTGTATCTGTTGAGTTCCCAGCTCTGCCCATCTGCTGTGTCCATCATGAAGGTGTCTCACTCTTCCTGCTGGATTTCATATTTGTTCTGTATTCGGGGACGACATAGGAGGTTTTTGCTATTGGTGTATCTAAGACTCAAAAGAAAGCAAAGGGCCGATCCTGCTTGCCACGCTCCACCTATGACTAAATTATACATTGTGATTGGGCGGATTCTTTAAGAGTTTGCCTACCAGAACCACTCTCATCACCCAGAAGAGCCGCCATGCATCCGCAGCGCCTGTGAAATGGAAGCTTAGTATAGCAGTTTGAAGGTGTCCCTTTAGCATCTTGCAATTTGCCGAAATGGTTGTGCTAAGAAGTGTAAGTGTCACATTACGTTATTCCCAGATGAGAATTCAATTAACACTTTGTGCTTTGTCTCATTTCTTCAGTCCATTTTTAAATTGCTTATAGGCACGTGGCTCTTTTTTTTTTTCTCTCCCCATGCAATTCCCACTGTCACTGTACTGTAAGAAGGCAGCCTCATTTCATCTCCTCGGCATATGACGGATGGATTAATATGCTCGGGTCAGCTCATTTCAAGGACATTGGTGACTTCAAGGGGTAATCGCAGTCACCATAAATGGCACCCTGGAAATGAATACAATTTCAGGTTATGTGTTTTGCTCGGCTGTGAGCTGTAGCAGTATATTGACTGAAGGATCCTTGCAGAAGAATTCCTGTCTCTTTAAGTGCAGCACCCTGTGGATGGCGGAAGGGTTCACGGCTGAATTGTACTAAATTGTGTGCAATGGCTAGTATGTGTCATGGACGCTTGAGAGTGGCATTGTGTTATAGGCAACTACCACTCAACGCACCTACTGTGTGTTGCATTGCCATTTATTTGAATGGCACTCCAGATGCAGCTCCCACCCGCAATGCGAACCATTGCACCGCAACGCGCGGTAACGTGATACCATGTTTTGCTGCGTGATCGATTTGCATTTCGGCGAAAGGTACGTTTTGGGGTGCCATTCAAATACATAACAACACTACACATCTCCCGCACTGTTGACGCATGATAGCACCAGGGTGAGTGGGCCCATAGTCTGTTAAATATACTTTAGAAGCATTTTGTATTATCTGTTCTGTAAGTGCAAAAGTTTGAGCATTGGAGAGGATGTGACGCACTCTATATGACAGCGCCTGAGCGGTCCATAGCCCTTTCTAAGCTACAACTCCAGCAACTTTTGCATTACACAAGGCTTTGCTTTCACTGTTGAAGGTTAAACAAAGGAGTAGAGGAGCAAAGAGAAGGTACATATATATCTTCTTTTTAGTTTCAGTTTTTCAGTATCGAGTAGTGATACCGGCATCCTGAGGTAGCGTAGGCCCGGCTTCACCGGCCAATCAGGAAGCCTGGCGGCAGTTCATTACCAGCCGCCCGGCTTCCTATCGAAAGCATAACGGCTTCACTCGCACTCGCAACACTGCAAGGCAGCCTGGCTTCCTGACCTGAGCGGCCGTTCCAATATCAGGGTAAGTATTGGTGCATTTGGGTGAGTACTCGCCCAAATGCTCAGCATCATCACAGATACCAGTATTGTTATCAGTGCACCTCTAACATGTACTAAATCACTTGTGTTCCATATGACACCAGAAGCTTTCTTGTAGTTTTGGATGGCGATTGATAGTTCAGACTGGGTATAAAATGACACGTAACTCTGCGGATTCAGTTTTTGGATGAGGGCTTGTCCCTTTATTGCTCCTTTGTTCACCTATTTCCGGGGTGAGACCTGGAAGCTTATCTGAATTTCCTGGAAGCTTCAGGAATCCATGCTGATTGCTATAAAGCTGGCCATGCATGGTTTGAATTTCGGCTGATTCCTGTGTGCTGCATAAAAATCAGAACGCGCTACAAAACGTTCAGGTGTGAACGAGGGCTAAGCTTTTGCTGGAATTTAGTAGGTTTGAACAAGGAAAAAATCTTCCCCTTCTGTGCATTATACTGTATGTGAGCACCTTTATAGTATTTGTCTGGGTACCAGGTTGCAGACTGCAATGAGATTTAGCTGTTCTATTGTGAAGGAAAGAAGGTAACTGGTTACAATAAGCAGCTTCTCGTTTAAAAGCCATCTTTTTTTTTTTTTTTTCTTCATTTTGTTGAGCGAGCCCTGTGCTTCCTTTCTGTGTAGGACTGCAGCCCCATCTGTATGACGCAGTGACAGAGCCAGGTGGGATCCTGATGAGTGGAAGGTGCCCCCTTCTGTGTTGATTCAGACACTGCGGTACTGCAGAAGTGTGGGCTGCCGAAGAGGTTTCTTTATTTACAGCTTGCACAAGTTGTTGAGATAACATTTTTTATTTTATTTGTTGTTGTGGCATTTTCCATGCTGCAGGAAGTCAGAGCTTACTCATTGTTTGGTAAAGATGTACAAAGAGACCAAAACAAAATAATGAAGCTATTAAACCAAGGCTCCTTTAGCATGGGCAGTCCGTTCAGGTCCAACTGTCAGCTTTCAGGCTGGTCTGATCGGAAGCCCAATGTTAGTCTTTGGGATGTCGGATGTAAGGGGACACGTGTCCAATGGACCCCCAAACCTGTCCACGTCTGGAAAAAAACCCCGGCTCAGACTTAGGTTTTGGTGGACTCGATTGTGAGGGATTGGGGTAATTGGATGCAAACGGACACACGTCTGTCCGTAGACCTAACATGGGTCCGGTTAGCACAGTTTTTTCCTGGAGAAAAAGCTGAACAGACACGAATGTCACAAAAGTAGCATCCATTCTGTACTGTTCTGATCAGCAGGGGATCTGTGCACAGATTGTAACGGACAGCGACCCGTGCAAAAGGGACCCAATGGTGGCCATACAGGGATCAAATTTAATCCATGGGGTGACCCTTTTGACACCATCTGAATAATTTTTTAATTTATTTATAAACTTTTGTTGAAGGAGCCAGATGGGAATTGATGGTCAAACAGTGACTGCAGCCAATCAGATTAATTCAATAGCCATCAGGGAAGATTCCTTCACCTATGCTCTTTAGCGTTGATGGAGGTTCAAGTATTTTTTTTTTTTCTCTCGTTCAAACGAGAAACCTCTCACGGTGAATGGCCAGCTTTAGGCAGTCCATAGATGGAACCATCTTATAACCTTTTACGGCATGCTGTGGCTTTCTTTGTGACTTCAAGTGGCATTAAACCCTCAGATTTTTTAACATAAACCAATACTGTAACGTGTGCCTTACTGTAATCCATGGTCGTTTCCCTTCTCTTTGCTGCTCTTCCTTTTAAATCCTCACGTCTTCTTCTCATGCTGGGGAGAACTTCCCTTTGCAGCTGACTGCCTCTTCCTGTAGTGCTGGCTCAGGTTGTGAACCTTCACACAGACACCATGTAGCCATTCCAGAGACAAGGCAGTCTGCTGCAAAAAAGAAGTTCTGTCCAGCATGAGAACAGATACAGATTTAAAAGGAAGAGCAGCAAAGAGAAGGGAAACAACCATGGATTACAGTAAGGCACACATTACAGTATTGTTTTATGTTAAAAAATCTGAGGGTTTAATGTCACTTTAGGTAGGGTATACTAGTTTTTTGCACGAATGTCCAGTCTGAATTTTCGATACAGCCATCAGGAACTTGCCAATTGTGGTTCCAAAGTTCATTTAATTCTCATATTTATTCAACATCTGAGCGAAAACCACATTCAGTGTTATAAAATTGTTCGAGAAACATTTCCCAACATGCTCCTTCAACTTTTTTTCTTCACTGTGGTTGAAATCGATCGTTGATTTGACCCCTGGCAACTTTGGTGCCATAAAAATATTTTTGGGGGAAAAAAAGCACTCTACATGTAAAACATTATACTTACCTCTTTGGTGTGCGGTGACTCCTGTCTTCTCCATGTTTAACGGTTACAGC
Organism: Nanorana parkeri; assembly: GCF_000935625.1. Classification (NCBI taxonomy): domain Eukaryota; kingdom Metazoa; phylum Chordata; class Amphibia; order Anura; family Dicroglossidae; genus Nanorana; species Nanorana parkeri. Next base: position 1,501,775 of record NW_017306287.1, read on the forward strand.
CAGCAATGAATCTTCACATCTGAATCACTTCTGACAGTGGCTGCTACGTCACTAGGACACAGTAGTGAAGTAGAATCTTCTGGCTGGTGGAACCGCAGTGTTCAGCGGGGACCAGATATCTGATTAACCCGGAAGTGTTTAGGATGCTGAAGATTCTTCGTTGGCCATGCCTTTTCTAAGTGAAGGATATATTTTTGCAACGTCGTCCTGAATCTGTCAAGATGGTGGTTGACCAGCATGCTGTACTTTTGCCCTGCCCTTGGACCACCAGATTCTGCTCATCAGGGGAATCCTTCAAAGATCTTCCTTTTTTGATTCTTTTTTTATAACAAGCACTACCAAAACGGCACACACTTACAGCAATGCTCCGTTCTCTTCAGGTATCACAGCCGGCTTTGGATATCTGTTGGTTTCCTTTGTTGGTTGTGTCATGATGGTGAACACCCGCCTTGAAAACTGCTTAAAAATAACACCAAGGATTCCAATCTGCCTCAAACAGGTAGTTATACAACTACACAGCTGCCCTTTTAGGACAGCCAGATCAGAGGGAGTACCAAAAGCAAGACCACTGCCAACAAGCAAGGAATGTGCAGGATTTTTACCTTGTAATAGCATGCGGTACTCTTGCCCTGCCCCTGCACCACCAGGATCTGCTCGTGTCAATGTTGCTGTATGTTGTGTCATTCATATTGTGTTATATCTTGGATTTATGCATGCAGGCTTGTAAAGTTATTGAAAGGTAAATTTTTAATTTCCCTGTTCCCCATTTTTTGGGTTGAGTTGATTGGAGTGCTCCTGTTTTGCTATAAATAAAAAGACTTTGCAGTTCCCGGACAGTCACGTAATTTAGCTTCCTCCCTACTATCCTTTGCTCCCCCTCGCCTAGTAGCAAAGGCTTAGAGCACAAGCTTGCAGACTCAATCTTTTTAATTTACCTTTAAATGATTTTCCTTTAAATCACACCAGCCATCTTCTTTGAATGAGACGGCGCATATAAAGACATGTACTGCGGTTTTTCCCCCCGCCCACCACTGTCCCGGTAAATGCAGAGAGGGTTGTAATAACGGTTTGGTTATTTTGTTTAAATAAAGTGGGGTGATGAGCAGATTATTCTCTGACAGAAGCACTTAGTGATGACACGGCGTAAGTTTGTGTGGGGAGAAAACCTCTCAAGCATTCCGGCGCCGGGCGCGAGCTGTCCATTATTCCCGTCACCTGTGCCTCGTTACCGACTGTCACTCCGCATTATGCGTTAAGCAGGTCCTGAAACGCAAGGGGGATTTGTATTCACGCCGCGGCGTACCGAAGAAATCGTCACATTGAGCATATGTTTAAAATCATCTGTTCTGGAGTGAAAGGACATTTAAATGGAAACCCCCCTACTGAGAGAGGGAAGTCAGCGTTTTAAAGGCAGTCTGTAGTTTTTAAGTGCTTTTTCTAAAAATATATATGTGAATAAGATTAGCATAATGTCGGTTGTCATCAGTATGGTCGTGTTTACTAAGACAGGTTTTTTTCTTCCCCACTAGGGTTGTTATATGTGTACAGAGTTGCAGCCATGTTTGTTCACTACATTTGTGTTGTGCTTTCTGTGTAGCTTTTCAGCATAACAGTCACGCTTTACTGCTTTTCTTACCTCCATACAGGTCAGACTCTGTCATAGGCTGCAATTATGGTAATATGCCTATCGTGGCCACCGATAGGGGGAGGGTACATCCGGGCCCCATCGAGCCAGTATCCTTGAAATATTTTTTTTTCTTACCTTTTATCTTCCTCTCTGGCACTTTTTAATTTTTTCTTCTTTCCCCCCTCTTCCATACACATCTCCCCGCCCGGCTCTTAGCATCCAGGACGCTGTGGCCGGCGTCATGCCCTGTTCTTGGCAACCAGTGATGTCACTGAGTGCCGGCCGGAGTGTCCCAGATTGCTAAGAGCTGAGCGGGTAGATGTGTATGGGCTTGTTCAACCGCACGGCTGCTGGTGTGAGTGTGCACGGGCAGTGCTGATGTGCTCGATCAAAATGCATCACACTTTTTTTTTTCTTCTGTTAGAACTTTATTGAAATGTTATACCGCGTCTCACTGCGGTGTGGGGAAAAAAAGTACTGCATGCTGTTTGGGGTGCCATTCAAATGAATGGCAAAGCGACGCACCTGCCGCAATGTAAAGCATGGTAGGTGCCTTGTGTTGTAGCATGAGTTAATTAAACGGATCCATGTGATTGTCACGGGGGGCTTCCTGTTTGGGTGGGAGAGAGATGCCCTATCAGGTGGGCTGTACGGGCCCCATGATTTATAATGGCAGCCTTAATGTCCATGAATTAAAATCCAGCTCTCTGTGCAAAATCAAATTTAAAGAAAAACACTTTTTTTAAAAAATACACTTTTCAAAGCTTTTAGGCTTATAACATGAAGCTGTAGGGTCTTTCTCTTCTCTTCTCCGGGCTAGGCATTCCATATTGATGCAAGGACGCTGACATAATCAGTGCAGACATCATCAGCTCTTTGCAGCAGTACAGTGTGAATAAAGGGCATTGTGGTGACACCCCCTATGGGGTCCATGATTCTCTGCATTCACAATGGAGTCTTGTTTAATAAGACTGGGTGTCTTTCAACCATAAAGACTGAGAACCTCTTGTGGTAACTCAGAACATCTTGTGTCAAGGGAGTCGGCTATTTTTTTTTCTACATAGCACCTGAAAAATGAAGCCTTTAAAGCAAACCTAAAGTTTGCAAATGCTTCTGCTCCATCGATGTGATGTCTGTGAGCTCCCTCTCCGGTGCCAACATCTTTTCCCCAGCTTCTTCCTGGTGCCAGGTCTTCCACTGCCGTGATTGGCCTAAGAGGGATGATGTTGACACAGGTGTACACGGTTCTATTTTTAGTTCAACCCACGGGCTCTAGGAAAAAAAATAGAACAGATTCCTCCATCGGCACTTACGAGCATTGATCGAGGAATCCCCTGCTGCTTCTATTGTATTCTGACAGTGGCCGCCGGCCGCTGTCAGAATACCTGAACAAAGCCCTCAGCTACTAGCTAAATTTGGGCAAGAATTTTTTGACCTGCTCCTTTGACCTGCTCCTTTGACCTGCTCCTTTGACCTGCTCCTTTGATCAGCTGATTGATGGATACCAGGTGGGAGGATTAAGAAAGCGGCACCCATACAGCGAATTAACCAACCGAAATTCACTGCATGCTTAGCCTACTTAATTCACACGCATGCGCACGGGAGTTGATTTAACGCGGCACAGAGGTGTGCTAAAAGCATTACATTCAGCTGCGCATGTGCATTCTAAAAATTATTGTGAACAGGCAGGTACATTTTATTACAAAAGAGCCATAGCGTTTTTTACAGCAGGGGAACATTTTTATTTTTTACCTTTTATTCCACTTTAAAGCCCAATCCCAGCAATTTTTTTTCGGACACAGTGGGGGGTAAGGTGTAGAACACCTCTAAGATTTGTGAAGCAGTCTATGTCCCCATTTTTTATATTTCCTCTCGCCTGCTATAGGTAAAACTCTCCAGTGAAACAGAGAGGGCCCGTTAACGCCATCCTCAGTGCGTTCCAGCCCGATTTTGGCCGGAACACACTGGATCGCTTTGCGGCCGACTCACTTTGTTGTGGGACGGGAAGGGGGCGTGGCGGTGCATTGAAGTGAAAGGCACCGCAGCCACGCAATGCGATCGGCCTCATGGGAACACGTTGCACATCAATACCTGCATTCCGGTCAGAAAAAAATGTGCTTGCAGCATTTATTCTGACCGGACCGCAGGCATTGATGTGCCTTGCGTTCCTGTGCGACCAAAGGGAGTGGCTACAGTGCTATTGAGTTCAATGCATCATCACGCCCCCTCCCGCCCCACAACAGAGTGAGCGGGCCACAATGCGATCTAATGCTTTCCGGCCGGAACGCACGGTCTGGTCTGAACGGGCCCAGATAGATGAGATCATCACTGTGCTGCTTCTCCTTTCACTGTACAATCACAGGAAGGGGCTCAGGTCCAGGATGACCTGGGCACAGAGGAAGTGGATGGAATTATCCTAACCATCAGACTGAGGACTTCCAGGGCAGATAAAAGTACAGCAGGTGACATTTTTGGATTTGGAGTGAATATTTTAGCAAAAGCAGGTTTGTTGTTTCATCTTTTGAATGGGTTATTTATTTGTATCTTGTTATTTTGTACTGGAGTTTAGCTTTTAATCTAATTTAGCAGAGATTCTTTTAAAAGTTGTTGGACCCAGGCGTTCCTTGACTCTTACGACACCTAGTTCCAGAGCAGTGCCGACTTGGTGTTTAAAGGGGACACGACTGAAAACGACTTATTGCCATGTGCTTTAATCAGGAGACTTCCAGGAGCTGCAATGTTCATGGATAGGTTTGTGAGAAATCTCTGAAACAAGTTCTTTTCTCTCCTGGCATACAGCAGAGACCAGCATTGCCCATGTCGCTGCATATGTAAACCTCCCACAGGAAGTGTGTGTTCCCCTACTACTGCGGAGGTGTCAGTGCATATGTAAACCTCCCACAGGAAGTGTGTGTTCCCCTACTTCATCGGAGGTGTCAGTGCATATGTAAACCTCCCACAGGACTCCCACAGGAAGTGTGTGTTCCCCTACTTCATCGGAGGTGTCAGTGCAGATGTAAATTCTGTGGCCAACAAAATTCTACACTGTGAGGTACAGCAGAGCCTGCTGCACCACTGGAGTGCCCGTCGATATATACCCTGTATACACCCAGTATATACCCCTTCAGTTCCGGCCATTTTGCAGTTTTCAGTGCTATGGTAGTTTGCCTGACAATTACTTGGTCATGCAGCACTGCACCCGAATTTTGTATGACTTTTGAGACAGATGGAGCTTTCTTTTGGTAATATTTTAATAGATATTTTTTGCAGTAGTTTTAAACTCTCAATCTTTCTTTCCATAATGAATCCAGAAACAAATATACATTGCCCAGCAAAGTATTTCTTTACATTTTTGGTCAAGCACTTAGTCATCATGTTTCTGAACAGCTCCAACTCTCTCAGTACAACTTCTCTGATCTTCCTGTCCAGTACAAGAATACAAGGGACAGAGCAGCCTCCAGCAGCTGCCCATCTACTAGCTTTTGGAGCAGGGAGGAGGAAGGAGGAATAAGGAAAGAGAATGGAGAAGTGGGGCTAATGGGAAGGGGGGGGATTGTCTTGCTGTGTCTGTGTGTATGCAGAGACACACGCAGCTTACTAAAATAAAAGAAAAAGTGTGACTCCATAGGACACTGCAAGGGTAAGGAGCCACCCTAAAACAGGATATCCGTGCCAGTGCTTAGGGGATCAACTGACACACAGCGTACTAGCACACACAAGGGTGGCTCCATAGAACCCTGCAAAGGAAAGGAGCCACTCTACAACATGATATCAAGACCAGTGCTCAGGGGACCAGCTGACTCTGCAGAAATCTAAAACTTTTAAACATCAAGGAGCAACATCCATTGTAAGTGATTTCATCAGCATTTGAAATAGCTTGAAAACCTTTTGCCTTTACTATCACTTTAAGTTTTGATGCAACAGTGCCCCTGGTGGAGATTTTAATAAAACCTCTGGTTGATGCATCTAATTACGTTTGTCACTCAGTAACATTTGCGCAGAGCTTCTCACAGTATTAAAAGAAGGCTGACTGAGTCAGCAGGAAGAGCACAACTATTTATCAGATAACTAATTGTAGCTGTTTGTCTCTGCCCTGTACAAGCCAGAAGTGTTTAATTATTAGAGCCCGTGTTCTAGAATGGGTGATCGATGGCATTTATTTATGAAGATCGCTGGTGCTGCAAGGTTGCATCAGATGGAGATTGCAATCCTTTGGGCTGGATTTAAATTATGGGCTCTCTTTGCTCCTTAAAGGAGAACTATGAGGTGAGTGATTTTCACTCATCTCCATAGTTCGAGCCGGCGTGTGACAATGAAGCTGTCACAGGTCGGCTCTATAGATCGGGAAGTGAGCAAACATGTACCGTCGCTCGCTTCTCGATCATGTCCCTGCAGAGAGCCGTGACTGTCGCTCACGGCTTCCTGCAGGGATTCTCCTCCCCGCTCCGATCGTCCAGCGCTGACTGGCGGAACAGACAGGGGAGGGGGCGGGTACAGCTGGCTCTGCCTCTAGATGGGTAGAGCCAGCTGTCACTCACGCAGCTGGGCGGATCCCGTCATCTGCTGCGGCGGTGGCTGCGGCTGTCTCGGTATACAGCGAGCTGTAGCTCAAAATCTGCTGAGCTTTGGGTCACGGGAGGACGCTAGTTTATGTCCTCCCGTGACCCTTAGGAGAACTATGGGGAAAAACACTTACCCCATAGTTCTCCTTTTTATTTTTGGTGGATTGAATTAGACCGGCATGGCGTAATACCACTGGAAGGTGTTTATAGGGGCTCACTAATGTGAAATGTTTTATATTGTGAAGATGAGTCTATAGAAGTCACGGTGAGGCACACGGGAACAGGAAACACATTCAGCTTTAACATATTTATTTATTACAGTTATTTATATGGTGCCAAAAATGTACGAAGCCCTGCCTTAGCCAGGCTTTTCTAGAGGATACAGATACCAATTTGTAGTTACTGTTTTGGGTCCAGCGAGTCAAATACTAGTATTTGTTAGAGGAAGAGCGCGCTTATCCTTTTAAACCAATTAGCCGGAATGAAAACTTTTCTTTCGTATTTTCCTACAGCACTCCTCATCTGCTGTAAACCGATCCCTGCCGGTTATTCTACGTGCTCGACTGATAATTTTATTATTCAAATAATAATAGGAATTACAAATTAATGTTCTAATTGGGCAGCTAAATACGCTGCGGCGGGACCGGGCTTCTCGGATGGTAATTGGAAGAGAAGCCTTCTACACGTCCCCTGTGTCTACGCAGAGCTCGGAGTTCAGGGCCGCCTCTAGAATTTCCATCAGTTTTCCGTCTTGTCTGCAGTTTATTAAGGGGAAGATGTCTCATCCATATGCAGGCTGGGAGACACTTCGAGCAATTACTCAACAAGAACGGGGTAGTTGCAAATTCACATCTGTGTCTGTGGTCTGCCATGGTGCAGAGTTATAGGATTGTGTAAAGAGTAACAAATAAAGTGCACATTTGTGAGTATAAACATATGGTAGGTGCAGATCCAAGAACCTGCAGAAGGTATTTAAGGAAACAAAGTTTACTCAGAGGGCAGGAATGGATGATGACAAATATACAGCATGCAGTATGTGCATGTGCAGCTTGTATAATGTAAATTGCAGCAAAAGTGTGCCCATTTATTGAAAACACACTCTCGTGATGCACCGATACCGGTTTTCCGGTATCGAGTACCAATATTTATCTTTCGGTACTCACCGCTACCGGTACTTCCCTAGCATGGAGCCGGCTTCCCGGGCTATCAGGAAGCCGGGCGGTGTGTCATTTCCCTCTGGCCGACTTCTTGATTGCCCGGGAAGCCGGCTTCATGTTGTTTGGCCTGCTTGATGCTGATTGGCTGGGAAACGGGCTTCCCGGGTGAACAGCATGGAGCCGGCTTCCCAGCCAATCAGGAAGCCGGGTGGCGAGTCATTACCTGCATTGACTTATATGAGGTGAAAAGCAGTTCTGACTCCCACTCTGTACACGGGCCCTTATTATACACAAATGGAGACATCACCGAGAAGGAAAAGAAAAGCAATCTCAGCCAGAGATGTCGTAGCCACAGCCAAGCTGGAGGTAATATAACTATCCTCTCTCCCCTGTGTATGATCACGAATGACAGCCTTCTGGATAAATATGTAAATATATTTTGTGTTTTATAAATAAAACTATCTGGAGAGTTTGCAATTGCCAAATAGTAGACTGCGGCACGCATGACGTTCCCCCGAAGAGCTGTCATCCGGCACAGCCTGCCAGCGGCACGCCATTAGCCCCAGTCCCTCGTAAGGATGCAATAATTAATCTCCTTGCGCAGCCCAAGAGAGACGACAGAGCGGCTGTTGACTTTGCCAGGTGCCCTGGAGAGGCCGGGAGGTGACAAGCGGATGTATATTTAATGTTGTCGTCAATTATTAAGACTGAAACGAAACCTCAAAGGGGTTTCAAGGAGAGGGTGTAACACAAGCCGGTGGCAGGGGGGCAGCTGACTTCTGAGAGGCCTCGCCGACGCTAATCACCCAAAAAATGCTGCAAAATGGTAATGAATTCATGCAGCAGGTGAGCTGAGAGGCCAGCTCGGCGGCAGTGCAAAGCGGTCACAATAAGGGCTGGGATTCCCTGCTGCGAGGCGGCCCGGTGTCTGACATTACAGCATCTATTGTCCCTTCCCGGTTATAGTTACCATTTCTTTCACATGACTGCAAACGCCTAGGTGGGCACCAAACCTCAGTGTCTTGCTGGGGAGGATGGAGAAGATGCTTGCGTAAGCAGTGCAGAACAAATGAAACACACCATTTAACATAAAAAAGAAACTGCTTTACCAGCCAAACAATTTACATGTTTGTCCATCCAGTCCTTCTGCACAGCAAGGTGACCGGAAATTTCTGTAACTGTCAGTCTTGCGATGCTTCATGGTTCCACAACAGCTAGTTACATAGTATTTGAGGTTGAATAAAGACAAGTCCATCAAGTTCAACCTTGGAACAGCTTGTGGGCCGGAGCTGCCAATCCTTTTCCGAGTCCGTGTTTGGACGTGGAAGGAGCAACAGCACATTGATGATGACATTCTTCCACTTCAGGGCTAGATAAGTTCCAGAAGCCAGGTAGCCAATGCTTCTTAAAATTTACAGCTGGTGCCCAACTTATGAGGTTTTCACTGGTTGTGTGTCAATGGACCTGGCACCTGAACAAAATCCTGCTGGCTCCTGCATTGGACAGACTGGCTTCTGAATTCCATATTTATTTGCCCAACACTGAGTTAGGCACTACAACCTAGTCACCTCCCTGCCCCTTACCTGTGCTTGGACGTAGGAGCAGCAGCACATTCATGATGATATTCCTTTACTTACTTTACTCTCTCCTTCTGCCAGTATGTTCCCTGTCGGCACATGTATACACAGCAAAGTCTGCCTCAGCTTCATTCCGTTTTTAAAGCTTTTTCTGGTCATTACACTGCTCACAATCATTCTTTCTTTAGCGCATCAAGAAGAAAAGATACCAGAATCCCTAATCTGTGGATCACCTCTGTTGCTACAATGCTGATAACATTTTAAGATATTGCATTATTAACTAAAGTGAAGCTTCTGATCCTTTAATATGACCTTTTCTTCTTTCTTATCTCCACAGTTTGCTGCTTTGTGGTACACAAGCGCTGCCATGAATTTGTCACCTTCTCCTGCCCTGGTGCCGACAAAGGACCTGCATCTGATGTGAGTACTGTTCCACAATCCAGCTGTTATAGTCTAGTTCTCTTTTTACCTTAAATGCAGACTTGTATGGTAATTAATTCTTCAGTAAGGTAGAACTGAAGCCTTTTCCTTCATTTCCTGTCCAATAGCAACAACCCAAAGTGAGAGGAAATCCCTGGTTGTCACCAGAACTTGTGTGTCCATTGGGAGATTTCGCATCTATTCCTGTTCTGGTGACAACCCCAAATTTGTGCTTTTCTTTCACGTTCAATAACAGTCACCAGGACTAATTAAGGAGGGGATCTACCTGACATATGTTCTCATCCCTCTCCACTCTGTCTAAAAAAAAAAAAAAAAAAAGTTTTGGCTTTGGTTGCACTTTAAATGTAACCAGTCGCCAACCCTGGAAATTCAAAAATAGCTTCTAATTAAAAAAAACTATGGGGTAAGTGTTTTCCCCCATAGTTCTCTTTAGGGTCACGGGAGAACATATACTAACCTCCTCCCGTGACCCAAAGCTCAGTGTATCGCGGTATACTGAGACCAGCTGCGTGAGTGACACCGGGCTCTGCCTATCTAGCGGCAGAGCCAGCTGTACCCGCCCTCTCCCCATCTGTTCCTCCAGTCAGCGATGGAGGATCGGAGTGGGAGGGGGGAATCCCTGCAGGAAGCCGTAACTGACAGTCACTTCTCTCTGCTGGGAGATGATCGAGAAGTGAGCGAGCGACGGTACGTCTTCGCTCACTTCCCGATCTATTGAGCCGACGTGTGACAGTTTCATTGTCACACGTCGGCTCGAACTATGAGGATGAGTGATTTTCACTCACCTCATAGCTCTCCTTTAAATGGTGACTACAGGATCAAAGTGATGGACCCAAAACAAGTCTGCAATGGTGGCTCCCATAACTTCTCACTGGTTTCTCTGTAAGCAGAGATCTTTGGGTTCCTCATGTATTGCTCTGTAGAGGGTTTCAATGACTTGCATAATTCAGTGTCATCATTGCTGGTATTACTGGCTACTGACTCATTTGTTCCAGTAACACCATGCCCACACTGAATAATATAGGAAGCCCTGACACTCCTTTTAGTGCATGTTTTGGATTGCATAATCCGCTGGACTCTGTCAGATTGTGTTATTACAGGTATTTATATTGTGCTACAATTTACTATTCATGCTTTACATACTGTCTATTAATATCAGTCTGTACCTTCAAGGAGCATACAATCTAACGTCCCCATCTCACTTGCGCACATACTAGGGCCAGTATGGACAGGAGCCAGTCAGTATAATAGCATGTCTTTGGAATGTGAAAGGAAAGCGGAGTTCCTGGTCCTCATAGAACGTAACATACAGGGGTACAAGTACTCTTAAAAACTAAGACCACACAGAGACTCGTATACACACAGGCACGCACTACACACACAGACACAAGGGTTGAACTTGGTTGACCTGTGTGTTTATTCAACCTCAAATACTATAACTATGAAACGCGGCAAGAACATGCAAACTCCTTGCAGATAGTGTCCTGGTTAGAATTCAAACCAAAGACCCCAGAGCTACAAGGCATACGTGCCATCCACTAAGCCAATGTGCTACAAATGGAGAGAAGATTGAGGATTTTATCCATTGGAACGTCCCTTTTAGAAGGTGTTTTGTATCATCGTCTTTAGGAAATGAAACCACCTGTTTTGTTACTAGAGGAAACCCCTCCACCTATCCTTCTAGAGTTCAGTCTGGGGGGTGGGGGCAACATTTACAAGGAGGACAATTCTTCAATACCATAACGTAGACATCCAGATTTGTTGAAACTTTTTTTAAATGTTGGCAGGAAGTTCAAAAGCATTTATAAATGTAAGAAGCTGTGCTGTTCTTATCAGCGCGGTGTCTTCCTGCAGGCTGGGGATTGTCATTGCAATGCAATAAAATCTTTTAATCTTTAATCTGGTGATTCCTTCAGGAATTAATGTGTTTGAAGAAAGTCACTGCGGATAGTGCCTGGTAAATGTTTGACATTGCCCGATATATCAGAGCGTACCTGGGAATTAAAAGCTGTATTGTAAAGAAAGATTGTACTGTTGGTATTGTGGTATCTGTTATTTTAACTTTTTGGGACTTTTTTCTCTTTTTTAAAAATTACAATGGCAATATAGACCAGGGATAGACAATTAATATGGAATTCAGGAGCCTGTCTGTCCAGTCCAGGAGCCAGCAGGATTTTTTTAAGGAGCCAATTTCATTGACAACAACTGGACAACTGCTAAGGCTCTAGTTGTATATTTTACGGACCATCAACCACCTTGCTGATGGGATTTGTCTGGCCCTGATAGAGAAATATATTATCCTAATCCAGGGCTGGAAAAATCCCAATATTCACAATTTAGAAATGTTGCATTATAGTTATAGCCAGTATTGTCTTTATTGCACAATGCTGGGTAAACATTGACAGATCCCGGCTGCCTAGTGCTGGGGTTTCCACACCATGTGTGTGTTTAGGGGGTTTAGAGTTTTGCCATTGATGTTTAATGATTAGTGTTTACTGTTGCAGGGGTGAAGGGTAGGGTTAAGTTGGCCATACACTCTTCAAACTGCCCTAGGGAATTCATCAATTTCCTCATCCAAGCGAAACCATGTGGATGGAAGAATCCCCACTGCCGGCTATTGTATTCAGCAGCTACTGCTCTACTGGCTGCTGAACACCTGGACAGTGCATGCCTCTGGTTGGATGCAGGTGCTTATCCTCCGAAAAATTTCAGACAGGCTTATTGGAGATTGAAAATTAGAAATTGACTGTCAAGCAGAGGATTGCCCGCAGGGCCACCCACACCTTGAATTTGAGCTGGTTCATTAGGAACTGGCCGAAAATTTACTCTGTGTATGACCAGCAGAAGCAAACCACCCCCACAATAAGAAAATGATGGACCTCCAGGGACCGTTTGCCATAATGGGCTAGTATTCAAAGCAAATTAGCACGTTATGGCAGTCTTACCTTGTAGATGATCCCCTTCAGCACCGCAATGCCATTGTTCCCCTCCATTGCTGGCGCTTCAATCTTCTCCGGTCCTCTTCCCAGTTTGGCGTTTTTGGCCTCTTGATTGGCTGGGTCGGGATGCTGTAACTCCCGCAAATGTCCTAATTGTACATGCAATTATGACAGAAGGGACATACAGAATCTTCTCTGCCATAAAAACCCTTTCCAAAAGGATAGGTGCTGAGACTTCAATGTTTATTCATACAGAACAGTAAAGGTGAAGGAAAGTCATTTGGAAAGTTCACTGGCTTTGCTTAGACGGCTCACATAGAAAACAGGGCTACCCTCCAATGAGTACTAAGGAACCTTGCTCCTCCGATGAGTACCAAGGAACCTTGCTTCTCCAATTTAGTACCAAGGAACCTTGCTCTTGATGAGCACCAAGGAACTTTGCTCCTCTGATGAGCACCAAGGAACCTCGCTCCTCCGATGAGCACCAAGGAACCTCGCTCCTCCGATGAGCACCAAGGAACCTCGCTCCTTCGATGACTACCAAGGAACCTCGCTCCTTCGATGACTACCAAGGAACCTCGCTCCTTCGATGACTACCAAGGAACCTCGCTCCTTCGATTCCAGGTCCTACTATGGTCTGTGACAGTTTGAAGCATTTTTGAACGATTTGGAACAGAGTTTGAACTTTCATTTAGATCCTATTGAGCAGTGTTAAAGTTTCCATTTATGTAAATGTGCATTTGTAAACACAGCAGTTCTGTGTTTGAGCTCTACAAGTCGGTAGGAATGCCATGTGGTTGCAAAGTAAATCATGTCAATACATGTAACATAGAGGATATTTCACTTTAAACGCACGCTAGGTTTGACTTTTTTTTTTTTCTGAGCCTGGTGTTCATTGTACAGTAACCCGAAAGCTGGCCATACACCTATAGATTATCTGCAGATGTTCTATGGTCAGATGGAAAAAGTGCAACAGATTCCTCCATCTATGCTAAACTGTGTGGATGGAGGAATCTCCCACTGGGCCAAGCTTCAGTATCTTGCTAGTCTATAGGTGTATGGCCAGCCTAAGGCTTGATGGTGATCAATGTCTCACAGCATGCTCTGTACTACACTTAACATTTAACAGCATCGGTGTTGTACCTTTTACACGGATATCAGACCTAAGGAACATGATTCAGGAAGGTTTTATTAATGAACGTTTAAAAGCTGTTGAATTTTTTAGCAGACCTAATCTTCCTTAATGATCTCAGCGGACATTAGAGTCACTTATATAGGCTTTGATTGAATCTTCTCTCCCCATGTGCTCCTGCAGGCTTCATTAAGAAAATGTTCTATGCTCCCTCTAGTGGATAAAAGGAAAACCGCATCTTTGTATTTTACCTGGTTCCATCTGAATTTATAGCTTCAGCTCCATAACACCACCTTTCTAGGAAGTTCAATCTACAATAACGCATGGAACCTAGTTAGATTCTTTCATTAATTGCCTTCTGCTATTTTGATCCTAATGGTTTACAGATTCTGTTTTTTCATTAGGATTTAGAAAGCGGTTTTTCAGTTAGGTGCCTGCTGCTGTTTTATAGAATTCAGTACTTTGGAATTTAGCACTTTTTAATACTTGTTGCTTACAAAGCAGGTTACATTGCTGATAACAGTGTACTGTTGACAATCATTGAATTTTATATTTTGGGCATAGGGACTTCATCACAGATCTCTGCTGACCGATTAACATAAAGTATGTTGTTCTAAAGCTGTGTCCTCCTGGTTCAGTATGTGCAAGCAGTCAAGAGTCGGACCTGATTGTGCAGAGCAGGGGTAGTGAATTAAAATATAAGGAGGTCCGGTAAGTAAAATTTTCATTGAGCCAAGGTCTGTACACAACGGTCATTCAGTCCGTACCACGGTCCGACATTTATTCTGCATACATGCCAGCAGCTGCACTACAATGCTCAGCTCCAGGTGTGTGTTCCCAGACACAGTGCTGATGCGCCAATCCCGATGCATCACACTGTTTATTTTTTAAATATTTTTGTTAGAACCCCCCTCCCCGTTTCCATACACATGCATACCTTACGTGCACATGTTCATTCAACTCAGATGGTGAGGTGGCAGGGTTGGTTTACATTTTTTATTTTCTACCCATCACCTTTTTTTTTAAACTTTTTATCACCTTTTTTTTTATTTTTTACTTATCTTTTTTCATTATATTATATTTTACTACTTGTTATCACTTTTATTTTTATTTCTTGTATTATTTTTTACTTTTTTCTTTAATTTTTTAACTATCACTTTATTTTATTATTTTTTTAGCATTTTAATACCTTTTTTATTATTACTTTTTTTTTCATTGCCTTTTTTTCACTTTTGCTATCACAAAGGAGCTAACAAGTCCCTATATGACAGCATCTTTATGGAGATATCAGGGGTCTTCGATTCCTAATGTCTCCCCCTATACCTTCAACACGGGAATGATCTTCACCTTCTGTATACCTGGCACTTCAGCCGGCTTCTGACAGCTGAAACCTGAAGTGCTGAGAGCGCTTCATGTTTCAGTGATCACAGGGCAGATCAGGGAACAGACGTTCCACTGATGTAGAGGGTTTAAGTGTATGTCCAGCCAAAAAATGTTTTCTTTTTGGAAAGAATGGGAAGCATTGGATCCCCTGTCATGTTTTTACTGCTACCCAGATCTCCATTGGAGAGAGTTACTCATTATAGGAGGGCGGGGATGTGCGTTCTTCAACTTTTGTAAGTAAAGTCAGTATGTGCACAGCTTCCTCCCCAAGCATCCGCGACTTCTACATTTTGAGAAAATGGAGGTGCACGCTATCACGCTATCATGTTGTATGTTTTTAGTAATAGGTTTAAGCTGGGTATGTGCTGGTAGGTTTGCGTACAAACCTTCATCCAAAAAATCTCATCAGTTAACTTGAGTTGACTTGAATGTTAATTTGAGGAATTTCATTTGATTTTGGAATGGATGGAGTTTCCATTAAAAAAACACCATTTCACTGTTAGAATTTCATTTGTTCAACAAAAACTTTCCATCTCACTGTTTCGATTTTTTTCATCATTATGGTTGATCGTCATTTGACCCCATTTACTTATTATGCAGAAGTAGAAAAGGGGGGACAGTGCCCACTCCTAGTGTAAAGTAAAGTAACTGCTCACATTTCGATGAACAGGAAATGTTATATATATATATTACAGGTGAAACTCGAATAATTAGAATATCGTGCAAAGTTCATTTATTTCACTAATGCAACTTAAAAGGTGAAACTAATATATGAGATAGACTCATTACATGCAAAGCAAGATAATTCAAGCCGTGATTTGTCATAATTGTGATGATTATGGCTTACAGCTCATGAAAACCCCAAGAAATTTTTACCCTAAGAGTGGGCGCTGTCTCCCTCCTGTTACGTTGGCAGCCCCCTCCTGTTATGTTGATCTGAAGGAACACCTGATTGAGCGCTGTGTGGTTTAGTTTATATTTTGGTCGTCGGCCCATTTACTATCCCTGTATACCCAGCCTAGGCTTCAGAGATTCGGTACACTGCTTTTCTGCTGTGGGGCATTATCGCCATATTGGAGATCACATGCCCTTGGTATCATTCTGTCAATGAAGAGCAAAACTGGGAACAAATTTAGTTGTGCGTTCCAGGGTCGTATACAAGCACTCCAGGAAATTGTCTTTTTACCCTAATTGTGGACTGATATTTTATTGGCCTTTCCTAGCTTATCGTGCCAAAAGTCTGTTTCTTGAGTTTAGGACAGAACAATTTCCTAGAAAAAAAGGTTTGGTTGACTGTCTTCGGATCTGATCACTTTCATTGATGACTTCAATTGCCTTTTCACTACTCTAAATTGATAAAAGCTGAAATCTGATACTATGGACTGTGCACACCATTTTCCCAATGCAAAGCCTTGGTCACTAAAGCCACTGCTCACATCAACTCAAAATGAGTTGATTGGGATTTATGGGCCCGTTGTAATGTGGACATTTAATTCTTAATACGAAGCATTGCTGATTTTTAAACAAGTGGTAAATTACTTGCATCGCCCCTTTATAATCTGTGAAATCAAGCTGTAAGGTCATTTATTTAATGGAGACCTGCAGCTAAACAGACTGACACCAGGGGCCTCTGAAGATGGAACATGATAAGCGCTGCGAGATAAAACACCACTTGGATTACAGCGAGAGAGCAAACCGTGTGTAACTGAAGAGGTAATCACATCTCTTAACATTAGGAGAAGAGTGACATGGAGGGTTTTCCTGACCTATGTATATACAAGTCTAATAAATATTTGGTGATTTTCCGATCTCTGTGATGTCATGGATCTACACACTCATGAAGAATACCCCACCCAGACAAGCATTCAATGCAATAAAGAACTAATGGAAAATGAATTGCTCTTATGACATTTTGAAACTTGATTCAAGACTTAAAATGTCTCAAGAGCAAACTGATATGTTTTTGTTTGCTAGTGTTGCCCAAGTGAATCTAGGAGTGCTGCATTTTAAAGCAGACCTGTTGGCTAAGAACAGCAAACTGGGCCAAACATTAAATAGCGGGTACAGTTTATTTTTTATTTTTTTGTGTGTGTGTGCTATGCATCATCAAAATCCAAAGCACTCAATATCCAATGGATACTTAGAGCTCTGATTTTGCTGCTTGGTAACCACAGACTTGTAAGCACAGCATGGAAAAATGTGAGAAAAGTACTTGCCATCCATGTTATTGGTAGAACCGTGGAGCTAGAGCCTCCTTTTAGTTAATCATGGAAGCGACACTTTCTGATCGGGATGTTCAGATACCAAGTACCGTACTCGGTACAAGTACAGATACTTTTCCAGCTCCAAGACTAGACTAGAGAAAAATTCAAGTTATGAGGCAGCTGTGATTTTTAAGGAGCACACGGAGCTCCTGGGATTTGTACATCTGTTTTTAATGATTATTTAAAAAAAAAAAATGTGTGTGTGTGTGTGTATATACATATATATAAGGAATGCACGGATACCATTTTTTCAAGTACTGATACTTGTCCAAGTACTCACAGATACCAAGTACTGATACATTTTTGTTTATTGTCATGTGACAGTTTTTCTTTAAAACAATACAGACTAATGATTTCAGGACAGTGGTGGAGCGCCAGAGCCAGATCCCAGGTGCAATCCTGGTAGTTCTCGTGGAAATGCCAAGTATCACCACTGGTATCTGGACATCCCTACTTTCCGGGAGTGTTGGAATATACAGGCTGCCAGTTATCAGACCCCCAATCAAATGTTTTGAAATGGGACTAGTGTAAGTAGTGGAATATCAAGCCTCCTGCAATGCCCAGTACAGTGGATTTCAGACGGGAAGAAGGTGGGGAAGCACTAAGAACCAATCGGACATTGTAGCAGTGCTCATGTGCTGATAAAAAAAAGAAAACCATGAGCAGTATGATGACTCATCAGTGTGCTTTTCTGCACCTTCATTGTTTAATTTGTAGCCAGGTGGCATGTACTGTGCTGCATTGGAAGTCCACGTTTTCTATTTTCCCCGTTCAAACCCCAATGAAGGCATGATGTGCACAGTGGGCTGCGGTAAAATGTGGACAAACGAAGACCTGATTGGGATGTATAGCCTGTTCCGCCCATATAAAGTCAAGAACTCGCAACAACACAAGGCACCTCAACTCACCAATGCCACCAATTAGTGGCTACGTTTTACGGTGCTGCTCGTGTGACTGAGCCCTTAATCTACCCACCCCTGGTTTAAATCTGTTTTCTCCCTGCACGATACCTATACAGAATAATCCCTATGGTCTTCCTCCACTGTTGATTTAGAGCGATTCTATGAATAAAGCCATATAGGTATAATTATAGAAACAATACAGCCATCCATAGTGTAGAGGTCCTGTGTTCCTGCGAAATCCCCTAGCGACACGCGCTGTTTTCATTCTGCCAGAGCTGGAATCACTTGCCATGGAAACGTACTTATTGCGAGAGCGAAGAATTGGAGAATTGCAGACTCGGCTCTGACAGTAAAAATAGAAGAGCGCAGAATGGAAGATGGGAAGGTTTCACTTCTCGTTACTTAGTAATGTGTCTCATTAACACAAAGTTGTTCCACATACGTCAAATCATGCATTCATATGCATGCTACTCTGCTCAGGCTTAAAGCAGCCCTCCATCATAAATCCTACTTTGCATAATCTCTTTTCAGTGCACTCCAAAATCACAGTAAAACTATGGCCATTAGTAAATACCCTTGAACATTGTCTTCTGTGGCATATCTGTTATAACCCATGTATGCTAGACCCTTTCTGCAAAGTCAGTACCTGGTGCTGCATGGGTGAAGTGTACATAGGAGTTTCTTGATGTGGTTTGCCAAGTAGGGTAAAGCAACAGAGTTTCTTTTATGCCTGCCTCCCTGGGTGCCCATACTCGCCTTTCCTTCCTCCTCTTTTCTGCTCCATTCAGCTACCAGGACCAAAGAAAGAAAGCTTGTGTCTAACCTCAGTGCCTTTTTATTGGGAGCTTATGCAGGGCTGAGAATGGTCTCCCCAACCCTTGTGCTGGGCAATTCACAGCGCACCAGTGCGGTCATAGAGGAATGGGGAGGGAGTGCCATGCTCCTTCACCCCTGCAAGGACCTGATATCTGCTTTACTCCCAGCTGCTAAACAAGTAGTAAACGAATGGTATGTATGTGCTGCAGGAGAGAGAAGCACTAAAACAATTCAGTGACGTTATTGCATGTAAACATTATGCAGTATTTTATCCAGCCTGTAGGTAGGCCTCTGGTCTACAGTTCACATTCTAACCTTTCAGCTGTTCAAGAATCCACCTACAGAACTCAAAGGAGTCATTAGAGCAGTGATTCATCCCTTATCAGATGGCTGGGATTTCAGTTAAACAAAGGGAGTGGAAAAGCAAGCTGCTCTGTTGTTACATAGTTACATAGTATTTGAGGTTGAATAAAGACATAAGTCCATCAAGTCCGACCTATTGCTTTGATGTGTGCGTATGTATATACATACACACATACATACATATATATATATAAATATATATATATATATATATATATGCATAGGTCCTTGTATCAGTTCATTCTTAAGTGTACCTGTACCCCTGTATGTTATGGTTTCTCAGGAAATCCTCCAAAAGCTTCTTGAATTATTCCACTTTCTTAGCTGAAATCACTGCTTGTGGCTTCCAGACCCTAACCGCTCTAACTGTGAAGAACCCCCTTCGCCCCTTGTGGTGGTATTTTTTCCCCACCAATTTTAGGTGGTGACCTCTAGTCTTTGTTTTATGGCGTTAATGGTAAAGAGTTTGTTGCTAATGTTGCTGTCACCATTGAACAATTTGTACATGAAAATTATATCCCCCCTTAACCTCCTCACTTCCAACGTGAACATCTTTAAATTTAGTAGTCGTGTCTCATAGCTCTGGTCCTTCATTCCCCTAATTAGTTTGGTTGCCCTCCGCTGGACTCTTTCAAGCTTAAGGACATCCTTTCTGTGGACTGCTGACCAAAACTGGAACCGCATACTCCAGATGAGGCCGAACCAGTGATCTATAAAGTGGCACAATTTTAGACTTGTCTCTGCAATAAACCCCCTTCTTAATAAAGGACAGGACTCTACTTGCTTTGTTTACAGCAGCTTGGCACTGCAAGCTATTAATCTGTGGTCTACAATGACACCCAAATCTTTTTCCATTTCTGCCTTTCCTAGTGGCATACCCATAATTGTATAACCCATTTGCTTATTTTTAATCCCAAAGTGCATTACTTTGCATTTATCGACGTTAAACCTCATCTGCCATATATTAGCCCACTCCCCTATTTTATCCAGGTCCTCCTGTAATGTTAAACTGTCTAGGTCCGATTCTATTACCCTCCCGATTTTGGTATCGTCAGCAAACACTGAAACATCACTATTCACTCCCTCCCTGACGTTAATAAACAGGGTGAACAGCATGGGTCCCAGCACAGAACCCTGAGGCACGCCGCTCATGACACTAGCCCATTCTGAAAAGCTGCCATTTATCGATACTCTCTGTACCCGTTCCTGTAGCCAGTTCTCTATCCACGTACACACCCTTCCATCTATGCCCATGGATCGCAGCTTGTGTAACAAGCGTTTGTGTGGTACCGTATCAAAAGCTTTTGAGAAATCCAGATATACCACATCCACTGGCATCCGAGATATACCACATGCACCGGTTGTGTTTAGCTTTTGTATTGTGCTCTGAGAGTCCTTTGTCATGTATTACATTTTTATTTGCACAACAAAGACTGTTTGGCTGATAATTCTCCAGCAAAAGTTGATCCAATGATAGATTTCTTTTGAGGAGATAGAGCCACCCATGTATAACATTTTTGCCTATTTCTGTTTATTGGCCGAATTTTCGCTCAGTGCTTACCTAGCTTAATAGAAGGTATAACATACTTTCTTTTCCTGTAGAAAGGGACACTGCAGGCTCCTTCCAGTGCTTCTCGCAAACTTGGGCCTTTGGTCACATGATCCCTGTTGGAGGAGGCTGAGCCAATGTGAACTCATAATTTCTTTTAACCAATATAATTTTTGGTTAAGTGAGCAGGACTGGAGATGTCCCGGATCAGCATTTTCTCCAGGAAAGGTTCATATTTTAGCAATTTTGTTATGATTATTCCCCCCCAGGAAGTTTGGTAATATTGCATTAGTTCAGTTGTATGTTAGAGTAGAGATCCTTTTTAAAGCTATACTCCAGATATGAGTTATTTTACATACATACATAAGTCCAGCTTGGGCATATGCCAAACCTGATTGGCCTACAGGGATCCTGTAAAGCACGGTCGTAGCCGGAGCTACTACAATGCTGGCCGCCATCTTCTGGGTCCAGACGCTATGAAACCACAGGGAGTCACTCACTCAGCACAGTGGTCATTCAAAGAATGCCTAGTATTTGTTTTTATCAATGAACACAAGGCGTCTTCTGATTGGACAAGAGCTGGATTGTGACGTTGCATTTAGAAGCACCTATTTTAGGGAGATGAGACGTTGCTATAACCAATGTAGATAGTTTTTTTTTAATTTAGTTCAGGTATTTATATAGCGCTGACAATTTACAGAGCACTTTCACATCAGTCCCTGCCCTCAAGGAGCTTACAATCTAAGCTCCCTATCATATATACAGGGGCCAATTTAGAGAGGAGCCAATTATCCTACCAGCATGTCTTTGGAGTGTGGGAATAAGATGGATTACTCGGAGGAAACCCACGCAAGCACAGGGAGAACATGCAAACTCCTTGCAGATAGTGTCCTGAACGGGATTCGAACCAGGAACCCCCACTACAGGAACCTCGACACCACTGTGCTGCCCATAGTCTAATAAGGGTCCGTTGTATGCAATTGGCTGACCTCAGACATTATAGATCCATCTCTCTTCTGATAGCTCTGAAAGTACCAGTTTTTATGTAAATAAAAGATATTACAAGACTCGATAAGCTGCATCAGGCTGAAGAATACGATATTTCCAAAGTGACAGATCGTCTTTTAAAACCACTGTAACATTTCTGTGACTACATTAGCAGAAGTCTATAGGGACAAGCCCCACAGATGGTGCATGTTTTTTGAGCCCCGCTCTGACCTAGGCCGCAGAGCCGTTCAGCAGTTGGGCGATTTTGGGAACACTGGTGCAAAGAAATCTGGTGCCATTTATACTTAATGTGCTCTGTGAGCTTGCAAGCCTCTTAGAAGTGTTTAAGCACTAAGGAGCTTTTAAGGCTGCATCACAGCAGAATCTGCAGCTTCCCCTGACAGTGTATCAGAACATCCTCATCTGCATCCAGTTGGAGTAACCCTTCATCAGCCAGCCGGCACGAGTCTGATTACATATCCCTGTAATTTCACAGTAGTTCCTCAGGTGCATCCTGGTCCATGATTGTAAGCAGAATGGCAGACGATGACAATATATATCATTGTGTATTTACAGATGTGTCATAATGAGCCTTTCCAGGTACAAAATACTCCTTTTATATTTCTCTCTACCTTCCGATTTAAAAACATCTGGACTGAAAGCTTAATTCTATAGAAATAACTGTATAGTAACTACTTTAAGGCCTCATTCACATGAACGTGTACCAGCCGTACAGTATGCACATCTGTGCAGAAGCCTGCTCCCGGGAGGGACCTGTGCATCTCTATGAGAGGATATGGCTGCATGCCAACACAAACTTGCATGTTGGAACAGGCACAGATGCACGCATTAGGACGCAGACGGTCTGCGTCCAAGGGCGTGCACCCGTGTCTGTACCCAATCAGGTGTCTCATTTTCAAATCTTACCTGAGCAAACTAAAAAGAGATGCTGGATGGGTGCAATGGGCAGCTGCTCCAGATTTTTTTTTGCTCCAGTTTTGATAAATTCCCCCCACAATTTTTATATTTAGCTTGTCTGTAAAGGAACAAAGAACATTTTATTAGGGCTGGTAATGATTAAAATTTTCGTGTTCGATTAATCGAATTTTTTTTAATCGATTAATTTTGATTAATTATAACGCACATACAGATCCAACTACATTGGCCTATACACATACAGCACAGCAATGAAGTAATAAAATTAACTAGGATCACACTAATCCAGCACGTTATTAATCTCACATGCCCCACTCAATATGGCCACCGCTTGAGTGGGGCAACTCAGAATAATAACGTGCTGGATTAGTGTGATCCTAGTTCATTTTATTACTTCATTGCTGTGCTGTATGTGTATAGGCCAATGCCTTGGCTGGCGCTCGTGCAGAAAGTTTCAAAAAAATTTTAATCGATCAAAAAGATTAACGATTAATCGAGAAATTAATCGTTAATTTGCACAGCCCTACATTTTATGAATAACAGGACTGCGTAGATGGAATTTACTCCACATTTGTTTTAATGTCTTCACAAGATTTCAGTGCTGCGGTGCATTCGTGCAGTTGTTGAGGATCACAATCTGCTTGAAGCGGGCAGCTGCTGCCTAGGTTTTGCCTAGCCCTTCGCATTACCCTAACCCATGTGATTCCAGTTGTGGAAAGCAGAATGCAAAACTAGAGGTATCTTTATTATCTTCTTTGTTTCCAGTCCTGTTCTAGAGAAATGTGCATTTCAGCATAGAAATCAATAATTGTACATTGCATTAGATGGGTATGTAGAACGTTCCTTCCTTGTTATCGGTTCTCGTCTGCAGTTACAGTGCAGATGCTGACAGCGAAGGTGAGCAATGCCGTGTTTGCATTACCACGCTTGAAAAGTCTTTCGAGCAGCATGTGTGCTGTATTTTTATTCAAACCTCATCTGCCAGGGAGATAAATGGACCCGCGCTGAAAATGAATGCAAAATGCAACATTTCATTATTTTAACACAGGCTGTATCCTCTCTTCCTGGAAATAGGATTTATTATTTGCGAAGACTCCAAACTGTTATAACAAACTCACTAGAAGATTAAATACTCCCTAAACCTTCAATAAGTACCCCTGGGGTACAGGCACTGCTGGATGAAAAGCAGTACATTAAAGAATGGTTTCATAATGCTATGAAATTGGAAGAACTTTTCCTGGGTTGAAGAGTCTGAGGAGACACATTTTACAGTCGACAGGCCTGCTGAATTAATTTCAAAGTGCCAAATGAGTACAGACAACTGCGCTCTCTATCCAAAAAATAAAAAGCAGGCAAGCTATATGGAATACGTTTCCTGGTAAGTGTGTCATGATATGAATTGTTATCAAGGCACCGCTGGACTTCTCTCTCCTAATTTTCTTCCTCTCCTGCTTTCTTTTTTGCTTCTTCCTTTTAATTTTTTGTAGTCTTAATTACTCTGGCATGCAGAAAGGGATGTTTGGCGATGATGTAACAAATAACCCAACTAGGGGCTTTCTTAGGGAAGTGTTATAAAGAGTTTTGCCTTTGTATTCTGTGACCACAAAACTATCAGTTTTGTTTTAAAAGCTTTCATCTCGCTAAAAACATGTCCATTATTTCTAATGGCAGAAGTCTTTTAGTAGCTTTTGCCTCTGTTTGTAAAACTAGAAGGGATGCTTATGGACAAAATAGCCGATCTCCAAACCTCATGGCCAAAACAATTAGTTGTCTGCGCCTGCCCTGCTTGGAGGCAGTAGTAGTCATGTATCTCTGCCCTCCTCTACCATTGCATCATTAGATTGAAGCATGGGAAGTTCAGGTCTTTTTGGTTTAGGCCAGGTTCACACCATTTCCTGGACCAGATCTGGAACACAGTGCATTGTGTTTTGCTGTGATTTTTACCACTGATTTTTTTTTTAAGCTTAAAATGGGCTTACAGGTGTGTTCCAGTGCTTTTGCATGGGTTTGTATGCGTTTTTAAAGCGTTTCCATGCGTTCCAGTGCATTCCAGACCAGAGAAAATGAGAGCAGCATTATTTTTCGGGTCTGGACAGGAATCGACTGCGCTGGTGTGAACAGAGGCCAGAAATACTATAGGGATACATTGAGATGCTTTTTTGGTCTGTGGACAATCTGTTCCGGTCTGGACATGGTATGAACAAGCCCCAATAGGAGCAAAATTTACATATTATGGACAAAAGTTTATGGACACCTGACCGTATGATCTTGTTGGACATTGCTTTCCAAAAATATGGGCATTAATATGGAGTTGGCCTTCCCCTTTCAGGTATAGTGGCCTCAAGTCTTCTGGGAAGGCTTTCTGCAAAGTTTTGGAGAATGTGTGTGGGAATCTGTGCTCATTCAGTCCAAAGAGCTTTTATGAGGTCCGGTACTGATGTTGGATGAGAAGACCTGGCTTGCAGTCGGCATTCTAATTCATCCCAAAGGTGTTCAGTAGGGTTGTGTGGGCCATTGGAGTTCCTTCACGCTAAACTCCTAAAATCATGCCTTAATGGAGCTGGCTTGGTACACAGGGGCACAGCCATGGGACGGAAAAGGGCCTTCCCCAAACTGTTGTCATAATATTAGAAGCACACCATTGTCTTAAATATATTTGTGTGCTGTAACCCCAGTCAGACCTCAATCATTTTGGAGGGGTGTTGACACACATGACCATATTGTGTATAGTCCAGTGAGTTATTCCGTCTCAGATATTACATGCTGGTGGCCACTCACTGGTCCTAAATTTGGTTTTAACCACTTCCAGGCTGCAATACGTCTATAGACGGCAGCCCGCAGAAGTGGTTAAAACAAGAACACGGCTGCCGCCTTATCGTTTGTATCAAGCCGGGGCTGTCCTCGTGTGGCGCCCAGGACTGGCTGTGCGGGTCTCCCCACAAAGATTGGAGAGAGAGTCAGCGGCTTCTATCCGCTGATCTCTCCTCCGATTACTGGACCCGGAATTAATGTGTATTACATCACTTCCGGTGTCACTGTGTACATTTTCTGGCTCTTAGAGCCAGAAGAAGAAGCTGGAGAAGCAGTTCTCTCAGCTTCTTTGGGGGTCCCTTAGTGACATTAGAGGTCTGAAAGACCCCTGATGCCTCCATAAAGAGGACCTGTCACACCCTATCTGCTATTACATAGGGTGCTTGTTAGCCCCCTATGTGATAGCAATAGGGTTAGTGTACAAAAAAAAGTGTTTAAAAACATTGAAGTAACATATAAGAAAAGTCCCCCGCCCCCCAAGTGCATGCACATACACACACAAACATGCGCCGGTGTGCCTACGTGCAAAAACGACAATTGCGCTACACATGTTACATATGGCGGCGAGCTTCGGAGTGAGAGCAATAATTCTAGACCCACCAATCACTGTTGGCACTAAACTGATGAGCGGCAAAAGCATTTAAAATGTCACCTATGGGAAATTTTGGGTATTGAAGTTTTTTGCGGCTTCACAGGCGACACAATTTTAAGGCTTGACATGTTTGGTATCTTTTTACCTGACGTGACCCCGTCTTTTATATTTTACCAAAACATTTAGTATTAGATTCTGTTTCTGTGCACTAAATTTTAATTGTAGTTTATTTTATTCTAAAAATATTGGTTTGATAAACATTTGTGCAAAAACCGTGCAACATAAAAACATTGCAACTAGCATTTTTTTATTCTACAGGGCCTCTGCTTTAAGAACATATATTATTGTTTGGGGGGTCTGGAGCTGTTTTTCTAGCCAAAAATGTATATTTTATCATGTATGCAAATAGTAAGAAATTGCTTTGGACAGCAAGTGGTTAATTCTTCCACATGCATACAAAGCAGGGGAACCTCATCAATGGTATGTTTTTTGGTGGTTAGAAGAAGAAGAAAACAGCTGACCATTTGTTTTTTAAGTCACGTTAGGGTTGTGATCAGTGGTCTGTTTAAATGCAAATATTTCCTAGCGGAGTCCTTCTTTAACAAGCCACATTCTTGATGCTCGGGAGTGATAGCGCTGGGGATTTGTTTCACGAAAGACCACGCAGTCCATTATTTTATTATGTATCAAACGCCTAGTGATTTGCTGGAGGTCACTAAGGTCACTTGGTCTTGGACGGGACTCCCTTGGCTGCTACATACATTGTAATTACTGGCAGGCCATGGGAGAATAAAAATAGCAGCTCTGAAGCCGAGGATTATACAGATTCAGCAGCTGACAGCGCTGTGGGCTTTCAATTGAGTCAAATCTAATGAGAATTGTGCCTGGTACTCTCCTGTGTTTTGGTGATAACAGGGCCGCCTGTCTGCCGCATTCAGGGAGGTGGGTTGGGGACACGGAGACGGACTCGCATCGGGGGAGTCGCAAGCTGCGGGCTAGCCACCGTCTCTTGTAATTTGTTCCCCAACCAAAGAGTGTAATTAATTGTACAAAACATGCAAAGGCGGCAGATGTGAAGGGAGGGGTAACAGCTGGGGATGATCGCTTCCGAATTACAAATGGGAATTGCTGAAGAAGTGGAACTATTTGGATTGGTTCAAGAAGTGAATGAAAGTCTTCAACCTTTGTTTCAATGGGAATTTATAGTCTCTAAAGAATTTAAACTAAAAGAGTCTAAATGAAAATGTTTCTTCTGTTTCAGACCTGGGTACATCTCTAAATATTTCAACTATATGGTATCGGTTTCTGACGCTTGAAGGTCTACACATATTAAATGAGCTCCTGACAGACAGCCAAAATTATTTTTCATACTATTTTATCAAACCTAATAATTTTTTTAGCAGCAGTTACGAACCTCCTTAAACTGCTGTTTGCCCGGTCATGCTTCTCCCTGTGCTCCAGTACTTTTAGGCCTCCTTTACACAAACGTCTGGCACGTACAGCTCCATGCTGCGTGCACGGCCGTATCTGGCAGCTCCCGGGAAGGACAGGTGCTGCGTGTGATTAGTACGCAGCCCCTGTCCTTCTCTATGGGAATACGCCGCCCTACGCTGACCCTAAGTGCAGGTGCAGGTGTTCGTACTCATACGCTGACGGGATGGATCCTGTCTGCCCCCGAGCCGTGTCATCCGCACCCGTATGGACAAGCACTTGGGGTCAGCGTAGGGCGTTGTACGGCCGCATAGTCCCATAGAGAAAGACAGGGACTGCGTACTAATCACACGCAGCACCTGTGATTCCCGGGAGCTGCTCGATACGGCCGTGCATGGAGCTGTACATGCTGGCCGTTTCTCGTGTGAATGAGGCCTTAGTCAGCATCCTGCAACAAGTATGCAGATAGGGTTGCCACTAGGGCTGCAGCTAACGATTATTTTCATAATCGATTAGTTAGCCGATTATTAAGTTCGATTAATCGATAAAAAAGATTAAAAAAAAAAAAAGGCTCCAGTGATGGACTACTAGTTTCTATTGAGATTGTAGTCCATCACGGGAGCAAGCTTGGCGCAAGATGTCGCTGCTCACAACAGAACAACAATACAGATGTCACCAGTACCAAGATCCCATGTTACTGCAAACCCATTTTATTGATAGTTGTCATTCAAACGGCAAGCACTTTCTGGGCTGGGCCGGGGTCCCCTTCATCAGGCTCAGAAATTACATTCTATTATGTCCATATAAAAGATGTGGCATTTTTATGTAATGTCATTTCTGAGCCTGATGAAGGGGACCCTGCCCAGCCCAGAAAGCGCTTGTCGTTTGAATGACAACTATCAATAAAATGGATTTGCAGTAACATGGGATCTTGGTGCTGGTGACATCTGTTTTGGAGTTCAGATATGTACTATTGCACATAAAAGATGCTCCCACAAAAGATGTCACAGGTTACTTTTGGCATTTTTTATGGGGGCACATTTTATGGTCTATACAAGCCCCCCAAGGGGGGGGAAACAGGGGAGGGAGAGTCGAGGGACAGGAAACAGCGCCACCCGGCGTCCGCCGCAAGATATGCTAGTATACTATGCGGCATTGTACCGTTTGAATGATGTGCCCGGGTGGGATGTGGGCACAGACCCGGGCACATGATTGCAAACCCGTACTGCCCGGGTGAAACCCGTACGGGTGGCAACCCTATATGCAGACCAGGAGGTCTTGACTATCCTGCTGCTTTAATATGCTTAGTCCAGTGATCAGACTTGCCTCTGCAACCATCCCAGCATACCTTGGAACTTGAGAAACAGATATACATGCATACACACACACACACATATATATGTATGTGTGTGTGTATGCATGTATGCACACACACACACTTTGGTCAGCGCTATGTAATACACAACACAACATATAGAGTGTAGGGGTCAGGTCTTTGTAACATACACAGCACATAAAGTATTGCAGTCAGGACAATGCAATGTACAACGTAGTGTTCAGAGTACAAACGATAAGCAGTACGTATCATAGGGTCCTTGACACGCCATCTACCAGTCAGTCACCAATGTCTCCCAAAACAGTTACCTTTAAGGTATGCTAACTATCTATGTTGCCAGTGTCCTTATATTTGCTCTCATCTGAACTTTCAAGCTCTCAAATGGCTGCTGTCATAGCTGATCACATGGGCAGCACCTTGACCAATACAATCCAAATGGAGGCCAAGATGGCACCTTACTTGGCTGTAAGAGATAGGAGGTTGACGTTCCCCTTTAATATCTCTGCTGCTGATACTAATTGGTGCTTTTATAAATGTGTCTTTGCAGTGACTTCATATCTCATTGCACCCACTCAACAAGATGAAACTCTGTGAGCTGCGGCCAACTGCAAATCCGGCTCCTTATGTTTTCCATGCAAATAGATCCTTTTCTGGGGGTGGATTTATTTATTTTGGTTAATACGTATGGGAAATATCTGAAGACTCTGCATAATCCATCTGCTTCCAGCTTAAGCATACAGCTGTTTCAGAAAGACTAGACAAACTGCAGTGTGCTTGGCCTTAGAATATAGTGGTCATGGTCAAGTAGAAAAGCAGGATAATGCTTTTAAGAGGACCTGTATTCAAATGTTAAAACCTAACTGGAGCCATTTTTTTTAGAGCTCTACAGGGGAAGGTCTAAAACCTTTCTTTTTATGTGTGTTGCACAATCATACTTTTGCACTGTGTGGCCTGCACACATTTTACAACATCCTCTGCCTCTAATTTGTGTTCCAAAGGTTAAGCTGAGTCTGTAAGACAAAAAAATCAAACAAAGATGAATTGCATTGCTTAGTTTAGGAAAGTCTAAAGAGAAGTGAGAAACTTGGTTCCCTTTTTCTAACAGCAGTTTGACTCTTGAGTTCATGAAAGGCTTTTTTTTTTCCCTGCAACATTTTCTGTTGCGTTGGCTGAGCTGAATGGCTCACTTTGTCTCAGCTCACATTTGCGTGTATGTTAATGCGTGCCAAAGCGTGCAAGGTAAAAATGTGTGACACGATTGCACTGCCTTTGCTTGTTAATGGCACCTGAAACGTGGCCGGCAAAACACCAAATGCATGGTCAAAAACGAGTGAAGCTTCCAGCTCAAATTGCTGCATGAGCTTTTTTGGTGAACGTAGGGCAGCACATTGAAATGATGGGCTGACCAATGCGGCAAAATGCACAAGGTCACATGCTTTGCAAGTGTGAACAAGGGCTCAGAGCAAACATTTAAATAAAAGCCAGCCTGTAAAAGAAAGCCGTGAACGCTAACTTGTCCTTCTGCTTTGTCGCTGAAATCCACTGTGTTGAAGAGATATGCTTGCTTAAAGCCTTGGTTCTCAACTGGTGGGTCATGGTCATGACCCATAAGTGGGTCAGGACCCTGTGTTCAGTGGGTCGCCGCATGCCTTCCACTTTTCTAGGTGAGAGGCTCCTCTGCCTCCCCCTAGTGCAGCACTGTCAGTTCTCCCACCAAGCAGGCATTCAAATTATGCTGCCTGGTGCGAGATGGGATGGGGCTATTGCCATGAGGGAGCTCCATCCATACGTGCATTGCTTACAGCTCCCTCGCAGGTCTTCTAGAGGTGCTACGGTGACATCACATTCTGGCTCCAGGCATCTCTACAGGGCACGCAAGGGAACTATACAAGCAATGCTCATATAGATAGAGCTCCGTCACAGCACAGCAGCCCACACTGGACCCCCAGGGTGAGTATCCACTCCTGTTCTCGTAAGGTAGGGAAACTGGGTGTATCTTTAAAAAAATAAACTAAAATAATTTTTGGAGTGTGTATGTGTGTGAGTATGTGGTTGTGTATGTATGTCAGTGTTTTTGAGGGCCCGTTCACACTAGTACAGTGCGTTAATTGCATAGTACTGTTCGATTAACGCACTGTACCATGCAATCACACCTACCATGCATTCTGGTGTGGGAGATGTGTTGCGTTGCCATTCATTTGAATGGTACCCCAAACGCACCTCCCACCCACAGTTCGTACGCGAGCACTGGAAAGCGCGGTACCCTAATGACGTGTGTTCCTTTGCAGTGTGGGCAGCTTGGGTCGCGACTTAATGAACAAGGACAAATGTGGGTCCTGAGGTTACACAGATTCAGAACCACTGATCTAAAGTATCCAACACATTTCTGGGTTGTTGGATGCTTGCTGCATCCTTTGGTTCCTCCCGGCCCCGCTGTGTACTGTAGAGAAGTAACTGGCATATAATTTAGCACATTCTGTACAGTTTACAAATTCCAAACTCTGCAGATGATGCAATGGCAGCTGAATGGTTGGCTCAACCAGGCACAAATTGCATAATAGAAGACGTCTCCAGCACACCATAGAGAGTCAAGAGAGTGTTGGTTATTTTTGTCACAGGTACAGAGATATGAAGTTTCAGGGCCTTAAGATTACCCCAGGTGTGACCTTATCTTTGGAGCAGTCCTCTACAGTCCCTCCTATCCAGTTGTCCAGCAACTATCATCTTTTTGTGAGTTCAGGGCATCAAAGACCAGCCTCCTGGGGAAAGGTATCATCAAGTCACCTTAGACACTCAGACGAATGCTGCAGAGAAGATGAATGCCTCTTCATTAAGTAGGGGAAAGCAGAGTGAGCTGATCTGCTGACTCACTGCTGGGACACTGAGCTGAGCCACTGCTTGAAAGAGAAGCTGAGCTGCTTAGACACTACTTGGAGCGACTTGGCTGTTGAGTTACTGCTGGAAGGAGGAGCATGGTGAGTTGAGCTGCCAAGTCACTGCTTGGAAGTAATCTGAGCTGCTGAGTCAGATAATAAAGGGATTTGGGTGAGCTGAGCTGCTGTGAGACCCTGAAAGTAAAAGTGCTTCTGTTGTAAAATTTGAGAATGAATGGCTCCACAGTGCGTGCAGCTGCAGAGGTCAGAGAGGGCATATTTTAAGGTTAATTTATTGCTTCTTGAGAATACAGTACGCAATAACTTGAATTTCTGCAGCCTGGCCACAGGTTCTCTTTAAGCCAAGACAGATAGATATTCTTTCAGATTATCATAAACAAGGCCTAGTATAATTGGTTGAGCCCATGCATATCCCCAGAGAGTAAAGCGGTTTGCCGGGCACCCCACTGACGTGAAGATTAGTACCAACCAAAAGCTTAGGGAGAATGTTTAATTAACATGTGCGGGAGTCATAGGCTCACATGAGCTGACCTGTATGATTAGTAACAAAAGCTCAACAGCTCTGATATCTGCCAGGCACCACTGATCTTTGCCGGGATAAATTTAAAAGGATTAGGGTGGTTAATCTTGACAGCAGGTTGCAACATTCTTCTGGGATGTATAAAGCGGTAACAATCTGGCAGAGGAAACAATCAAACTCAGCAGGGCCGTCCTCCTGATGCATCCATATCTTCTGCTGCTGTCCCTCATTACTGTACAGAGATACTGCCTTTGTTTTCCATACGTCTGCCAATTTAAAAGTGTAATAGAATTATTAAGGTAAACAATCTACAGCTGTGTGCAAAAGTACACCTTCTTTGAATTGTATGCTTTTACATATGGGGACATAAAAAAATAATCATTGCACACGACTATAAATAGGATCTAGATAGGCTATAGAAGCTGATCTCAAGAAATTAGGCTTTCCCTGTATGGTAGGCACCATGATGTTTCCAAATGGTATCTGTATGTATACATTCTCTCATTGTTGGAAAAAAGCTACACCTATTATGGTTTGGTAGAAATGCCATTGTGACATCGCTTGGTGTCTGGTAGAGCACTGTCATTTGGTGGGGATGTGCTTAAATTAAAATACTAACTTTCAAAAAGTAATTTTTTTCACAGTGAAAGGTGCCGGGGTGTGGTTTCACAGAAAAGAGGATGATTAGTATAGCTACAGGTATCATTGGGGCATCTTATTGCCCCTTATTGCTTGGGTTGGGAATGCTCATTTAAAGTTTTGGGCAATGTACAGGTTCCCCTTAAATGAACATAGCCCCAGGGGCTGTTATCTGCATCTTTGGTTCACTTCTTTACTGCCACAGATGTAAGGCCTGGTTCATATGTGAGTGTTCCGAGAACGCGGGATTGGCGCACGTTTGCAGAATTGCGGAACGCAATTACAGTGCCATAAATTTCTAACGGCACCCCAAACAAGGCCCGCAAATCGAGCGATTTTCCACGCGTGCAAACGCGGCAGAAAAAAACGTGCACATGGCTTGGGAATGCGTAGCAGGTGAGCTCCATACCCTTTAAGTCTGCTGCATTCACTTATACCATAAGCTCATGGTAGCTGCAGCAACCAGGAACCCATAGGACATGGTCCCCCCGAAGCAATTCATGAATAGCTGACAAGTTGACGATCACAGCCATGTATCGGATTCCCCTTGTCTGCCCTCCTGCTGTACTGCTCTCCCCCAATTCAGTCAAAAAAAGAATTTGTGAGATCAGTTACTGATCATCAATAAAAAAAAATAGAGCTTGCAAACGGCATCCTGAAGCTGTTCACTAGGGTTGAAGTCGGGGATCTTTACAGGCCTGGAGTTCCTCCACACCAAACTCGTCAAACCATGTTTCTCTTCCGTTCATTGAAGGACACAGGAAACAGATCTAGGATCATGTACCGTAGGTTGGCCTTGAGTACGGTTACGGGCCAGGTTTCGGCCTTGACTGTTCTTTTTCAGAAGCCTTTGGCTTCTAATGCCTTGGTTCGCACCTTTATCCAGGGGGTTACCCCTATCGTTCTGGCCCTTAACCGTACTCAAGGCCAACCTACGGTACATGATCCTAGATCTGTTTCCTGTGTCCTTCAATGAACGGAGAGAAAAGGATTTTACGGCGGGTACAAAGATCCTATTTTTTATGGAGCTGGCTTTATGCACAGGGGCACAGGAAAGGGCCTTCCCCAAACTGTTGCTGTAAGGTAGGAAACACATAATTGTCTTAAAGGAAAACTCCAGTCTGAAAAAAAAACCCATTTAAAAATGAATAGCACATTAAAAGATACTGCAAGTAATAAAAAAAAAAACAGCTTTTTCTGCAATATTTTCCTTCAATCCAGAGATTTCTCCACAGAATTTTTCCATACTAGATTTCCTCAGTCATATGCCCAGCATCATTCAACCCAACAATTGGCCCAGGTCTTCGTGAACCTGCCTTTGACTGGATAGTAAAAAGAGATGTGAGAAGCACAGCGATGAGACGCATGCCAAAATCTTGAGAATGAAAGCTGTTATAGCTGCAATGGAGGGGCAACTCCATATTTTGTGATGGGTTAGCCAATAATCTCATATAGGTGTGATGACTGGGTATCCACAAACATTTTGGCCATGTAGTCTATTATTAGCTTTGCATCCGGAAAATTGTGGGCTCTGAGCTTGATCACCAGCTTTCTCCTCCATTTTCTTAATGCTAACCATGGAAATGGACTAGAAGTGCTGGAGAGATCGGATTAGACAGACTGATGGAAGCGAAACCTTCATGATAGATATATAGCCATTGCTATATTGACAGTGCATACTACAGGATGGAGATTCTGATCCTTGGTTTACCACTTGACAATTCAGTCACTTGGACCGAGCATAAGCATATTAGGTGTCCCACGTCATGTTTCTTTCAGGTCAGTAACTCAGTAATATTGATGGATGAATATAATAGCCCCGGCACATGCCACTTTAAAAACAATTTAGCAATGGTGGAACCCTTACAGGTGCTTTGACTTGAAGGAGGGACACACCCTACCTGATCTCCTTGTAGAGAGGAAACCATCTGGTTTAGATAGTTATAACGAAACTGTTGAGAAATATGCAGGAAATATGGGTGCACCCTGTATATTTAATAGGTGTTTAAAAAGTAAAAATAATAATGCAATACAACAAATTAAAATGCCATACAAAGGTTTATAGACTTATACACCTAAAACCATTACTTTTTTAAGTTTGTACAGATAGAGCTCCCCTGCCTATTGTTTGTTATTGCTATGCTATTGCTACACCAGTTTGTACTGGTCGCTGACACATTTGAAGTATTGTATCATCCGTATAACCCACCCTGTTACTTTGTGCAGCACCACAGGAGATGAAGGCGCTATAGAAATCAGTAGTACCAGAAACCATTATCCCTTTCCTTTAATTTGTCTGTGCGGGAATGCAGTTGGGCCACACACTCCATCCGCCAGTATCATTATAGTCCATATTGCTACTTCATTCAATCCCCGTTAAGCCTTTCTTCTGCGATTCAAGTGAAATTATTTATTTTTCTAGCCTCAGAGTACAGAGCGCAGGTTGTGTATGCTGCCAGCACACCCCAGTGATAGGATGCCTTTTAAGCATCCATACACATAATGGTCACTGTTTCCTTTGTGTCTGCTTCCATTGAAGATGAAGCTGTGTATATTATTGGCTAATAGGGAGCCCCAGGTAGAATTTTCCACAGTTTAACCTTTGCATGGTTAGCGACTGCTGAAAACCAGGCACAGATGGGCAGAATGGTTTTAAGGAAACCTGTCACGAGAGACACATGGATTTACTGACCTCCTTCTGAAAAGAAGCAGCCAGGGAAGTCTGCATTTTGTCAGAATGCCTGACCTGCACACTTGTTCTGGATCAGTGGAACAAAGCAAAGAAAAGTAAGAGTTGACAGGGCAGCCAGACAGCAGGCATTTTCAGAAGTAGCAGTTAACAGTGGCGGTCCACATATTTCGAGGCAGATTTGGGTTTTCTGTTGTGTGAACAATGGTTAGCTTATAAGGCCGCAGACTATGGCTTATTCCCACTTCCTGAGCATTGCTTTTAGACCATTACTATGATGAGAGGTCCCACTAGCCAGTAATGAAGCTCAGGGGATGGGATGGGGGTGTGCCATAGTCAGCAGTAATGTCTGTCCAAATGAGAAACCCATATTTAGGGGTTCCCAGAATGCTCCTAGAAGATAAGTGGCATGAAGACACCTATAGGTGCTAAAGCCAACTGTTTTCTTTAGGGTAACCCCTAGACAGAATATGAAGCAATGTCTGCTTGACGTGGACATTTCCTATTAGCAGTCCAGTGGTTGGGATTCGGACTAGGGGTCTCAGCGGTGATGTTAGGAAAGCTGAACATCTTGTTTAAATGATCGGTCGATAGTTTGCTGCACCACTTTTCTGGCTTTAAAAAGTCCTGCACAAAATTGAAAACAAAAAAACCTGTCACCAGTTTTAGTACCGTTAACAACACATGTGACAAGTTCAGGTAGTTAATTGCAGCATTTAAGAACCTGTCACTATGGCTGTGACAGATTAAAAAAGCGTTACCACCAATTTGTCAGATTAGAAAAACTGGAGGTAATTAGGACCAAATTTGAGCTGGCGTACAGCGGGGCGAAAGTGCTCAAAGTGGGGCATGTATGTGCTGGGAAGCTGTCATGAATCTGATAGCATCCCAGGGAGGGTTCATTGGTTGCTAGGACACTGCCGGCTTCCTGTGTCCTAGCAAATATTGATGCATCTCTGGCCCCATTCAGCTGCCGGCCTGGAAATTCCCAAGAGGCTTGGGATGCTGTCTTACACAATTTCCCAGATTGGGCTATGGCTGTTTTGGAATCTCTCAGCTGGCAGCTGAATGGGCTTGGGGTGATTCATTGGTTGCTAGGGCAGCCTCCTAGCAACAAATAATGCTGATAGTGGGCAGGGTCTGATGGGAAAGCTGAGGGACCAGTTCCCCATCAGGCCCACTCCCCTGGTAACTGACAGCAGGCATTGGGCAGATTCCCTAGCCATAGGCTGTCTATTCACTATGGAATTCACCCAATGCCTGCTGTCAGTCACCAGGAGAGCAGACCTGATGAGGGTCTAGTCCGTCAGCATCCCCATCAGGCTCCTCCCACTAGTGAACCCATCCACTAAGAAGTTGGTCCTGAGAGCAGAAACTGAACTGCAGTTGCCTTTTATTATCTTTATCTTTGCGCTCCTCTGGTTCTCAAATTTGCACCTTGTGATGCCTACTCTTAGACTGGCCAAAACGCCATTTTGTTTGCAGCTTTCTATTAGCCACAGTAACCTTTGTTTCTCAGTTCCTAGTGAGTTAACGCTAAAAATTGGAGCAGAAATCAATAGAAAACGATGTTAGTGCCTGCCAAGAGGCATTTTTATCAATTTATGTGAATGTTATGCAGAATTGAAACTGATGAACAATTGAAACTCTGGGTGACATATTGGTGTGACTGAAATTTGACAGCAACACTAATGGTGGGGGTTAGGCAGGACTTGCGTCCACTCCCCATGGCTCAGACCGCTCTTGCGTCCACTCCCCATGGCTCAGACCGCTCTTGCGTCCACTCCCCATGGCTCAGACCGCTCTTGCGTCCACTCCCCATGGCTCAGACTGCTCTTGCGTCCACTCCCCATGGCTCAGACCGCTCTTGCGTCTACTCCTCTTGTTGCAATGTCCTGTTGAAAGGCTTCAGGACCCTTGGAGATCCCTGAACGAGTTTAGTGACCAGTGATCAGAAGTTCCTCTTGGTACTCCCCATGGCTCAGATCGGTCTTGTGTCCACTCCACACGGCTCAGTTCGCTCTTGCGTCCACTCTCCATGGCTCAGACCGCTCTTGCGTCCACTCTCCATGGCTCAGACCGCTCTTGCGTCCACTCCCCATGGCTCAGACCGCTCTTGCGTCCACTCCCCATGGCTCAGACCGCTCTTGCGTCCACTCCCCTGGCTCAGAACGCTCTTGCGTCCACTCCCCATGGCTCAGACCGCTCTTGTGTCTACTCCTCTTGTCGCGATGTCCTGTTGAAAGGCTTCAGGACCCTGGGAGATCCCTGAAGGAGTTTAGTGAGGACCCTTTGATGGACACTTGTCCAGTGGCCAGCACCTATATCACAAGGAAGTGATGTAGGCACCACAGACAAGAAGAAAAAAGACTTGTGATCTGGTCTGTCTCATGACTTGAATTTTGGGTAAGTAATCCGAGTTTTAGGTAGATTTAAATAAAAGATATAGAGAGCGATAATAAACAAAGGGTGGGAAAGGTTTTTTTTTTTTCTTTCTGGATAAGAGCTTTTACATTTTAAAATGACTGACAGATTCAATTGACATCACCATTCTGATCAAATGGAGCCATTTAATTCGATCAGGTTGATCGTGGTGTGGGGCATTACAGTATAGCAAAAGCATCTAGGCTGTATCAAAGCCTTGTGACTGAACAGAAACCATCGTTGGTTTACCTTCTAAGACTGTGAAATGGAACAAATCACATGTTTACTCTAGACACCGCAGCTTACATCATCTTGCCTGGAGTTCGGTTATGAGACTCAGAATGTAACACACCATGATAAATCGGGAGGCTATTGCAAGGTTTGTGTTACTGTGCTATAAAAGCAGGTCTCTAGATTGACAGTCCTTGGTGTATTATGAAAGATGACTGTCTTGTATCTCTACGAATTGCACCAGTTATAGCCATTTACTGTGAAAAACCATGAAACCCAATTCTCCCACCTGCTTCTGACTGAAAATTTGTAGACTTTCGACTGGCCCTGCTCAACAGCCTGCCTGTAAACAAGTTATGGACTGAGACAGCCTTGCAACTTCTGTGCTTCCAGATTTTCTGAATAAATCACCCACCAATTTTCCAAGGCATTTATAAAGCAGTGATCTTTAAGCAATCTAGAAGAATGGTGATATGGTCCTAATAAGTTGAGAATGAGTGGCAGTTTTTAGAAACCACCACTGGAACCCTAAAACCTTAAATAACAAAACCACCTGAAACTGTTGTTACATTTTTTAGGTAGATGCTGGAGGTATAAACCACCCAACAGGATCTTGTATCTCTTGGGGACGCTCTTAGTTCTTAGGCCTGTGGACCTGCTGTGTCCATTGTGAGGGGCTCCCACTCTTTCTACTTGATTTGTTATTTTATGTTATGGAGAATGTAACAGAAAGTGCTGGAACACCGACAGGTGGGGTGGCAAGGAGATTTCGCAGTTGGACTATTAACGGTTTATCTTCTCCTCACCGAAAGTCTTGGACAATCCTGCTTTGTGAGTGCCCAAACCACTGGACCCTGTTCTAGAAATGCAAGAAGCATTGAGGTGGGGTGGAGGGTTGGGACTGGAAGGCCCTGAAAGTAACTGAATTGTGAAATGGAAAAACACAGAAAGAACCTTAGTATTTTGTAAATGGGGGTGCCACAAACCAAAGGGTACAAGCTTGTCATTAGATCAATTTCTCCACACACCAAGTGGTGTCCCTAGACATCACTGGTTGCCAGGAGCTGGGCGTAACGCCGGCCAGAACATCCCAGGTTGCTAAGACCCGAGTGGGGATAGTTGTATGGCTCTGCATTGCCCTGCTCTTAGCAACCTGGTACGCTCTGGCTGGTGTCCCACCCAGCTCCTTGGCAACCAGTGATGTTACTGCTTGCCAGGAGCTGGGTAGAATGCTGGCCAGAGTGTCCAAGGTTGCAAAGAGATGTGTATGGCCCTTACACAAGCTGGGATGCTCTGGCCAGAAAGGGGAAGGCAGGCACACTCCAAATACTGTGCATCAGAGCGGCCATGCCACTCTGCCTGCCCCCCACGCGACCCAAAGAGATGCAGTTTTTCAAGGGATACTCTACATTCAGCAGACAACACAGCCAAACATTCTTTAGATACTGAAGTTCTTAAGGCCCATAGAGTTGAGATATTCGATTAGCTCTGTGTCATAGACATCTGTAGAATACGGTCAGGAGAGTCTTGTCTCTATCAGCTTCCCAGATCACTTATTTCAGTTTCTGGGGGAACAATTTGCTGCATCTCTTCCTCATTCTACATTAAAAGGACCGCTGTCACCTCATCTTCTCCTCCAAATGGAAATGAAATTGAAATGTCTTCCAATCGGAGCCCTTTAAAGAGCCCTGTAATGAAGCCCTGGCTGCCATAGATGGAAGCGCACAGAGCTGGTTAATTGCCAATCCAGAGCACTTTGTGACGCTTCCCCTCCTGTGTAATTGAGAATCTGCTACATTAAGTGACTGTGCTGGTGCCAGGCTCTTGGCAGATGGTGTCATTTTCTCCTGTCTATGCCAGATGGTTAGAGATTGATGTGGGATGAAGGAGAAACATGGATCTGACCACTTCATGCTTTTTACCTGTGTCTCTTCAACTTATTAAATTATATAGCACTATCCCCTTTTACAGCACTGTACAATGTGAGGTCGTACAGGGACAGCTGCATTGTAACATACTCACCTAGGAGATAAATGGGTTTCAGATTCTTAGCCAAAATAGATTGTGTTCTAAAAGGAGAAGATTAAGGGCCATGTCACACCAGCAGAAGAGCATCCGAGGTACAGCTGACTCCTTACCTAATCGGTGTCTCTAGAGCACTTGGCAAAGCTTTGCAGAATCTTGATTCTAGCAAGGGAGCAATTGCAATTAAGCAATGTCTTCCTGGTTGGGTTAGTGAGGGAGGAAGGTAGGCTAATTCCGGCCCGCCAGCTGTGAAGTAACTACAAAGGCTTTTAGGCCTTGTTCACACCAAGCGCAGAGCAGGTGCAGAGCAGTTGCAGACCGGATCAAAACTGCGTCCAATGTATTCCAATGGTATTTTTAGCTCCAGTTCACATCACAGCGTGCAGGTCCAGAGCAGGTAAAAAAAACTGCAGCAGGCCCTATTTTACCTGCTCTGGAACGCATGCAAACGCGTCAAAAATGCATGCAAATGCCTGTAACGCACTGAAAGCCCATGTTAAACTAAAATTAAAAAAATCCACTCTCCCCCAAAACGGGCCGGAACGCATCAAAAACGCGTCACAACCCACTGCACTGCGTGTGGAGAAACCTGAGCGGATCTGCTCTGCATTTGGTGTGAACAAGGCCTTAGGCATTGAAAGACTCTGACAGCCACAGGCATGTCTCCCAGAGGCAGATGCATGAGTTTCCTACCCCTGCCATAGGAGAAGGTAAGGGGTCTGTTAGCAAACCTTCTACTAGAGAGTTCTAGCTAGCAACAAGATTGCTAGTGTGACATGACACGAAGGAAGAACACGGGAGTCAATTTTGTCTGAAGATGCACATGACGAGCAGAATGACAGTTTTTGTAAAAGTTCAAAATTGGTTCCTGATGACCAAAGCAAATGAAATTCCAACTTGTTAGGAGAAAAAAAGTGCCTCTGTTCAGTGCGTAAATGATGAGAAAAACAATTTGGTCTATGCTTGACCACCTGTGGACAAAACCAGCAAGAGAGAATTGACAGCAATAGTTGGGAAATAGATAACATTACAGTCAAGAGAAAGTCAATTTCACACATGTGCCTTTTTGCTAAGATTGGGTTTTGTTTTGAAGGGATGAAAAGTGTTTTGTAGTACTGTGACAGGACAGTGCTGTGTCACTATGGTTATTGGTGTGTTTGGCGCCCAGGACTCTCAGCCAGACGGGCTGAGAGGGTCCAGAAAACATATAGTGTTAAAGGGAAGGAGCTTGTTTCCAGTTCTTTCCGGGTTTTCGGAAGTATAACTGGGATCTGGGTCTCTGGAGATTTGGAGATTTCTAAGAGTCTTGGGCAGGATGAAATCTCCAGTCCTACAGAGCGTGGGAGACAGTGTGTATGTGTTGCACGAGACACTGAGATGGAGAGGGCCTGTGGCACACGCAGTGTGTGGGCGAGGCCAGGAGGGTCTGTGCCACACAAGGTGTGTTTGGAAAGGTCGGGAGGACTGTCATGACACAGGGAGGTGTGAAGCTGCTGGGTCTCTGGCCATGAGCCAGCTGAGGCTCTATCCCTGAGGTGGGACATGATACCGGTGCTAAGCCAAATCTTGGAGGTTGTTGGAGATGCACCCTTTTTATATTTGTTTGCTGAAAAGAAGCAATTTAAGTTGTACTGTTTGGAAGAAAATAAAGTTTTATTTGCTGATACGGCTGGCTAAGGATCCTTAAATACCCTAAACCTGGGCTCAAAATGTCAAGTCCTAAGTTACTAGCCAGGCCTTAAAAGTTACTCCCCACCTACCCTGAACCGGACTTTACTCCGCCAAGGTCAGCAGTGTGACGCAGAGTATAAAGATCAGTAACAACGCACAGTACAGAAGTCAGTGGTGCAATACAGAATACAGAGACCAGCTGTGTGACGCGCAGTGCAGAGGTCAGCAATGTGACGCGCAGTGCAGAGGTCAGCAATGTGACGCGCAGTGCAGAGGTCAGTACACAGTAAAGAGGTCAGCGGTCAGTATGTAACGCAGTGCAGAGGTCACAAAGAAAGTACAGGGACTTACAGTTGCTTTGACCTCTTCTTCTCCTAGTGATGGTGGGGGAGCAGCGAGTTTTCCTGTACGTCCAGCCGGCTCCAGGTGCTCTCTCTCCCACGCAGCAGAAGCCGGCCGACTGCGGTTCGGCAGTCTTCCTCTCCCACCAATGGCAGCTGAGGTAGGCGGAGGAAACTGCTGTGGCCGCCGAGGAGCCCAATCGAAGAGGGCACAGACGATGGCAGTGGAGCTTCTTGTTCTCTTCTCCCCGCCGCCGCAGTCCTAAAGTCAGAGAGGTCTTAAAGAGGCCCCAGTCCACATCTTTTGGACGTTATTAATCTGAGTTGCCCCACTCAGTATACCCGTTGCTTGCAACCCCCCCCCACCGCCGCCGTAAGCATTTAATCTCTCCCCTATCGGCCGCTCTGCTGCTGCAGCAGCCAAGAGGGGAAGAGATTAAGTGCTTGCTGCAACGGGGGCCTTTTGCAAAGATATCAGAGAGGTCCGGGGGGGGGCAATTGCCACCCTGCCCCCGGGCCTAGTCCACCCCTGGGTCAGACTAATCCAGCACCTTATTAATATGAGTGCCCCACTCAATATGGCCGCGAGCGAGGGGCATACTGAGTCGGTCAACTCAGATTAATAACGTCCAAAAGATGTGGACTGGGAGGGGGGCTTCTTTAAGACTGCTCTGATCACACCGCTGAGTGATCCCTCTCTCTCCTCCCGACCGCTGCAGCTTCAGCTCCACAAAGTGGGCATTCAGAGAGGCCGCTCTGATCACACCTGTCAGCGTTCCCTCTCTCCTGGCCGCTGCAGCTTCAGAGCGGCCGGGAGGAGAGAAGAGGGATTCCAGAGAGCTAGCTCCAGCTCTGAATGGAACACTACCGCCGCGGCAAGCGTTCGCTTCTGTTCTCTCTTCTCCTTCTCGGCCGCTCTGTAGCTGCAGCAGCCGAGAAAGAGAAGAGAGAGCGGAAACGAGCGATCGCCGCGGCGGTAGTGTCCCGTCCCTGGTCACGCTGGTGGCGCACCCCATCGCTGACATTCCACTCGCCCCCCGTAAATTTTCACTCGCCAATTGCGAGGGGGCAAGTGGAAATTTTGAGGACTGCACTAAACGTTACAGTACCTAGAATTGAGTTCTGGGGAAGGGACGCAGTGCGAAAGAGGTCCACAAAGTGTTTCAAGGAGACAACTTGGGTCATGTATTTAAATATTGTTCTCCTTTCTTTAAGCAAGAAGTGCACAAATTACCCACAAGGCAACCTAGGCAGGAACCTAGTGATCAGTGGATGTCCAGGGCAGCAAGCTACAACCCTTTAGGTTCTTGTAGTAAACCAGACAAAGGCACAGTTGGTCAAAGCTGTGGACATGGCTGTCACTTTACACTTTGTGCTGGCAACAGCTGACCTATCAGACGCCGACTACCTACACTTACCACACACCTTAACCTGCCACTAATGCAGACTGTTCCTACACTCTGAGTTGCAGTTATTTACTGCAGGGAACTGCATATGAATACTGCATCTGACAATGCTGACCATTATTCTTATCTGTATGCTCATTCCGGGTCAGTGACTCAAAGTATTGAAGGAAGACTGTCAACAGAGCAGCCATATAATTAGCATTATTACAAGTCGGCAATGGCCTCATTCTTGTTTCTCTCATAACAGTCCAAGAACCTGCACATTCAAAAATAAGTTTCCTGTCCTATCCTGGCGGTGTACTTTTAATCTTATATTTTGGTTTTTCATTAAAATGGAGATATTATTCTTTAGGACCCGTACACACCAAAATTGGAAGGTAATCGTAAGTCAACAGAGGGTTCAGATGACTTGCGATTGTACCTTCCGATCCGTTGCGATCTGTTTTGCAATGGATGCTAACGCAAGGGCACTGGAAAATGAACGTGTATAAATGCGGCTAAGTCACACCGCTGCGTTACGTTGCACTGAAAAAAAAGTAGTGCATGTCCTACTTTTTTTCAACGTAATGCAATGGAACGAAGTGGTGTGAATTGGTCCCATTAATTTTTTGGGTTACCTTCTATTGGCATCTGTTGACATCTGGTGTGAATGGAGCCTTAAAGTGAATTTAAAGCCAAACGTTTTCCTCTGTGAGGCTTTTTATAGCGGTCTGTCTGTGTCTCTGCTGGGTAGATCTACCATTGTCACCAGGACTGAAAGGGATGAAAAATCCAAAATTGCGAGTTGTCACCAGGACAGGATTAGAGGGGAAATCTTCCAATGTGGACACTAAGGCATGATTTCCCTCACCTTGCAGACAGTTCCTCTTACCGTATTACATCTACAGATCAGGGGGTAAAGAGAAATCTCCCCAATGGGACTCCAGGGGCAAACTTCTAAAAGTTTGTCCCTGAATCCTACATTTTGTATTCACCTGTTTGTTACTATTGTTGTGATGATTATTTTCTTTTTTCTCTCACTAGGATCCACGAAGTAAACACAAGT
This sequence comes from Nanorana parkeri, assembly GCF_000935625.1. Taxonomy (NCBI): domain Eukaryota; kingdom Metazoa; phylum Chordata; class Amphibia; order Anura; family Dicroglossidae; genus Nanorana; species Nanorana parkeri. Next base: position 1,546,465 of record NW_017306287.1, read on the forward strand.
TTAAAATCCACACGTATTCCAGCCCAACCTTCTGTGACCACTGTGGTTCTTTATTATATGGTCTCATTCACCAAGGGATGAAATGTGAAAGTAAGTTGTGTTTGTGTTGTGTTACTACTACCACCAGCCGCAAGGATTAAAGGGTGTCTTGTGGCAAGGGAGGATCTTCACTTTGAGACCAGAGGTAAAGGAAAAAATCTCCCAATGGGGCACAGACACCCCCCCCCTCCCCCCCAAAAAAAACATGAGTTGATTACCTGATAACTCTGTTTCCAGGAATCTTCCAGGACAGCCCTCGAGATATAGGCTCCGCCTGCCTGCAACAGGAAACACATCAACCACATTAAATAAATAGACTCCTCCTTCCATCCCAAGTCAGTAACCTCTAGGACCGAAGGCTACCCCATGTACTAAAGTATCCCCTCCTTCATCCAACCACGGATGCCACCTGGATACTTACCAAGGGCGGGAATATGCTGCCCTGGAAGATTCCTGGAAACAGAGTTATCAGGTAATCAACTCATGTTTTCCCCAGTCATCTTCCAGGACAGCCCTCGAGAGGATCAGTGAGGACTAATCTTACCTCTTAGGGTGGGACCACAGCTTGCAGGACTTTCCTGCCAAATGCCTGGTCTTGTTGAGTCATAAGGTCCAGCCTGTAGTGCCTGACGAATGTCTGGAAGCTGGACCACGTGGCTGCTCTGCAGATCTGGTCTGGAGTAGCCCCTGCTCGCTCTGCCCAAGGCTGTCCTGGAAGATGACTGGGGAAAAAAAAACCATAGGAGGGAGTCACAGCCCTGGCTGGTAGAAAAATGAAGGCTGTGTCCCCTTGTGCATTTAATATCTAAGGCCCTGTTCACGCCAGGGAGGTTCGTCCTGCGTTTTTTTCCAGCGTTGACACGCATGAAAGCTAAAATCCCATGTATTTCTATGGGGACCGTTCTTGCAAACGCTTGGAAAAATACGTGGCGCTTATCAGCCCGCTTTGCTCCATAGACGTCAATGGAAACGCGCCGATCAGTGCTTTTTGCGCTTGTTTTTGCAGCTGAGACTGATTTTCATTGGACAACTGAAAACGAGCTGAAAAAACACTATAACATATAACCAGAAAACGCACATAAAAACCACGCGGGAAGCACGCTGAAACTCTGTAGCCTTGGTGTGAATGGGATCTTAATGTTTAATCTTATTAACAGTACACCTTTTAATTGTATTTTCTAAATAGGCTAAGGATCAGCAGCAGGGCCCAGTAATGGGATCTATCTGTATGTTTACAGCTCGAATCTAGTCTGCCAAAGAAACCAATGGTTTTCGGTTTGCTGAACACAAATCACAATTCTTCCCTCTTTGAAATATTCGCAGACATCTGTATATGCAGATGTGTATTGGAAGCACATAGCATGAATGTAAACTATGTTTAGTTTGACCTTGGCGTGTAGCATGCTCAGGAAAAGTTGGCTCACAGAGACATCTAGTGGAAAGTGCTAGAATTGCAGCTTTAACTGTATCATTGTAGTAATGCATTGCAATATAAAGTGTATTTCCACTTTTACAGCCAAAATGGGGGTACACCTAGTTTTATATTTGCTACATGTTTCCATTCACATAGCGTAGCTTAAAAAAAAATAATAAAAATGGAAGCTTACCTTTTTTTAGATGTTCATTGTGCTAACTCCAGCACTGAAAAATCCTGCCTAGTTCTCGCTGTCTGTGGGTTGGGGGAAATCTGTTTCAAATAATTAAACCTGCCTGTACTGTGCTGGCAGATTTTATTGCAAACTAGATGAGTCAGACTCTGTTCTAACAATTTTTAACGTGGCATTAAACACAGAAGTTTAAAATATGTCTCTTGTGTATCACTCAGCTGTAGATCCTCAAATCATCTCTGAATTGGTGCCGACACTGTCCTTCCTTCTGCAGGGGGGCTACTTTTGCTCCCCATGTGTTGTAAAGTTGTCACCGCTCCAAGCTTGTTCCTGTGATGGACTACAATCTCAATGCAAATTAGTCAACTAAACATGAGACAAGAATGCCCCAAAACTTTTAAATTGTAGACATGAGACAAGAATGCCAGCACCAATTCAGAGATGATTTGAGGATCTACAGCCGAGTGATACACAAATAAGATACATTTTTGTTAATAGTTAAGGTACTTGAATGTATTTTTAACATTTAACTCCTGAGTTTAGCGTCACTTTAAAGGAGAACTATGGGGTCAGTGTTTTTCCCCATAGTTCTCCTTAGGGTAACGGGAGGACTACAGCTCGCGGTATACTGAGACGCCGCAGCCGGAGCGGATCCCGACTTAGTTGACGGGATCCGCCCAGCTGCGTGAGTGACAGCTGGCTCTGCCTACCTAGAGGCAGAGCCAGCTGTACCTGCCCCCTCCCCCGTCCGTTCCGCCAGTCAGCGCTGGCAGATCGGAGCGGGTAGAGGGGAATCCAGCCCCTCCCCTGTCACGGCAGAGAGCAGTGACAGGATCAAGAGGCGAGCTAGAAATATGAGGTGAGTGAAAAGCACTCACCTCATAGTTCTCCTTTAAAGCCCCGAAGACCTTGTGTATTAATGAAGAGACGTTCAGTCTGTCCTAAGTCTTTCTGTTAGGACAGTCAGAGTTTGCTGTCAGAGTGAGGAGCATGCAAAGGCCTGCTAAATGGAGATATCTAAAAGGTAAGAAATATTTATTCTTTGATTTTTAGATATGCTGTGTGAATAGGCGCACAAGACATACCTGTAGTGTGTAGGGATTTCTCAATTTTGCCTGCGAAAGTGAAAATACACTTTGAAGTGTAGTTCCCCTTTTGTAGACAAATTTGTAAAAAAAAAAAACTTCTACATGTTTGTCATGATTTCCTTATTTACACAGAATACTGAAAAATGTGAATGAGAACATGCAACAAATATAAAGTACTTTTTGCAGCCAAGTTATCCCAATTTGGCTGCAAAACGTGGAACTCCACTTTAAAGAAAGCCTATCAAGACAAGACTGTAGTAGCTGATATTGCTGACTTGTTATTGCAGGTGCAAGACTTGGGTTGTCATCCCTAAAATCTTATCTATGCATTAACATGTTGATGTTCTTTCCAAAGGCATTTTCTGTATTTTAAATCTTGGGCGTTCATTAAAATATTACCTCCTGATCCTGCCATGAAGGTCCTTGCAATATCATGATAACACCTGGTCCCTGGCTCCAGTTTGTACTCCTGCATTGTCACCATGTCACACGTGATTACAATGCAGGTCCACTGTTATCAATTATCACCATCAGGAAACCCACTCTGAGAAGTGCCCATTCAACCATCTAGGGCTGCAACTAATTAACTAACGATTAGTTGGCTGATTACTTTTCGATTTATTCCGATAAAAATAAAATGTAATTCAATACCATCCTTAATTTAAAATTAAATACACAAATGCTGTGTTAAATAAATAATAATGACTACAACTGCGTACACAATTATTTGCAATCGCACTGCACTGGAAAGCATAGCATTGCGGTACCGTGCGTTCCAGTGTGGGCGATCACACTGTGGGTAGGAGGTGCCTTTGGGGTGCAATTAAAATGAATGGCACTGCAACGCACCTCCCGCAGCAGAATTTGTCAGGCCGAAACCAAAAGTTACTTTTTTCCCACCTTTTATAATTGTTTTGTAAGCACGTGGTGCTTGAATAGCTTCAGCCAGGGAATGAAAGCTGCCAGTGGCAAGATTACGCAGACTGCAGCTCAATGTAAATACAACAGGTAATGGGCGGGTGCAATAGCCAGCCTGCTATTGACCATTTCATATTGCAAAAGCCAATAGCAGGCTGACTATTGCACCCGCCCACTGCTTGCTGTGCCCTCCTCCCAGCATGGAGGAGAGAGCTAGGGGATCCAACCAACTAATCCATAATGAGAATAGTTGACAACTATTCTCATTATCGATTAATCGATCAGTTGGTTGCAGCCCCACAACGATCACTGGAGTGCATGTAGACAGAAAGTGGCTGCAGGAGATGAGCAGCACTGGGATGCAACAAGGAATGAAGAAAGGATGAAGACATGTAAATAGCAATTCACTGATACTCAGTGCTTTATATAGGAAAGAAATTGTAGTTCAGTAAGGAGTTTCATCTGTGGTAGTTAGAGGGCTCTTAGCACGGTTTGGAACAGCATGCAAAGTACCCTCTTTATGATCTTTTCTGAATGTACCTTAATGGTGATCAGTAGGTACAGCTCAGTCTGTGGTTCTCTTATAGCAATAGTAAAAGGATAAATAAAACATTACATGATTTTGTACCCCAAATGCTGAAAAAATTGTAAAAAACATTTTTTAAACCGCATTTAACTCTTTACCAATTAGATCTTATTGGAGTTGGCTTTGAAGGTGTCCGGGATTCTATTTCTTCTGTAACACAATGGAAATACGCATGATATTCTGTTTCTCTTTGTTCCGCAGCATGTATGATGAATGTACACAAACGCTGTGTAATGAACGTGCCAAGCCTCTGCGGAACAGACCACACCGAACGCCGAGGCCGGATACACATCAAAGCCGACATTGTCCAGGAAGTGCTGACCGTTGTGGGTGAGTTGCTGTGTGTAATCATTTGTATAGGGTTAGGCTGTTTAGCAGTATGTGGGACAAATGATTATTATAATACGGGATTTATATTGCGCCAACAGTTTGGGCAGCTCTATACAAAATAGAGGAACATTACAGTTACAAAACAAGATGGTTAGGAGTTTCTGCCCGTGAGAGCTTACAATCTAAAATAATTAAATAATCATTCCTAATAATGAAAAATAGGAATAGATACACATACAAAGAAACAAATAAAGCAGATATACTCACCTGATCCTCGTTCCTGCCGAGCTGCTAGACCAGTCCCCGCAGCCTCTTCTCCACCAGGCTCCAGCAGTCTAAGAACTTCTGATGTCATTAGGTGTTTTGCAGGTCCATTGAATGCATTAGATGTGAGGACGCCAAAGGAGATTCCATAACCGGGGGGGAGGGGAAGAGCAGAGTGCTGACCGCAGCGGGACCGAGGATCAGGTGAGTATATCTTCTGTATTCTATCCCCTGGAGAAAACCAGCACTTAACCCTTTCAGTGCTGGGGTAGCCCCACTGCAAGGGGAAGTTTTTAAAATGCCCGAAGTTGCATATGAAAATATGAGCTGCATATAAAAAGAAAACACTTGGGGGCCCATTTTTAAGAGAGAGCAGATGTCGCTAGGTGCTCACTGTAATTCTGCGCCATGCAAGTCATTCATTTTTCATGCCATTTATAAGATGTGGGGCGGCGTGTGGGCACAGAGGGTGGGAAAATGTAAAAAACAACTACTTGTCCCAAGGACAATGTACTTGTCCCTCATGACAATCTACTTGTCCCAATACAAAAAATAATGTTAACCAAAACCCCATTTAACTATGCGAAGAAGCGCTTCTCATTAGTCGGTGCAGTCAGATTACCACGCTGACCAACGACTGCTCACAATTTGCAAGCAAAATCCATAGGGCAGGGCTGTGATGGGCTGTGCTGTGCTGGACGGCAGTATGGGGCACAGATAGTAAACACGTACTGGCAGAGGGGAGGGACTCTGCGCCGAAAGGTAAGTATAGTGCTGGGGGAGGGAATGTGGGGAGAGGGGGTCAGATTTGAACGGGTAATTCCATTCTCCCAAATTAGTTGGTGAACAAGATGGGTGCTCATTTTATACAAGTGATCTGAGGTCACTTGTACTAAAAGAGCGGCGGCTCATCCTGCTCTACATTCACTCTATCCACGCTAAAACAGCACAGATGGAGGAATCTGCAGCGCTTACTATTCAGCACCCGTGGCTGTCTAAATCCCTGCACAGTGTTTGCATCTAATAGAATGCAGTCATTGTTCAGACAACAATTTTCCACCCACTCCTTCGATTTTGAAATCAGCTTTTGTAGAGCCTGGTGTGTCCCCGTGGCTTGAATTTCCTGCTGAATCGGCAGAAATTCGCTTCGCATATGGCAGACTTTAGCTGATGTCCTATTATAGACTTCAGAGCCATTTCCCCTTCCTTCCAGACAATTGCTCAATAAAACCTGCATGATGGTTTCTTGTAATGCGGTCATTGCTTCACTTCTACAATGCTGTGACCAGAGGATTTTGAGACTGTGGTGAAAGGACTGTACTTTTTCTGGAAGAGACCCTGTGACAGACCATTTATTAAATGAAAAATCCCGTAAGATTATATGTGCATTTATCTTGCATGTTATTTACTCGGGATGCACCGATACCGTTTTTTCGGTATTGAGTACCGATATTGTGCTTTTGGTACTTGCCGATACTGGTGCATCTGCTGGCATGGAGCAGCCTTCTCGGGCAATCAGCAAGCCGGGTGGTGGGTCATGACATACCGCCCTGCTTCCTGTTTGCCCGGGTAACTGGCTCCATGTTGTTTGGCCGGCTTGATTGTGATTGATCAGGAAACTGGCTTTCCAGCCAGTCAGCATCGAGCCAGCTTCTCGGCCAATCAGTGAGTAATGACCCGCCTCCTGGCTACCTAAATTGGCCGGGGAAGCCGGCTCCATGCTGATTGGCCGGGAAGCCAGCTTCCCGGCCAATCAGCAAGGAGCTGGCTGTTAGACCAATCAGGGAGGCAGGTCATTACTCGCTGCCTGATCGCACCGGAAGCTGGCTCCGTGTTCCCCTACGGCACTGCCGGTCAAAGGAATTCTTCCTCTGACCGGGGGTTACGATATCAGGGAAAGTATCCTAGTATATGGGCGAGTACTAGTACTCGCCCATATACTAGGTATCGGTATCGGTGCGTCCCTATTATTTACTTGTAAAGCCTCTCTTGTGTAGACATACACAAGCCCGGAGACTGCTGCTGGGCACCACCACCATGGATGTGATGTCAGCAGCCCCAGCAGACTCAGATCTATATATTTCCCCTTCCCTCCTTCTCTGCAGCTACATAAAACGTTATGTAGGGAAGGGGGAGATGGAGGAGCTGGGCCAGCACAGGGCAATTGGACTCTCCCAGAAGAGGCGAGGGCTATGACGTGCAAGAAGTCAGGAGGCTGTGCTAGGGAATTGACTTTTTAAGAAAAACACTGCAAGTAGGCTTTTACACGAAGTTATTTGTTGGTTGACAGGATCACTAGTATCCCACCCCTTTGTTTAGGTGCAGCTGAAGGGCGAAGTATGCCCCAGCTGATTTGGCCGGCTCTGACAGCCCCCTTCTGGGTTCAGAAGCACTCATGAGATTATTACTAGGGATCACTTCTCACCCTATAAGTTTTCCATGTTGGCATTTGCGTTTTGCTTTATAGCAGGGGTAAGCTAATCCTGGCCTTCCAGCTTTGGTGCAACTACAAGTCCCATGAGCCATTGCAAGACTCTAACAGGCGTGGCTCCCAGAAGCAGATTCATGATGGGATTTTTTAGTTTCACCACACGTGGAGGGCTGGAGATTGCCCACCCCTGCTCTGTACTCTCGCATAATAAGTTTAAAGGAGAACTATGAGGTGAGTGCTTTTCACTCATCCTCATAGTTCTAGCCGACCTGTGACAATGAGACTGTCACAGGTCGGCTCAGTAGATCGGGAGGTGAGCGAACACATACCAGCGTTCGCTCACCTCTCGATCCTGTCACGGCTCTCTGCCGTGACAGGGGTGGGACTGGATTCCCCCTCCTCGCTCCGATCCTCCAAGCGCTGACTGTCGGAACGGACAGGGGAGGGGGCGGGTACATCTGGCTCTGCCTCTAAATAGGCAGAACCAGCTGTCACTCACGCAGCTGGGCAGATCCGGACATAATTGTCAGGATCCGCTTCAGCTGCTGCGTCTCAGTATACCGCGAGCTGCCCGCGAGCGAGTTTGTGCCCTCCCGTTTACCCTAAGGGGAACTATGGGGAAAAGCCTTAACACCCATAGTTCTCCTTTAATGGTGGCCAAATCCAGTGCAGCTCTGAAAGATGCTGTAGTCTCATCCCACCACTAGATGTCAGCAGACGCTAAGTATTGCGAATGTGTTTTAGTGTGCTCCTGATCCATAATAAGTGCTATTGGCTTAGATTTCGCTGGAAGGTGTATATATAAAGTAAAAAAAAAAAAACAACTGTGCCTGTATTGCAATGCATTTGCCCTCACAGGCATTGTAACAGTGTGCTATGCAGGTGGCAAATTACATTACAAATAAGGATTTTAGGTTACAATGCTCATTATGGAGAGTATGAAATGTGTCACCGAGTATGGTGAATTATATGTAGCAGCTTTGCATAGTAATCAATAGTTAATCTCTAATGAAATCAAATACAACCAGAGAAATGTTTAAAATTGGTAATTGGCTTTCATTTAAAGATCTCTGGGCAGAAATTTTAATAACCCTTCCAGTGGGGGTGCCCCGGCACTGCAAGGACTAACTGCTCGTTTATGGCCTGGGGTAAAAAAAAAAAATATATACTCCCTGATCCTCTGAGCCAGCCAGCTCTAAGTCCCCATTCACACCAGGGCGGCAGCGGTTCAGCATGGTTCCCGCGCGATTTCTGGGCGTTGGGGCACTGAAACGCAATTAAGAACGCCCAAAAATCTGTGCGTTTCTATATAAATCTATATGGAGACCACGTTAATCAGCGCAACAAAAGTAGCTCAGGGAGCGTTTTGGGCGGCAGACGTTTTGGACCATGTGGATACGCACGCTTGCATGAACGGTTCCCATAGGAATGTATGGGATTGTTCATGTAGGCAGTTCAGCGTGGAAAATCCACGCAACCGAAACACCCTGGTGTGAACAGGGCCTTAGACTGGTCTCTGAATCCTCAAATCATCAAGTCCAGCACAGTGTATAGGACATGAGGATGCAGAGGGACATACTGATGCTGCAACATAGGAGAATGCAGGCTGGAGGGGGTGCTGCTGGCTTTTTTTTTTACCTTGGGCAAAAACGAGCAGTTAACCCTTGGGGGGGGGGGGGGGGGGGGGGCGGGGGGCGATCTTTTTTTAATATAGCTAATGTTGCTGAGCTCTGGATTTCCAGATGAACTCTAATCATTGCATCGATCATTGACCACTTCATAAATATGACCCTTAGGACACAAGGAAAGCAGATTACAAATATCATTTGCACTCTGTATTAATGTGAATCACCAGCCAAAACATCTGTACTAGTTTTAGATAGAATAGGGTTATAACCCATGGTGAGTTTTTATTGCTATTCCTGTCCCCAGTTGGGAAGATTTACCCTCACTTCCTGTCCTAGAGAGAAAACAGGAAATATGATATTTTTCTAAAGGGGGAATGCCACATTTCTCAGGCGCCCCCATTAGATTTCCCTGTATTGTCTGACTGACCACTGTAAAAAGATTTCCCCTCATATCCTTGACTGTATATTAGCTGTTTGCTCATTATGAGGAAGGAGGGAGTTTTATTTGCTTAGTATGTCTTCCTGTCTGGAAACCATGTTTCCAATATTTGATATCCTACGGACTGGAAATGGGGGAAAATCTCTCCAATATGCCACAGACAACAACAGAACCCCAAAACGTTATTTCAAACAGGTGCAAATACTTTGAAACCTATTCATTCTAGAACATTGAGAGACCATAACCATTATGCTGAGCAAACTTGCTTGTGGTAAGGATGCTCACATGGGTCAATGGCTACCTAGAAAGTGAGCTAAAACCTGGACAAACATCACAAACGCCAGACCAATGGTGGAAGAGTCCAAAAAATCTTAAATTGTTCAGAAAATGATTATAGAATGGTCAACACGTTTTGGGGGCAAACACACTTCCCCTTCATCAGGGCTCAATGATATTTGCAAATGTTAGAATGGACTTGGTGAAGCAGATGTCAAGATAAATTGTCAGCTTACTGCTTGAAAGGGAATCAGATGGTGCAGAATTGCATCTCACAGAGAAGCGCGGGGACCTAGTGATGATGTCACTGGGCCTAAAATAAGGTATGTAATGAATGCCAGTGTTGTAGTGTTGAATCCATCTGTAAGGTATTTATTGCCTTGTCCCTTCTGGGAAGATTCCCCTCTTTATTTATCTGGATGATATTGCCACCGAGACTGAATGTGATAGGAAAACCAAAATGTTACAGTTGTGAGCACAAAATTAGAGGCGAAATCTTCCAATGGGGCCATTCTGTTCAGGGTGATGTGTTAGAGGGGATTCCCTGCACTTTAGAGAAGTTTCTTCTCACTTCCTGATGAAGTTCTTCCAGAACCGGAAGTAAAGCTTCAGTCACCGCTCCCCGCATGGATTTCCCCTCTTCCATCTCTGTTCCTCTGGCGCTGACTGGAGCAACAGACAAGAGAAGGGGGCGGGAAAAGCTGGCACTGCCTCCAGCTGTCAATCAGGTAGCGTGGTGGATCCCGACAATATTGTCGGGTTCCTCTCTGTCTGTAGCGTGGCTCTGCGCTGTCAGCATACAGAGGGCAATAGCGCGCTATATGCTGATTTTTGGGCCACAGGAGGACATTAGTAAATGTTCTCCTGTGATCCAAAAGAGAACTAAGACCAAAAAAAGGTTTGGCCATAGTTCTCTTTTAAAAAGGAGCTCCAGATAAACAAAAAAAAGTACCCTTTCAGAATAAACTCTCTCCACACTGCAATGATTAAGTGATAATTTTGGGGGTTTTAAACAAAGAAGACTTACCTGATCCTGGCTGCTATACCGGCCCCGCTTCCTCCTCGCCCCGGGCCCTGGCGGTCTGAGGACCGCTGACGTCATCATGTCTAATGCAAGTCCATTGACCAGCATTAGATGTGAGGACCTCGAATGACATTCCAGCGGAGGGTGAGAGAGGTGAGCACTGACCAAGTAAAACAGTTTTATCTGAGTGGCCTATACAAAAAGAGCACTTAACCCTTGCAGTGCCGGGGTAGGCTTTATTTGCCGGAGTATGTTCTTTGCACTTGCAATCTGAACCATCGAGGTATTGCTCTGTCCTTATTCCCATGCTTCTGTTTGAGATTCTTGCACAGTGAGGGAACAACATTCATTAGGGAAAGTACCATTTGAAGCTCCGTTATTTCTGCTGTTGGTGTCACCGGCGCTGATAAAGACATGGCCCTATTGATCTCCTGAAAGCTAAAGCCACAAATTAAAATGCAGATTTCACTG
>NW_017306287.1:1558030-1574118 GCF_000935625.1 Nanorana parkeri
AGGCCACAATTTAAACGGGGGGTTCCGGGGTGGGGGGTGGGGGGGGGGGGAGTTATATCGGCTCTAAAATAACAAACCATTTAATGTTTTACCTGCTTGACCTTCAAACTGAATTCTTCTCGGACGCTTCCTGTAGTTGGAGAAGGCAGGAATCTGGTTCCCATGGACCCAAATGGACTCTCTGACCCGTACGTGAAACTGAAGCTCATCCCGGACCCCAAAAGTGAGAGCAAGCAGAAGACCAAAACCATCAAATGTTCCCTGAACCCGATCTATAACGAGACTTTTAAATTGTGAGTGAGGAACCTTTTTAGTGTTGATGCTACTGATTGGGTCCTGGCTCTGCTCACAGTGTGTGTGACCTGTCCAGTGTCTTCTCTTCTCTGCCAGCAACTTGAAGGAGTCAGACAAAGATCGCAGGTTGTCGGTGGAGATCTGGGACTGGGACCTTACCAGCAGGAACGACTTCATGGGGTCTTTATCGTTCGGAATCTCGGAGCTGCAGAAGGCCGGAGTGGATGGGTGGTGAGTGGGATAATATATCTCATTTTCTGTGATTGAAACATAGTAAAGAACATTACCAGTCAAGTGAAAGCATCTTCTGGTGGCTATAAGAAGCAATTGGGTGCGCCAGGTCTTTGGTGCAAAGATCCATCGGTCACTGTGTTAATGACCATGCAGCTGTAGCTGCTATTCTTTATTAAAATGGTGATTTGGTTTGTGTCCCCCTCCTCCACAGCTTAATATGGGTTGTGTTTTCCTTGGTGTATTGGGGGTGCTGGCAAGGCCAATTTCAGCAGGAACCCAACAAAATTAGATCTGTAAATGGCCAACACTTTTTGGCTGTGATTGTGTTGGCACAAGCAAGGCCTGTTTTAGGGTGTCAGTGAGAGGGGCTTAGTGTGCCAGAGGTTCAGTTCCTGCAACCATTTTAAGGGATCCTGTCTTGAGAGAAATATGGGGATTTCCATTGCCAATTGCCACTTCTTCAATGCCTTCAGAGTCACTGGCCCAGACGAAGTACGCAGGTCAAGATTTCAAGTTTATTTTCATGTTCTAGTTCAGTATTTGAGCCAGAGACATCTAGGCATTAAGACTCTTCAGGAGGTCAGGAGTGTGGCTGCCTCTGTACTAGAGGTTTCCTTTCAGCCTTCAATCCAGCCTCGTTTTGAACCATAAAACCTGCGGAGCCGTTTAGATAATGGTGTCTCCGAAATGGTTGATCTACTTGTTTGATGACAGAAGAGCAGATATCCGTTGACCTCGGAACAGCAGGATTTTTAATCATTGCTTTGCTTCGTACCCTGTAGTGGTCTTTTAATCTTGTCCAACACAGTCTTCCAAATTTTCATATCCTGTTCAGCTCCACGGTGCACGAAGGCGGTTATCAATCATGTCTCCAGGAAATAATTGTAGTCTGGGCTCCGCATCATACGAGCCCGTCTAGTCTTCCCTACTCCTTCCTGTCTCATCATTCTCCAGGCCATAAGAACAATAAAGGAGCACGCCTGTCCTTTTACCACTCTGGTATTCATCATTTTTGTACAAAGCGCTGGGGATATTTTTATCATTATTATTATTAGTATGATTTGTATTGTCCATTATCTTTTTTTCATTTGTTAGTCCCCAACACAGACTTAGGAGCACATAGAGGAAACAGGAGCAAGGAGAACAAGATAGTTTACCTTTTTTTTTTTTTCCTTTGTCAGTAACACACTTCCTGTCACGGTGACAACATTCACTCACTGCACTGCATCTACAGAGGGGTATCATTGTCACCCTAGGCCGCTCTCCTGATTTGGACTACAGCCTCCTCTACTGCTCCTCATCTTCATTACAGGGAGCTGCTTTGTAGTTCACAAAAGATAGCTGGGAAAGTTCATAGATTGTTTGCAATATCAGTTAAGACACTGGAATTCTGGAATTTACATATTCCTGACAATTTACGCAGCGCTTTACACATTCACATCAGTCCCTGCCCTCGAGAAGCTTACAATCTAATGTCCCTATCTCACATGCATATATATAGGACCAATTTAGACATGTCTTTGGAGTGTGGGAGGAAACCGGAGTACCCGGAGGAAACCCACGCAAGCACAGGGAGAACATGCAAACTCCTTGTAGATAGTGTCCTGTCCAGGATACGAACCAGGGACCTCAGTGCTGCAAGGCAAAAGTGCTAACCACTACGCCACTGTGCTTATGGAATTTGTAGTTCCACAAGATCTGGAGGGCCAGAGTTTGCCCTCCCTGTTCTAAGGGCTGGTAAGCTGCAATGCTACAATTTGTGTTTTTGGGTTTAGATTTCCTTTAAAGTGGCTCCAGTAGATTGGTGGGACTGCAGGCTTACATGCACGCTGGAGAGATAGAAGAAGCCAGCGGGTCACCCATAATGAAAACGATATGTTTTACCTTTCATGTGAGATAGCATGTCAGGGGTGGAATAGATCTTCATCTGTTACATGTCTTTTCTAGTATTATCAGTAAATCCTTGCATCATATTCTTTTTAAGGTTCAAGATGCTGAGCCAGGAAGAGGGGGAGTATTTCAATGTGCCCGTGCCACCAGAGGGAGAGGAAGGAAATGAGGAGCTGCGGCAAAAATTTGAGGTACCTCTTGTTATCAGGATCATTAGAACAACATTTATTAGGATGATCAAGTCATTAGAATATTTTGTTGTTACATCTCCGCTACACACTCCTACTTTTTGTACTGTCTGAACACCTCCACAGTCACTCTGCCTGGATCATGTGCTTCCTAGGGAGACCAATAAAGATAGCCCCGTCGCACACCAGGCCAGTGTATACCCGAGTACTCGGTGCTGAAGGACAACCATTTGACTTGTCCATGGAAAATGTAAACAATTTACAGCTTTTTGTTTAAAACAGTTGTAACTGCTATAGATTGTAATATGTGAAATGTATTCACAAATATTATTTATGCACCTGTCCTAAAATGTGCACTTTAAAGAGATAAAGCATCACCCCCCATTTCATTTACGTTTGGAGACGCTTAGTTTGCTGCCTTGGTAAATGTGAAAACAGCAGTGTTTATATTATTAATAACTGTTATTATGTATTATTATGGCTGCAACCAACTAATTGATAATGAGAACAGTTGTCAACTATTCTCATTCTGAGTTAGTTGGTTGGATCCCCTAGCTCTCTCCTCCATGCTGGGAGGAGGGCACAGCAAGTAGTGGGTGGGTGCTTTAGCCAGCATGTTATTGGCTATTGCAATATGAAATGGCCAATAGCAGGCTGGCTATTGCACCCGCCCACTACCTGCTGTATTTACATTCAGCTGCTGTATGCGGAGACTTGCCACTGGCAGCTGTCATTCCATGGCTGAAGCTAATTCAAGCCCCATGATAAAAGGTGGGAAAAAAAGTCATTTTCGGTTTTGGCCTGACAAATTCTGCTGCGGTAGGTGCGTTGCAGTACCAATAATTTCAATGGCACCCCAAACGCGACTCCCACCCACAGTGTGATCCCCATGCAATGGTACACACAGTACGGTGATGGCATGTATTCCAGTGCAGTGCGATTGCAAAAATGTGTGCATGCCGTTTTGTTCTGCAGTAAAGTTTATATTTGTGTATTTTATTTTAAATTAAAGATGGTATTTATTTAATTGTATCCCGTCAATAAAAAAAATTCGGGATGCACCGATACTAGTATCGGTATCTGTGCTGACACCGAGTATTTGGCCGAGTACTCGCCCAAATGCTCTGATACCGGAACTTCCAGTCAGGGGAAGATTTACTCTGACCGGCAGTGCCATAGGGGAACATGGAGCCAGCTTCTCAGGCAATCAGGAAGCCGGGCGGCGAGTAATGACCCGCCTCCCAGCTTATTGATGGCTCCTTGCTGATTGGCTGGGAAGCTGGTTTCTCAGCCAATCACAATCGAGGCGGTCAAACAACATGGAGCCGGCTTCCAGGTCAAAAAGGAAGCCGAGCAGCATGTTATTACGTGCTGCCTGGCTTCCTGATTGCCCAGGAAGCCAGCTCTATGCCAGTGGAAGCACCGGTATCGTTACTCGGTATTGACGAGTCCCGAAAGCAAATTATCGGTACTCCTACTCGATACAGAAAAACCAGTATCGGTGCATCCCTAGAAAAAAATAATTGGCACCAACAGTTTACTCCGTTCTTTACAAAATTTGGGGAGACAGTACAGTTACAATACAGTACAATATAAATAGGATTAGAATTGTCTCATATGTTGAAGTTTGTTTGGCTTAAAACTGAACTCCAAGTAGATCTAAAAGGCACAAATGAATGTAATCATTAATACATCATTTAATGTATTTTTTTTTTATTGCAAGCAGTGTAAATACCTGAATTAGACTTAGTATCATCCTTTTGCGGCCCCTGTACAGTAGAGTTCAGACTGAGAGAAAGAGAAGCAGTACAAGAAGCAAATTAGTTGTGCTGCAGTGCACAATAGGAAGTGCATGCTAATAAGAAGAGAGAGCAGAGTGACATAGAGATGACCCCATGAGTGTGCTTCCTTTTTTTTCACTGTGCAGTCACAGGATGGGACTAGAAATGGCACATGTAAGTAAAACAGCAACGGAGAAAGATCCTTTTACTGCCGGGCAGGTCTGTGCTGTGTGCCAGAGCTATGTAAATGCCAGGGCTGGATGGACAAATACAAATCATTTGGCTGGTAAAACATCTCTCATAAATGTATTTCCTCTGTATATTTAGCTGTTTGCTTGGTAACGCCAGCTTTACCATCAGTACAGTTCAGGAATAGGACATATGGAACGTTTGGAGTGCTAGGCACAGCGGTTGTATTTTTACAGCAGGCGTTTGGTTGTGTAGGGCCATGGCGTGCCTTACAGCCAGTGCTGGCTGAATGGAGTCTGATAAATATCAATATTTGATTATGGCTCATCTATTTTGAGAGCAGCGCTCCTGCCGCCCCTCCTAGAGGTCACAGGCCGGTAGCGAGAGTGCAGCTGGAGGTAGCCTGTCAATCTCTTCCTCCTGATGAGTTTATTTTCCATCGATTTATCCGCGTGGCTGCTGGGACCCGCTCGTAATTTGGGCTGCGTCTCCCAGCTGTGTCCACCCGCTCATCTACCCAAGAGACGGGTCATGAAGAGAACAGCGGATCTGAAACTGAATCATTTCTAAATTCTGTCTCTGAAATGTTGGTCTTGCTTAGGTTGGTTGCAGAATGGAGAATGAAAATGTTATAACGTTTTTAAAAAGGAAATAACGAATCCTTCATCTTTCCCTTTAAATCTGCTTCTTTTTGTGGGCTTGGTTTAATGCCAAGCAGTCTATCATATTTATAATCAGTCTCCCTTAGCTTAAAGGGACACTAAACTCAGGAGTTGAATCTTAAAAACGCATTCAGGTTACTGAACTATTAACAAAAATGTATCTTATTTGTCTCTCACTTGGCTGTAGATCCTCCAATCATCTCTGGATTGGTGCCGACACTTTCCTTCCTTCTGGAGGGGGGCTACTTTTGTTCCCAATGGTCCTTGTATGTGTTGTAAAGTATTCACCGCTCCAAGCTCACTCCTGTGATGGACTACAGTCTCATGTTTAGTTTACTCATTTGTATTGAGATTGTAGTCCATCACAGGAGCGAGCTTGGAGCGGTGACTACTTTACAACACACACACAGGGACCATGAGGAACAAAAGTAGCCCCCCTCCAGAAGGAAGGACATTGTCAGCACCAATTCAGAGATGATTTGAGGATCTACAGCCAAGTGATACACAAATAAGATACATTTCTGTTAATAGTTCAGGTACATGATTGCATTTTTAAGATTTACCTCCCGAGTTTGTCCACTTTAATTCATAAGTGGACAATTTAATATGAACATCAGGAAACGGATTGTCCGATTCAGGAGCCAGCCAGCAGGGTAGGGAAGGGCTCATCCCCTTTGGCTTATTTTTCCCCGCCTGTTCTCTTTTGGAGAGCTTTCCCTTCAGTTCCTGTCCTAGAGAAAAAAAAATATTGGCTATTCATATTGTTTTTAAAGAAGAACTCTAGGTCCATTGCATTTGCAGGTCTCTCTCAATTAAACTGCTCTATTTAAAGGGGTTCTAAAGTCTCAGCGTATCCTCTCCCGTTATAACATCAGCACTGCAATAGGAATACATACTGGAGATGATTTTGATAATACAATTAAAGCTTACTTGAAAAAATCCC
Organism: Nanorana parkeri; assembly: GCF_000935625.1. Lineage (NCBI taxonomy): Eukaryota > Metazoa > Chordata > Amphibia > Anura > Dicroglossidae > Nanorana > Nanorana parkeri. Next base: position 1,564,212 of record NW_017306287.1, read on the forward strand.
TTTTACTAGTGAGTGCCGCCTTCCATCCGCCCATCACTTTCATCAACTTCCTGGATTCCCAGTGTGCTTTGCGTTTCTTTCCCTGCTGCGTAATGTGATCCAATCTCCATTTCTCAAGATCACATATCCCATCATGCACTGCTTCCAGCAAGCAAAGATAATCTTACATTGTTCAGACATTGAGTAGTTCAGAAGGCAGGCTCTGTGAGTTGTGACACCAGGAAGTTGCATATTCACAGGACTGAGTGAAATTGTGTCATTGAGGAAGTCCATCCTATGGACATCTTTTACAAAATGCGAGATGTATATGGTTATCCACGGGTGGTATGGTTCACTTTAGATAATTTGTGCTTTTGTATATGCAACAACTAACAAGTCTTCTCAGATAAAGTTTAATACATTTCAGAAACAACACCTTGAAGCAGCAGCCCCCTATATAGTTCTGGGAAAGGGGAGGAAAGAAGCTGACTTGTGTTTCTTTATCCTCTGTATTAATGTCTCTTGAGGACAAGAGTGAATCCAGGGCAAAAGATGTTTAATAGGTTCCGTGATAAACTTTTTGTATTCTAAAACGCCCGACCGTGTTTTAAGAATATTTCAAGCGTTCCCATGGTAACCAGATGCTTTGAAAATTCAGACAAAGTATAATGCTCATCCCATTGTTGGAGGAGCAAGTTGGACTCCACGCTTCATGTTCCGTTACCAGGGAGACATTTCTGTACACTTGCGGCACAGATGTTAGCTTTTTTTTGAATAGCGGGGTGTAAGCCTTCCAATGTCTTTGCCAGTAGACAAAATATATTCATGGCTATGAAAACTTTGTCTTAAAATGAAACGGCATTCGCCATAAATCTATTGAGAGACATAAAAGCAGGCTCCTTCAATTGGCTGACGAATGATCACATACCTTTCACAGCATGTCAGGAGTTCCAATCCCAGTGATCACCGTCATTCAAATCTCAATCAGCTCCTGTATTCGAGAGTATGGGCATGCCCACTTCCTTCTCCTAAATATGACTATTGGTCCATAACTGATAATGACTGACATTAAGTATAATGAGGGGGCAAGCGCAAGTTCTCGACCACAGAAAGTGGTCAAGATTTTCATGATCGAGCTTCTCAGATTTAGCATGATGTAGTGGAAAGATAGGCACAGACACAATTTTTGTTTTGGGTGGGGGGAGCTGTACTTATGTATTTGAGAGTATAGGAATGCCCACTTCCTTCTCCTAAATGTCGCTATTGGTTCATAACTATAAATTTCAGCTTCCCTGCCCCATAGTGAGCAGATGAGCCAAAGCTCTTCACCAAGGAAATGGTCAAGGTTCTCATAATAAAGCTCCTTGGGATTTAGCATGATGTAGTGGTGAGAGGTGGGTACGGACACAATTTTTTTTTTCTTCTCTTGTATTTGAGAGCTTGCCCCTTCCTTTTCCTAACTGTCACTATTAGCTCATAACTATGATTGACAGCTTCCATTACCTATAGTGAGCAGGCAAGCCCAAGCTCTTGATCACAGATAATGGTCAAGGCTTGCATAATAGAGCTTCTTGAGATTTAGCAATATGTAGTGGAGGCACAGACACAATTTTTGTTTGGGGGTGGGGGAGGCCATACTCCTGTACTCTTGTATTTGAGAGCTTGCCACTTCCTTCTTAGGCTCTGTTCACACCTAGGCGTATGGAATATGCGCGTTTCCGAGGGCTACTTATCTGTATCCCAATGGAAACGCGCAACAAAAACGCCGTAAAGAAGCTCATGTACCTTTTCAGGCGGCAAGGTGTGAAACATACTCATAGAAAACAATGGGATTTTCATGTTTGGGCGTTTTGTAGAGCGTTCGTGCTCTACAAAACGCGCTACAAAATGTACAGGTGTGAACCAGGCCTAAATGTCACAATTAGTCCATAACTGATATTGGCAGCTTCCTTTACCCTTAGGCCCCATTCACACACAAATCGGCCTGCACGTATAGCTCCGTGCTGCGTGCGGGGCAGCACCAAGCAGCTGCTGGGAAGGAAAGGTGCTGCGTGGGGCTACGCGGCCTACGCCACCCTACACTCACCCCAAGTGCAGGTCCGTAGGGGTGCGGGTTTTCTGGCCGGGACGCATACAGGATCCATTCCGGCGGCGTATGAATACGCTCACCCGCACCCCTACGGACCTGCACTTGGGGTGAGTGTAGGGTGGCGTAGGCCGCGTAGCCCCACGCAGCACCTTTCCTTCCCAGCAGCTGCTTGGTGCTGCCCCGCACGCAGCACGGAGCTGTACGTGCAGGCCGATTCGTGTGTGAATGGGGCCTTAGTGAGCAGGCAATCCCAAGTTCTTGACCACAGAAAATGGTCAAGGTTTGCATAATAGAGCTCATCAGAATTTCTTATTATGTAGTGGAGAGGTAAGCACAGACACAGGCCACCCTAAAACAGGATATCTGGGTCAGTGCTCAGGGTATCTGATTTTCTCTAATGAAGTAACATTTACTTGTAATAGGATGATGATGAAAGGAGAAGCATCAGGCCGATGAGCTCAACTTAGTCGCTCTCTTTCTCCTCAGTGTGCCCCTTGTTCTGCTTTCACCAGGTACTCAGTCCTTGACATGTAAATAACTATGATATTTTTCTTCTGTAAACAGCTAATTTCATTACACCCCATGTAATGGAGATATGGAGCGGAAGACGTATTTAAAGCCCAACTTGGGTGTCATCCATGGCTCCCTCCAAAGATCCAGTGAGAGAGTGAGGGTAGCCATCCAGAGATAGGAAGTGTAGTGTTGGCATAATTACTGGGGGGAAAAAACTGAAAAAGGAAAACTAATGCAGCCGTCTCATGTAAGGACTGCAATGTATTAAATTTTTTATGGGTTTAAATACGCTTTAAAGAAATATTATTAGTCATTGAATAAGTCAAGTTAGCTTCCACATACTGGCAATGCTAAAGGTGACGGATAGGAAGCAGGGCAGGGCACAAAAGTTATATTTTGCTGCTTTGCAAGAGGTGGCCTTAAATAGAGAGGTGAACTCGGGCAGTCCTGGTTTTCTGGCTGTAGAACAGAATGTCAGGAGTTCCCCGCCTGTGAGAGAAGGCTAGTGCGTTACTTTGGATTTCCAGGGCCTGTCACAAGTCATCACAAATGGATATTTCATTCCGGAGAAGGTGCAGCTAGGGACTCTACTCTGCTGCTTGTCAGATCGCACTCGCTTCTCCGTTTCTCCCGTCTCCAATCCCCAGGAACATTATTTAAGCAGCAGCCTCCCGGCGCCTCATCAGATGATGGGTGTTTGAAGTTCCCTCTTCGGTCTTGCTAAATAAAAAAAAAAGAAAAAGGAGAAAAAAAAAAATACAGAGCCCTCGTCTTTGTTAAGCAACTCCAGAGGCATTCTTTGTTGAAGTTCTGTCTGGCACATTGGAGGCTTCCAAACTAATTTGTCTTCATGAAACCGAACAGCAACTTGTGACTCGCAGGCTCGCTTGGTATGAAAGCGGAATGCGCCTTTTGAAAAGAGAATCAAAGCCAACGCAGGCCCGGGTTTCCTTCCACCCTAATGTGACATTAAAAGGGAACGAGGAAGATGGAGCATTTATGTGACATCCAGAAATATAGCAAAATCTTTTCTTGTTTTAGAATAATCTCGCTGCAAATCTTTGTATGGCTGGAGGTTTTTTTTGTTCTGTACCCCTGATGCCATTCTGTTACACAAAAGACGCTTTCTAAGATGTTAAAAAAGGAATCGGTAACATAAGAGCTGCTTTCTAAGATGCTAAAAAAAGGAAAACTGTTATTATAGCTTGAAATGTAAAATATTTATAGCGCTGACATGTTGGCTGTCCATAATTGGTATAACCTATTACATTTTCCTTTATAAATATCTAAACCCAAGAACAAAATGTAGTATATTGCAGATAACCAGTCCTTACATGTGGTGGCTGCATTAGTTTCCTTTGTTTAGGCTAAGAAAATGTTTAGCCAGTACAGAAAACTGTATGATGATCTTGACAGAAATATAGCGTCCTTGCCACTTCCTGTGAGCTAAAGTTAAAGCACAAACTATGCAAACTTTCTTCTGCAGACTACTTTTCTTTGTTGTCTATTGAGGGACACAGAAAGGCTTTAACTTTCAGGTTAAACTGCTGCCTACAGGACGCAGGAAGATTGGACATTGGCATACTAACTGTAGGCAAGCCCAGAATAACCCCTCCTAATATCAGTATGACTTAGTTATTTGGTTGTGATCCTAATTATTCCGGACTGGACCAGGCAGTTGTGGTACACCAACCTAGTAAGATTCCTGGTGAATGCTCTGTGGGCTCTGCCAGGTCTTCATGATTTTCTGTTTCAAGAACTAATTTACCATCCTGCTTCACAGTCACTAACTGAAGCCCAGGTTTTGAGAGACTGGAATCTCTAAATGTGTGATTCCCTCAGTGCTCAAAGCTAGGAACTCTACTTATATTGGACTTTGGAAGATATTTCTTCACTTAATGTCTTGGGGTTTCTTGTTTAAGAGTTACTCCGTGGGATGATAACTTTCGTTCCTGCATCTTGGTCTGGGCTGGCATTTGGCTCCAAGCACAATTAAGCCGGATTTCTGCCCTTACTATCTTGTTTCAAAGACTGTTGGCCTCTCGCTCCTTGATTAAGACCCTGGCACAGGGAGTCTCCAATGTGGTTCCCCTTGTTTGTTCCCCTGTGACCCCATAGGATCTGAATCTAATTCTCCCTGCACTTGAGAAACCACCATTTGAAACCATTCGAATCATTCCTTCGGTATGGCTCCAGTTCACCAAAGAAAAAAATGCCTTCAATTGCCTGGATGTGTTTTGGCTGCGAGATTCTATCTCTCAGCCACCGCTTCTTTCAGAAACACTGATTCCCTTTTTGTGATTCTGGATGGTCCCTATAGGGAGGCACTGGCTTCTTGTTCCACCATCTCTAGGTGGCTCAGATAGACTAGCATCCAAGCTTATAGTCTCAAGGATCGGGATCCGCCCTTTCCTGTTGCATTCTACTAGATCTGTAAGCGTTTCTTGAGCTTTTCAGCCAATTCCCAGATTTTGCAAGACTGTTCTACCAGGTAAATGTTTCAAACAAATCTGATGCCAGCTTTGGGAGTAAGGTCCTTCAGGAGCTGCAGGCAGTGCCCACTTCTGCGGTTCTTTCATAGTCCTGTTAGCATGTGTTTTCTGTGGTGCCCCCCCTCAGTTGGGCTGCTTTTGGACATCACTGAGGCTAAAGACTTCCTGCGTCCCGCAATAGACTAGAAACAAAATTTTTGTCCTGTGAAATTCTTTTCTTGGAGTTCATTATGGGACATAAGTCCTACCTGTGTTTCTGATCATGCGCTCAGTACTACTTTGCAACAAAACTGAGGCATGTTGGTAGCCGAAAGGGTTATTCTCGGTTCGCCTTGTCTGTTTCCATTCCTCCTGTGGGTGGCAGTATAACCAGAAGTTTTTAAGACTCCCTTTGTGCCTCAGTGGACTCCTAGAAAAGGATTTTATAGTGAGTACCAAAAACCTATTATGTACCCACCACCGTGTAATGAAGATGAGGAGAGAAAAACATGTTTGGGTGGCAGCCATGTCTCCCTCCATAGATACAGTGAGAGAATGAGCATACCCACTTTAGGACAGGAAGTGTGTTATTTGTAGATTGACCAGGTGAAAAGAATAAATAAAAAGCCTGAAAAAACTAAACGAATGCAGCCACCATATCTACGGACTGGTAAGCTGCAATATATTAATTTATGTTTTAGGTTTAGATACGCTTGAAAGCTGATCACCAGACAGTTTCCAGACAATTACGTTTGGGTGGCCCCACCCCCACATATTAAGGCTCTAATGCCCATTTAATCTAGAGGGATGTAATAGAATGAATGAGGAATGATTGCCTTATTTCGCAGTAATCTGCAAGCAGGCGCTCCTGTTTGCTTATGCTCCAGCCCGAAATGTAGGCAAGCCCTTAACATCATCATGTATAATGCAGGACCAGCATTTTTTTTATGTGCAAATTATTAAGAGTTTTCTTAACCTACTGATCAGTTGTATTAGAGCAGCTTTTCTCAAGCAGGGTGCCATGGTACCCCAGGGTGCCTAACATTTTCACATCGCTGCATGCTTTTCCATTGTGCAGGCAGGCTTCTGATATGAAGGTCGAATTCTGATGTAGAAAGGTAGGGGGGGAACTCTGCTATGAAAGTGGGGCTCCTGATGTGAAAGAAGGGGGGCTCCTGATGTGAAGGAAGGAGTGAAAGAAGGGGGGCTTCTGATGTGAAAGGTGGGCTTCTGATGTGAAAGGGGGGCTTTGGATGTGAAAGGGAGGGCTCCTAATGTGAAAGGGGGCCTTCTGATGTATAGGGGGGTGGGTCCTTAAGTGAAAAGGGAATTCTGATGTAAAGGGGGGCTTCTGATGTGAAGGAGGGCTCATGAAGTGAAAAGGGAATTCTGATGTGAAGGGGGGGTTTCTGATGTGAAGGAGGGCTCCTGATGTGAAGGAGGGCTCGTGAAGCGCAGAGGGCTCCTGATGTGAAAGGGGGACTTTAATGTAAAAAGGTGAACCCCTTTTTTTGTGTTTTTGCATTGGTTGGGCATTAAATCTAGGATAAGGGTCTGGTATGGATTTTGGAGGGACCACACATCCTTTTTTACATTTACTTTTAGTACATTTTTAACTGGGGTGCCTCCAAATTTTGCATACTTTTAAAGGTTGCCATGACTGACAAAAGGTTGAGATACACTGTGTTAGAGTGCTGTCGCCGTTACTTTATTATGTAACCAGTTTTGACTTAACTTAACTCTTTTCCAATGAAGTGATTGTTCCAGTAGATAAGGGAACCCATGCTGTGGAATCTCTGAACTCGTCAACACTTTGCTCAATTTATCTACTTTTTGCAAATGAATACAATAAAAAAAAAAAAGCAGTAAGGAAATTGTAACACCTTTTGTTAATTTAAATTTATATGATGGAGGTTAAAATGTTACCCTGGCATTAAACAACTCTTAGATTTCATCAGACCGCAAGCTGTCAAACGCAATGGTGGCTTTTTAAAAGTGATCTGCAGGTGACCTTGAAACGTGGGTGCAAACAGCCTTGCAATAACCAATTAGCCAGAGCTGTGACTGGGAGATTGCTCAGGAGCCTGTTATCTGTGAGAGCTGTGAGCGACCAACAAATTGAAGCGCTCGGAATCAGGCTAATGGAATTTCATGGCACACTGAATCCTCTCCTGCCTCCTCCTGCCTGCACAATATGGCGAAACTTCTGAAAAATTAAAATGGAACGAAGCAGGGCTCTGCCGTGTCCGCAGCCCCGAGATGGCCGATTACATCCCCACGGAGGCAATTAGGGGTGCGCAGCGGGGGCTAAAAAGTTCAGCAGAAGTGCTTGCATTTCAAAAAGACATGGCACGAGAAATACCAGTGTCAATGATTATTTGTGTAATGCAATTGCTCATTTCTGTTCTAAAGTTAGTAAATCTGTGACACTTTTTCATGTTGAAAGATGAGTTCATCTGAAGACTTTGGGCGCTATTTAGATCAGTGGTTCTCAACAGGTGTAACCTCAGGACCCACATTTGTCCTTGGTCATTAAGTCCCAACCCAAGCCGCACTGCATTGAAACACACGGCATTGTAGTATCGCGTGTTCTGGTGCAAGTGATTGAACTGTGGGCAGGAGGTACATTTGGGGTGCCATTCAAACAAATCGCACCGCACCTCCCACACCAGATCATGCGGTAGGTGTGATTTTACGTGGTACAGTGCATTCATCACATGGGCTGTGTGATTAACACACTATGCTAGTGTGAGCAGGTACTAAAAAACACTGACAGACACACACAGCCACAGCCATAATCTCACACACTCACAAACATTCTCACACACACACATACACACTCCAAAAAAATTGAATTTTTTTTTTTTTTTTAAGATCCACCCAGTCTCCCTATGTTTCACGAACTGGAGTGGATCATCAGCCTGGAGTCCAGTGTGGGCTGCTGTGCTGTGCTGGAGCTCCATCCATACGTGCATTGCTTGTAATGCTTCCTTGCGTGCCCTGTAGAGGTGTCGGGAGCCAGAATGTGACGTCGCTCTGCTCCAGGCACCTCTACAGGGCATGCAAGGAAGCTTTAGGCAATGCACGTATGGATGGAGCTCCCTCCCGTGGCGAAAGCTCCAGCCCACCCTACTTCAAGCTGACACTCAGCGCAGGGCAGCATATTTCGATTGGCTGCTCGGTGTGAGAACTGATAGTGCTGTGCTAGGGGGTGGCTGAGGAACCTCTCACCTAGCGCAGTGGAAGGCACGTGGCGACCCACGGAACACGGGGTTGCGGCCTACTTTGGGTCGTGACCCACCAGTTGATAACCACAGATTTAAAGGATAGTCCATGTACAACACTTACGAGTATCTTCACTGGGGAATTCAATCTTGGCTCTCTTGCAGAAGATAGAAGCACTGTCAAGATCTTAAGCATTCAAGAATCCTGCCTGTGTCTGATGTCTGTATCTCACCATTTTAATGCCTACTTGTTTTTCCTTTCATAAATAATTTTTTATTCAATTGCAATTTACTAGAATATGTGACTACATCGGGAAGAGGCATTTCTCTAGAATAACCCCCTCCCTCCTATGTCATAGCCTTCTTTTCTTCTGAGTGTCTAATTACTGTGCTGGCCTAGCTCCCCCGTCCCTCCCTTTACCTCCTTACATAACCTTTTATGTAGCAGCCCACGGAGGAGTGAAGAGGATATACTATAGAGCAGGGGTAGCAAAACTTCGATCTTCCAGCTCTGGTAAAACTACAAATCCCATGAGGCATTGCAAGACTGACAACCACAGACATGGCTTGCAGAGGCATTATGATATTTATAGTTTCACCACAGCTGTAGTTTGGCTATCCATACTGTAGAGTGTCACTTTAGAGACAGCTTTGAGTGTGCTGGGGCTGCTGGCATCACATTTAAGATGGTGGCACCCAACAGGAGTTTCAGGGCTTTTGGATGTCTACACAAGGCAGGCTTCTGCAGGTAAATATTGTGCATGAAATGCATTATTATTAATATTATTATACAGGATTCATATAGCGCCAACAGTTTGCGCAGCGCTTTACAATATAAGGAAGACATTACAATACAATTCAAGAATAGATGGTAAGGAGGGCCCTGCACGCTAGGGCTTACACTCTAAAAGGGATGGGCAAGTGATACATGAGGAGGTAGCTGTGTGGGGATGAATTGTTTGAGAACGGGATATTTCAGTGGTTAGGTTAAGGTGGGGCAGGCTTCCCTGAAGAGATGAGTCTTAAGGGATCGCCTAAAGGCATTCACAGTGGGAGATAGACGGACAGGTTGGGGCAAGGAGTTCCAAAGAATGGGTGAAACTCTAGAGAAGTCCTGGAGGTGAGCATGCGAAGAGCTGACGAGGGAGCTAGAGAGCAGGATGTCTTGGGAGGAGCGGAAGAGGACAGTTAGGGTGATACTTTGAGACAAGGTCTGAGATATATCTGGGGGCAGAGTTGTGAATGGCTTTGTAAGTGGTTGTTAATATTTTGAATTTTATCCTCTGGGCTATTTGAAGCCAGTGCAGGGATCGGCAGAGGGGGGTTGCAGACACTGAGCGGTTGGTTAGGTGGATGAGCCTAGCAGCAGCATTCATGATAGAATGAAGGGGGGATAGTCTGTGTAGTGGAAGGCCAATGAGGAGGTACAATAGTCCAGACGAGAGAGAACAAGGGAGTGGATGAGTAATTTTGTGGTTTCATTGGTGAGGAAGGGGCGTATTTTGGAGATGAATAAAAGCAGGGGTGTGAAATGCCGGCCCGCCAGCTGTTGTGGAACGGCATGAGCACTGGCGGAACTACCAGGGTCGCAGCGGTCGCAATTGCGACCGGGCCCTGGCGTTCCGCCTGCT
>NW_017306287.1:1574236-1576928 GCF_000935625.1 Nanorana parkeri
TCTCTTCTTGTGGGGGGGGGGCGGCCCTTCATGGATTGTTGCATCGGGGCCCTGAGGTCACTAGTTACACCTCTGGGCATGAGGCATTGTAAAACTGACAGTTACAGGCATAACTCCGAGAGACTTGCTGGTATTTGTAGTTATAGCACAGCTGAAAGGCCAGAGTTGCCCACCCCTGTATTAAAGTGATATCAAAGTCAAAAGGTTTTTAAGCTATTTCAAATCCTGATAAAAATCACTTACAATGGATGCTGCTGGTCCCCTGAGCACTGGCCCTGTCTCCACAAACACACAGGCACAGCAAGGCAAGTCATTCCCTTGCCCCTAGACAAGGAGCTGTTGGAGTCAGCGCTGTCCCTTGTGATCTTGTACTGGACAGGAAGTTCAAGGAAGCCGAGCTGAGAGAGTTGGAGAGAGAGGAGAGTGTGTTAGCTGTATATATTTGCTGGCGAGTTGAATTACAGGCTGCTAATCCTGTATCTCTCGAGGACTCCACTGGTGAGATATATGCATGTGCAATGAGCAGATATGGCTGCCCTTCCGTACATATTTAATTACAAACTGTACACAGGAAGAAAGCCTTTAAAACATTAACTCTCATTTAAATTATTCATATCCATTTAATCCTTTTTACAAGTATCGATAAAAAATTAAAAGGACTACAGTTCCCCTTTAAAGCTAAACGGAAAATTGCTGAATCTTCATGTTTTCTCCTATTTGCATACAGCACCATGATCAAAAGCTTGAGTAGAGCTGTGCTCTTGTCTGTTGATTATAGATGGGGAATACATTATGCATGGCTGTTCACTTGGGGCGATGCCAAATATCATTTGACAAGAGCACAGGTACTTAAAGTGAACCTGGGACCAGGCTATGGACACTTACAGGGTTATTCATAAAAGAGTGAAGAGTTTGGAGAAGGCCGGAGAAGCGGACAATCTATATAATAGCTGAACTGGAAAGTGAGCTCAATAGGAGAATTATTCCAAATCAGCTATGTTGTCCTAGATTGTTCACTTCTCCTGCCTTCTCTAAACCCTTCACCCTTTTATGAATAACCCTGTTAGATTACATGTTCCTAAAGAGACCCTGTCATACACGTAAAAATGTCAAGCCATCACATACCTGTAAAGAGGAAACGGAAAAACGTATTTGCCGTCGTATAAGGCGACTGGACACACAAGACGACCCCCTAATTTTTCTGTTAAAACATAGGTTTTGGGCTATACTCGTCGTATAAGACGAGTATACCCCAAAATAATGTTTAAATACACCCACTAACCTCCATGGCGGTATTCCCGAGTGTGGCTCGGGGTTAATTTTCAGTACCATAAGCGGTAACCCCGAGCCACACTCGGGATTACAGTCTCTTACCTTGTCCACGATCCCCGCTGTGTCTTCTGGGTTCCGTCCCTTGCGAGCGTCCGCGTCGCAGGGGGGCGGAACTGGCGGGAATTAAAAAAGTTAAAAAAATAATAATAATCAGACCGCCAGGGAGGCTAATCTGTCAGCCCCCTTGATGTGCGGTAATACTGTATGTACGGTAGCTTCGGCTACATACAGTATACCGCGCTGAGCCAATCACGGCGAGCGATGTATTCTATTAATGAATACAAAGCCTGCTGTGATTGGCTCAGCGCGGTATACTGTATGTAGTCGAAGCTACTGTACATACAGTATTACCTCACATCCAGCGCACATTGTATTGTGTACCCGGCGTATAAGACAACCCCCGATTTTCGGGGGATGTTTTTAAGACTAAAAACTCATCTTATACGCCGGCAAATACGGTACTTATTTTCCCCCTGCTCATGGTGTTTTGCTCAACTCTGTTGCTGAGCAATGGTCCCTAGATGTCCACCGGCCTCCATGTCATGTCCTGTACAGTAATTTGTACGTTTTATAAGTTGTGTCTTTTTATATTTACCTGGAGTTCAGCTTTAAAGAGACCCTGTCTGCGTTCCCTGCAGCAGCCAATCAGATGCTTTACTGTGCATCCTGTTTATCAGCTTTTGTTAATTGCATTGTTTTTTTTTTTTCTCATTTGCAGAGAGCCAAAATTGGGCCCAGCTCCAAAGCAGCAGAAGACAAAGCTGGGAATGCCGTTGCCAAAATTGACAGTAACGGCAACAGAGACCGCGTGAAAGTGTCAGATTTTAACTTCCTCAAAGTTCTGGGCAAAGGAAGCTTTGGGAAGGTGAGTAAAATAACACAAGGCGTGGTCATGTGACCCTGATGTATCTCTCGTCTTTTACATACAATGAGCAGTGTTAAACACCATAACATCTTCCTCCCAGAGTCATGTTCTACCACCACACAGAAGATGTGGCTGGAGATTGCACTGATGTTTCTTTTGTTATTTTGACCCATCAAAATAGTATTTATTTTAATGTGAAGGATTAGGTTAGGAATGGACTTGGGGTTAGAGTTAGGATCAAGGTTTAGGGAGTTACGGTTAGGTAAGGAATTTGGAGCTTAAGTGATGCACTGATTTGTAGGGCTGAAGTTGAGTAAGTTTTTTAAGGGTGTATGCAAACCCCAAATCTTTTTTTTTTTTTTATGTTTTGGTTATGTCTCACTGTATACAATATATGTGTGTGTATGTAAATATGTATGTGTGTATGTACGTGTGTGTGTGTGTATATATATATATACGTGTGTGTGTGTGTGTGTGTGTGTATATGTATGTATA
>NW_017306287.1:1577023-1588088 GCF_000935625.1 Nanorana parkeri
ATGCTCTTTTGCATAACTGATTACATCCAGTTTACATTTTGCAGAGTAAGACAGCCGCTTCCTGGTATTGGTATTTACCGGGATTTTTTTTGTTTTCTGACATTTTATGGGCTCCAAATGCTCCGACATTACCGCTCCCTGTTACATCTGGGCACTGGCTACAGGCTCTCCGCAGCATCAGCTGACGTCGGGCACATAAGGCTCATGATTTGAAGGAAACCTGTTAGCTTGTCTCTGCAATCGGAAGTTTCACTCGTAAGGCTAGATTGCAGAGGTATCGGTAGTTTCGAAACTGCGGTTCTCCTCTCGGCCCCCCGTGTATAAGACGCCCCTCCATTTTTAGGTAAACATTTTTATGAAAAAGTATAGTCTTATACACGGAAAAATACAGTGTGTGTATGTATGTGTGTGTATATATATATATATATACACACACATGCGCACAGTATATACCCATTTTTTTGGACATCATTTTGGTTAAGAATTGGTTAAATTCAGCATCCGCACAAACAAAGCAGCTGCGAATTACCGGCACATTCTCTCTTTCTCTCTCCTTTTGTCCTGCGGACTGTACTGCCTCATCTTCCCTTGTTGTTCTGCCAGCTCCTCTCCTCCTTGTCAGCCGACAGCTGCGCCAAAGAAAAAAAAAGGAACTTTTTGCTTGTTTCTAATACGTTCTACTCAGCAGCAGTCCTGCAAGAGGGGGAAGAAAGTGAGCGGCTGGGGAAATAAATATCAATACTCTCTTTGGACTCTTCTGCCCACTTGACCCCTGAACAACCCACAGGGGGCCGGAAACACAATCTTTTGAAATCCGCCAAGGTGATGAATTTAAACGGTTTCCAGCTTGGCTCGCAAATCCTTTGTAAGCCAACAAATAGCTGAAAGCACATGTTGTGTTTTCAAGGTATTGTTGACCCAAAGAAAAAAAAAAAAAAACACAAGTAAAGGGATGTCCTTCAACCCTTTTCCAAGGCTTTGACTAGATATGTGGGTATTATTCTGAGACAATCATTCCTGACCTTTCGCTCCCTATCCTGTAGAGAAAAGTTACTTGGTAACTTAAACACAAACTTTGGTATAATATGAGCAAACACGTATTTATTGGAAATGTTGGTAATGTAGATTTATTGTTATAGTTCATGTTTTACTTGCTTAGAGTGCAATTCTTTCATGACCGTACTGTATGGTCATGCAAAGCAACAGGTAAGTGTGGTCAGTGAACTATTAATGATATCTGGCAAACTCTGAAACTGTGAGGAGAGAGCCGCTCAGCCAGGATCTGACAGCCAGCGGCTCTCTCTCTCTCTCCTCACCGCTCGTCCATGCTGCCGTGACAGTGTTTGTAAATAACTGGGGACACATAGTACTATGTGTCCCCAGTTATGAATGAACAGGAAGTGCTTTACAGTACATCACTTCCTGTTCATCCATGAGTTTCTGAATGGGTAGTAGCACTTAGTAGAGAGGCTTCTCCCCATTCAGAAACTGGTTATAGTAAATATTTTCTGAATGAATGAGAAGCCTCTGCTTTCCACTCATTTAGAACAGAGGCTGCAGAAAAAGCGGTTGGGGACTCTGTCGATTTCTTTTACTATCTTAAAAGGGAAATATCAGGGGGCTGCTTAGACCCCCCCCCCCCCCCCCCAACAGTAAGAGAGAAATGAAAAATAATTAAAAAAAATAAAGAATAAAAATCACATCCTGGAGGCGGGGCACATGATGCCGTGTGTGCACAGTGCTGGGTGATGTCACACGCCTGTTGGGGGGTGGGGGGGGCGGCATGTTTTTTTTTTTTTGCCTCTGGTGCAAAAGGAGCTAGCTACGGCTCTCCTCTAATACATCAGAACATTCGCTCAGTTTACTTTCATCTGAATGGTGTCTTACCCAGTGCTGCCCAAATACTTACAGCACCTCACTGGATTGCTGGAAGCCCTGTGCCCTTTGAAGTGTATCGAAATCCAATCACTAAACATCACAAACATGTTAAAACCCAACTTCAGGTCTTTTCTTTATTTAATTAAAGGCAGTGAACATAATAAAAAGGAGCTCAGTCTGCAATACCCTAAAGTCTGGAGCTGTCCTCTATAGTACTACTTTTTCACCACAGGGTGTCATTTGGGTTGAATCACACCCCGCATCCTTCGGCATTCAAATTCATCTCAAAGGTTTTCAGTAGGGTTGTGCAAGCTATTTGAGTTCCTGCACCCTAAACTCATAAACCCATGTCTTAAATTGACACTAAACTCAGGAGTTGAATCTTAAAAATATATTCAAGTACCTTAACTATTAACAAAAATGTATCTTATTTGTGTATCACTCGGCTGTAGATCCTCAAATCATCTCTGAATTGGTGCCGACACTGTCCTTCCTTCTGGAGGGGTCTACTTTTGTTCCCCATGGTCCCTGTGTGTGTTGTAAAGTAGTCACCAAGCTGGCTCCCGTGGTGGACTACAATCTCCCAGTTAGAGCCACGAAAAGCGTTGAGACTGTGATGGTTACATAGTTACATAGTATTTGAGGTTGAATAAAGACATTAGTCCATCAAGTCCAACCTATTAGGATCTCATTCTAGGAGTACCCGTACCAGTTATGTCTGTGTTTCACGGAATAAAAATCTAAATTGAAGCAGGGCTGCAGCTAACGGTTATTTTCATAATAAATTAGTTGCCCAATTATTTTTCAAGTAATAGATTGGTTGTATAAAAAAAATTCTCCCTCTCCCCAACCAACTAATCGATGATGAGAATAGTTGCCGACTATTCTCATAATCGATTTAGTTGTTGCAGCGCTAAATTGAAGAAACACAATAATTTCATCTCTTCCACCTGGGCGCCTTTGCTGTTTTGCACCTACGTTTTATGGGGCATTCTTGTCTCATCTCTCCAATCTCATATTTAGTTTACTAATTTGTATTGAGATTGTAGTCCATCACAGAAGTGAGCTCGGAGCGGTGACTACTTTACAACACACACAGGAACCATGGGGAACAAAAGTAGCCACCCTCCAGAAGGAAGGACAGTGTCCACACCAATCCAGAGATGATTGGAGGATCTACAGCCAAGTGATACACAAATAAGATACATTTTTGTTAATAGTTCAGGTACCTGAATGCGTTTTTAAGATTCAACTCCTGAGTTTAGTGTCCCTTTAAGCTAAGGGAGACTGATTATAAATATGATAGACTGCTTGGCATTAAACCAAGCCCACAAAAAGAAGCAGATTTAAAGGGAAAGATGAAGGATTCGTTATTTCCTTTTTTTAAACTTTAACATTTGCATTCTCCATTCTGCAACCAACCTAAGCAAGACCAACATTTCAGAGACAGAATTTAGAAATGATTCAGTTTCAGATCCGCTGTTCTCACTAATTTTGTTAATAGTTAAGGTACTTGAATGCATTTTTAAGATTTAACTCCTGAGTTTACCGTCACTTTAAATTTAAAGGGTTTATTTCCCAACTTTATTTGAGAAGTTTGGGTTAAGAGGCTCTTGGGTACCAGTGCTGAAAATCCACATTGGAAGACATGTCCATCCCTCATTCAGCCCCCCTACTAATTTCCTGAATACATGAATAACTGGAATGGTCTATGACTTGGAGAAGTATGCATGATGCGCGTTAGAGATTTTGTCTGAGACCTTTGCTGTATGCCGATTGATGAATTAAAGATTACACACCAATCTTCAATTGATATAGTAGTGTCGCATTTCCTCATAGTTACAGTGTAGTAACAAGAAGCAGCATATTATGATGTTGCAGCTTTTATGAAGTATCACAGACCAATAATTCATTATGGACATTGAGTTTTTTCTCCTTTTTAGTACATTTTGTTCCACTAGGAAAACGGGCTAGAGGTGCCATAGCACAGGGCCGATCAGAGAGAGCTGCAGATATAAAAAAAAAAAATTGCTATTGTTGTTTTTCATGTTACATCTTCTTACAGCTTTGTGTATTTAACAACATAGTAATTTACTACTTTTACATTGTAAACAACAGGGTAAAAGCACATCTCCCCTTTAGGAACCGCACTTGGCGTGATTGTAAATGAGCAACAAAGTGTAGCGCCATATCAGGCTATTGTTAGAGAAAAAGAGTCCTTTAATGTGGGAAAACAAAGCAGGGTAGCACATTCATCGGCGCAGCTTGTGCTGTTATTGGAAGCGAGGAACGGCTAACCTGCTAGCCATAGCTAAGCGCGTGGCAGCTGGGGAGGTGGAAAGGCAGCGCTTTCATACGTCTTGTCTTTTTAACTGAGCAAACATAAAGAAAAGCGTTATTAAAAAGCTTGACGCTTGCGAGGCGCGTGTGACAGAACCTTATAAATATGCTAATTAGCTTTTCTGCAAGCTGTGATTAGATGACGCTTTCACCTGAGCAAGATGGGCTCATTGTCTGCTTTGGTAGAGATGGTAGGTAGCAGAACAATAGAGGTGCGATCCCTATTTTTTCATTATGTGGCTTCAACCACATATCCGCGTGCCAATGGCCCTGGCTGATTTTTCACCCGATACGGGATGTCTAAAAGAGATTTAATTTCTTGTTTGCAACAGAGGCCTGCCGGGGAGCTTTTCTAAAATGAGTTTATCATGGGGGGGACTGGCGATAGTTTTCGTATCTGATGAGATGATATCTAAATAATACAAATGTCATTGCTATTATTGAATATATTGAGAAGTAAGAAAACGTGGCGCTTACAGAGCAGCTAACGGCTTGAGGCTTGCCACAGTAAAAGCAGAATAAACGAAAACTTTTAGGGTTGCCATGGAAGCCGACCATATATTAATTGTATATTTTCAGCACAGTATAGGAATGACAACGTGGATTGGATACTGGGGCTAAGTATGTAACCCACTTCAAATGGAAAAACCTCTCTGGATAACATGATGTTATTTATCAGGCCTGTAAGAAAAAGTCTCACCAAGTGCTGGATCTTTGCAGCATTTCCTGTCTCTGTTAGAGACGCTTTGATTCTCGTTTTAAAATGATGATGGTGACTATGTTGCCATCAAAATAAGAGTGAAGAAAAACAGACTTACAGCAGTAATACTACTTTTGTTTTCATAGAGATGTGCCCATTAGCTATTTTTGTTGCCCATGTCCCTGGGGGACATTTTTACTTGCTTCAATGACAAGTTGCCTTTTACAGTAATCTCATTTTTAAAACCATTCTATCCAAAACTAAGGCGTAAAGACTTATAGGTTTAATAAAGTGTATGTATAGCCAAAACCAGAGTGTGGAAGGAGATCTCCTGTCATGTCCGAGCCAAAAACGTGTACCACCAGAACAACAATGATGCCCTCTGTACCACCATGTAATATTCAAACGGTTTCAACACCTTTAATAATTCTATGATAAATATATAATGGAGGAGCGTCGCACATAAAAAGAAAAAGTGCACATGTACAAAATAAAAACAATTGAAATCAAATTGCCCGCCTATCCGCCAGTAAGAGTAAGCCTAATAAGCCAGCATCTCCAGATTCAAGAAGAGTCTCCTGCTTGCATGACTCCTGTCACTACGTAGACAGAATAGTAGACAGCTTGATGCACACTGCCTGGCCAAAAAAAAGTCACCACCTCAATTAAGCTAAGCAAAATAGGTAAGAGCAGAGGCGTCCTAAGGCATGCCGTTGACTCTTCTGCAGCTGTCGTACTCTCAGTCCATGACAGAGTGCCTGACTTTTCAGAGGGAGTGACACCAAAATGACTATCGGTCATTTTAGTGTCACCCGGGTGCAGGCTGCACCCCTCTAGTGACACCACTGGGTAAGAGCTATAAGGGTTGCTTCAGTTGGTCAGGTCTAGGTTCAGCAACGTTATGTGCCCAAAATGAGGTCAGCTGCCTCCCTGAATATGAATATACTGAATGACAAGCCTTTTCTACCCTGATGGCACATTGGTCATATTCCAAGATGACAATGCCAGGATTCATCGGGCTCAACTTGTGAAAGAGTAGTTCAGGGAGCATGAGACATCATTTTGACACTTGGATCGGCCACCACTGTGTCCAGACCTTAACCCGATTGAGAATCTTCAGGATGTGCTGGAGAAGACTTTACACAGAGGTCTGACTCTCCCATCATCACTACAAGATCTTGGTGAAAAATTAATACAACTCTGGATGGAAATAAATGTTGTGACATTGCATGAGTTTATCCAAACTATGCCACAGCAAGTGCATGCCGTAATTAATGCTAAAGGCGGTCCAACTAAAAGACGGAACGTGATGGGAAATCCAAGATTTTACCTTTGTCACCAGAACAGGAATTGAGGGTAAATCTTCCAGTGGGGATACCTGATCCTGTGACAACTGTTGAAGTGGGTGTTTTCCCCTCACTTTGTAGAGATTCCCTCTCACTGTGTCCCTTGGTGGAAAGTGGTGGGAAATCTTTCCACACCAACAGCAAGAAATAAACGGACAGTTTTTTATCATGGACAAGGAAGTGCCGGTCAAAAGCTGAAAGCACCAGGTGCCACAAGCCAGGCTAGAGCTCGTCTTATGCCCCAAACTGCTGATCAGCGCAGGAACAAAAGTCTAGGGCATTTGGTATAAACTTAAACACTGGTAAACTTTATGGATCCCCATCTGGTGGGTCAAACGCATCAGTGGAGGAATCTTTTGTCCAATTTGTGCAGATCAATCGTTTTACAGGTTTGAATTCTATAAGGAGTGCCACCCGCTTTTTTTTTTTCTGGACTATAGGAAGTTTTAAAACTTCTAACTTTACTGCCCTGCTTCCTGCAAGATAGCATTGGTCTTAATTACTTCCAGTTTTCTTAACTCCAAAATGGGTAAAAGTATCACAGATAAGACCTTTTGTAAATTCGTCATGTGTTGGTATTAACTTTGGAGCTGTCACAAATGAATTAATTTGGTGCAAAAGTTCTGGATACTGCCATTATGCCAGAATTGTGTTGCAAGGTCTTTATTGAATCACCCATCTCTATATTTTCCTCTAATGTTAGTCACTTATCTACACGGTTGTACGTGTGATTGTTGAGTCTTTAATAAAGGCCTTTTTCCAGGATGGCACTAACTTCTATGTTCACTTATAGGTGATACTTGCAGAGAGGAAGGGCGCAGATGAGTTATATGCCATAAAGATCCTAAAGAAAGATGTCGTGATACAAGACGACGACGTGGAATGCACAATGGTTGAGAAGAGGGTGCTGGCACTAGGCGGAAAACCACCTTTCCTAACACAACTACACTCTTGCTTCCAGACCATGGTAAGAGGCGATAGGGAGGACCTAACCATTGGCCAACTCCCATCAGCATATGATGATTGTAGTCATGAGGAAGGTTAGCTTGGATGTCACTGCCAGAGTCTCTGTAAATAGCTGTCTGGGATTCACCAAACCATCAGAGCACAAACCCTGTTCTGTCCTCATACTATACTTGATAGACTGCCACCTTCAAAAGCTGTTTGAAGCATCAAATTATTTAACCTTCAATCTTGCATTTTTGTTATAAAAATGTGGCCTTATTTCTCAAGCCTTACTTTATTTTTGTATTACATACTTGCATTCTCTCCCTGTCATGGTAGAAGTTCTAAGCTGTAAGGGCATCCAGTCTTCTGCTTGAGCCCAGGACTGATACCATTCAGAATTCGATATGTCCCATCGCACTCCTGACCGGAAAATCCCAATAAAAACAGGGTGGGTGCAGCAGCGAGAGCACATGCCTCTGCAAATCTCATAGAACCAGCAAAAAGTCACTCACACTCCAAAGCAATGCCCAGTCAATCTCTTTATTGACTATGGTAGTGGGAAAGGACCACTGGGTTCCAAAACGTTGCTTAGAGATGTTACACTACCATAGTCAATAAAGAGATTGACTGGGCATTGCTTTGGAGTGTGAGTGACTTTTTGCTGGTTCTATGAGATTTGCAGAGGCATGTGCTCTCGCTGCTGCACCCACCCTGTTTTTATTGGGATTTTCCGGTCAGGAGTGCGATGGGACATATCGAATTAGACAAAGTATTTGTATCGGCACAGAGTTTGGGCAGTAGACAAGTTACCATGGGAGCCTTACAGCCTGACACTGAGCTGGCCTATCTGCTCTAGATGGGAGAGAATACAAGTAATAAAACAGCACATAGCACCCATCCCTGAGTTGTCCATTCCTGACTGACCCTCTTGAAATGCTAATTGTTATCTCAAGTTAAATTAATTAGACAAATGTAGGGTACATAGGTGCACTTACTACTTGTTACTATTTAACCCCTTCGTGACGGGAGACGTACAGTGTACGTCTTGTCACTTTGTGCCTATATGACTGGCCACGTACACTGTACGTGACGAGTTATATCAGGCTTTGTAATGCCGGTATTTGCTGATTCTCAGCAGTTACCAGTCATTAATGAATGCCTCAGTATTGAGGCATTAATTAATGAAATAATTAAGCTTTTTGTAAAAGCTTCTTTCTTTCATTAATGAAAGAATGAAGCCGTTACATGCAAATAGAGGACCGCAATTTGCGATCCCGTATTTGACAGCTCAAAATAGCAGAGAGGCAGCAGTGACTCACCTCACCTCTCTGCTATTTGTTTTGACAGTTCGAGAGCCCGATGTTTAGATACATTTCACTCAAAAGATACAATGTATATCTTTTGAGTGAAATTTATCAGTTCTGATCGTCTAGGCACGATCAAAGAGCTTTTAGTGAGATCTGAATCTGACTAAAGTCAGGATCAGTCTCTAAGGTTATTATTAGCTGTTCCTAAGTTTGGATCAGCCTAATAGCCAAAAATAAAATAAAAAAGTTAATTTATCAAGCTGTCATAGTGATTGCTTGATATAAACTGACAAGAAAAAATAAGTTTTTTTTTTATTTTATTTTTTTTACAAAGTGTAAAAAAAATAAAAATAAAGTATGGAAGAATCCCACAGCAAAAATGTAAAAAATGTGTCAGTCATTTATGAACAGAACCTGAAAACCAGCTCAGTCATGAAGGGGTTAATTAAGTTATGTGCCAGCCCAAAATGCACGTCGTTCACGCTGAAGATTAAGATTAAGGTCTTTCACACTCCCACCTTTCCACAAGTACAGTTCTCTATTCGGCAATGGTTGCACTCCCTAAGCCGGGTGCAGGTCACACTGCTGGACATAGATCAATGTACTCACACAGCAGGAACCCTCATCCTTAGTCTGGTGCAGGGGTCATAAATTTTAGGCTGGGGCAGGAGCTCTTAAAAAGAAGTAAGGCGCTTACAAACCTGCTTTATGCACCCCAAATTTACTTAACTTGATACTACAACTGTGCTATAAATCCTTCTGACTAGGGTCAGAATGCTCAAAAAAACAACCTTTGCCGAAAAGTATTAAAGCTGAATTCCAAGTAAATATGAAAGACAAATATTAACGAAGCTCTGTGTTCATTATTGCATAAGTAAATGTATATATTTTTTTTACTTCAAGCAGTGCAAGTACCTGAATTTGACTTGGTAGCAAACTCCTGCAACCTGTTTAACAGCAGAGCTTAGACTGAGAGAAAGAGAAGCAGCACAAGGAGCCAGTTGTGCTACAGTGCTCTAGTGCTATCAGGGAACATGCTGATAGGAGGAGGGAGCAGAATTACAGAGAGATGAGCTAATCAGTGTGCTGCTTCTCCTGCTCTATCCAGTCACAAGCTGGGGGGATGAGACCTGTAAGTGATACCCAACTTCAGCAGAGATAAATCAGGTCTCCTGCCCTGCCAGACAGGGCTTTGTGGTGTCTCAGAGCTATGTAAATCTCAGGAATGGATGGACATAAATATGAATACAGGTAAAACAGCTCCCTTGTACGTATTTAATCTTTTTATTTAGTGGTTTGCCTGGATTTCAGCTTTAACTATGTTCAAATTTATCATTACGTTTGCCATTTACTTTTAGGAGCTAGAAGCATGTAATGAGAACAAATACTAACATGTTGATTAATTTTAAGCCCCTCACACCCACCCCGAGTCTTTACTGTTTCCCCAGCAATTAATCTACTTTTCGGTAACCTGTTGCAGGATCGCCTGTACTTCGTCATGGAGTTTGTTAATGGCGGCGACCTCATGTATCAGATTCAACAAGTTGGTCGATTCAAGGAACCTCATGCAGTGTAAGTTAGAAGGAGCGCTCTTCTGCAAGCTCCCGTTAAATTAGGGTCACCTGGTAATGCTAAAGCTCAGTGGGAGTTTCCATTGGATGATGGGATTCATTGCAGCTCAGTTTCTGAAAATAGTCCGCTTTCTTGTCTTCATTGCGCTAGTGAAAGGCAAAAAAAATACATGAATTCCACTGGGGACATATCCGCAATTCTGAGAGAAGAAGGCAAAGTATTCTTAATAATGGAATGGGGAATCGAGTATAGCAAAATAATTCTTCACCTTCTAAAACATTTATCTCATTTTATGTTACAAATATAAGCAGGCTTACATACTACCCGGTACAGACCCAGTTTGCCAAGACCTAATAAGGTTGATCAGTTTGCCTGACACATATAAAATTAAAACTTTGCCAACTATTGATCTGTCAATTTGGGGTGTTGAGTATAAGTTTTTACATTTGCCTCCAGACTCCTATAAAGAATTCTGCAGATTTAAAATCGTGGTCCTTCTTCTGGTCCTTTGCACGCTTGATATATATACCAATTAGCCATAACATTACGACTACCCGCCTAATATTAAATAGGTCTCCCTTTTACCACCAAAACACCCCTGACCATATAGGCATGGACTCCTCTAGGCCTCTGAAGGTATGGCGTGGTATCTGGCACCAAGCCGTCAGTAGCAGATCCTGCAAGTCCTGTAAGTTACAAGGTGAGGCCTCCATGGTTTTTTCAGCACATCCCACAGATGCTCGTCTGGATTGAGATCTGGAGAATTTGGAGGCCAAGTCAACTTCTGGCAGCTCCTGACCACTGCGGACCGGGAACATCCCACAAGAGCTGCAGTTTTGGAATTGCTCTGACCCAATCATCTAGACATCACAATTTGGTCCTTGTCAAAGTCGCTTAAATCCTTACGCTTGCCCATTTTTTTCTGCTTCTGAAACATCAACTTCAGGGACAGAATGTTCACTTGATGCCTAATA
>NW_017306287.1:1588406-1656959 GCF_000935625.1 Nanorana parkeri
GGATAGAGCAGGCAAGTGTTAAAACCCATACCTGTTTATTTTATGCTTTACCTGTACCATTGGGTCTATTCTCCTTGACTTCATGTCCCATAGACACAACAGAAACTTAGAGGAAATCTTCCAAAATGAGAGGGATTCCCCTCTTGGGCAGTAAGATTTCCACTTACCTTTTGTTTTGGGGACGACGCTAACATTTTGGATTACCCCTCTCTTTCTGTCTCGGTGACCATGGCCATCAGAACATAGTGCGCACACTTTTCCTAGGATGATCTAATTTACTTAATATACACAATATGATAGTTATGTCATGTCTGAACTTGAATTGGAACACCTCTGTCCTTCATAATGTATAATTATTATCCCATGCGGCCCCAGCAGCTTTGTCTTTTTACCCAGTTACTGACTTAATATTTTGTGCACTTAGTCTCTGTGAGGAGGTGGCAATCCTGGTTGGTGAACAGGGCTTTGCTTCCTCAGAGGTGATCAGATTATTGGGGAAGCAATATTCAACAAGCAGCAGAAGAGGTGGTGGGAGCACAAAATGAATAAAGCAGTAGCAGGGAGTTCCTTGCACTGCAGTGTCCTCTTCAGCAAAGAACAGTAGTGACATCACCAAATCTTATAAGCCTGAGCAGCCAGAGGCAGCAGTGCCTTAGATCTCACTGTAGGTCTTTAGGTACAGCTCCCCCTCCTGCAAGAAGATCAATGATCAGCACAGCAATGACATCACCGAATCTCACTCAAATCTCCTGAGACTAGCAGTCAGAGGCAGCAGTGCCTTAAGATCTCACACTGTAGATATGAAGCTGTAGGCACATACCAGGAAAGCGAACTGCTATTTTTCCGGAGCACTCTTAATCAAAAGGTTCATTTTTGAGGCACAATAATATTATTCCCGGTAAGATGGCAAACCTTCACCTTTTGCGTTCAGGTCGAGTTCAGGTTTCACCATTGTGCAGCACAATAATATTATGTACTGTTACCAGTAAACAAAGACTCTTTAAAAAACCGGGATATCTGTTTGTTTGTAAATCTAGATTCTATGCAGCAGAAATTGCAATCGGACTGCTCTTCCTTCACAGCAAAGGCACTGTGTACCGGTATGTAATTGAACTTGTTACCTGTCACTCCATCTGTTAATTTAACCTCCTTTCCATCCTTCTGTGTCTCTTTTTCCACCATTTCTCTTTATGCATTTGCACCATTCCAGGAGCCATTGTAATATATCCCCCCCACTTCCAGGAGCCATTGTAATATATCCCCCCCTCTTCCAGGTGCCATTGTAATGAGACAATCAATGTTATTCACTACACTTGTCAGTGGTCGGAATGTTATGGCTGATCGGTGTATATCAGACTGAGAGCGGTCTGTGATGAAAATCCCAGATAGCTAGGGAGATTTCAGACAAAGATACAAGAGCTGCATGTACTTCAAGGTTGAGACGTTGAAGCACAAATTGAAACATTGTAGGTGTGAATACTTTACCTGTACCATTGGGTCTATTCTCCTTGACTTCATGTCCCATAGACACAACAGAAACTTAGAGGAAATCTTCCAAAATGAGAGGGATTCCCCTCTTGGGCAGTAAGATTTCCACTTACCTTTTGTTTTGGGGACGACGCTAACATTTTGGATTACCCCTCTCTTTCTGTCTCGGTGACCATGGCCATCAGGACAGAGTGCGCACACTTTTCCTAGGATGATCTAATTTACTTAATATACACAATATGATAGTTATGTCATGTCTGAACTTGAATTGGAACACCTCTGTCCTTCATAATGTATAATTATTATCCCATGCGGCCCCAGCAGCTTTGTCTTTTTACCCAGTTACTGACTTAATATTTTGTGCACTTAGTCTCTGTGAGGAGGTGGCAATCCTGGTTGGTGAACAGGGCTTTGCTTCCTCAGAGGTGATCAGATTATTGGGGAAGCAATATTCAACAAGCAGCAGAAGAGGTGGTGGGAGCACAAAATGAATAAAGCAGTAGCAGGGAGTTCCTTGCACTGCAGTGTCCTCTTCAGCAAAGAACAGTAGTGACATCACCAAATCTTATAAGCCTGAGCAGCCAGAGGCAGCAGTGCCTTAGATCTCACTGTAGGTCTTTAGGTACAGCTCCCCCTCCTGCAAGAAGATCAATGATCAGCACAGCAATGACATCACCGAATCTCACTCAAATCTCCTGAGACTAGCAGTCAGAGGCAGCAGTGCCTTAAGATCTCACACTGTAGATATGAAGCTGTAGGCACATACCAGGAAAGCGAACTGCTATTTTTCCGGAGCACTCTTAATCAAAAGGTTCATTTTTGAGGCACAATAATATTATTCCCGGTAAGATGGCAAACCTTCACCTTTTGCGTTCAGGTCGAGTTCAGGTTTCACCATTGTGCAGCACAATAATATTATGTACTGTTACCAGTAAACAAAGACTCTTTAAAAAACCGGGATATCTGTTTGTTTGTAAATCTAGATTCTATGCAGCAGAAATTGCAATCGGACTGCTCTTCCTTCACAGCAAAGGCACTGTGTACCGGTATGTAATTGAACTTGTTACCTGTCACTCCATCTGTTAATTTAACCTCCTTTCCATCCTTCTGTGTCTCTTTTTCCACCATTTCTCTTTATGCATTTGCTTCTACTATCTCTGTTTTTCTCCCACCTCCTATTTCCATCTCTTTCTCTATTCTCACTATGCACCCTTTTCTTTCTCTTGCTCCCTCACTTGCAGCCTCTATTGCCTCCTCTTTCCACCCTTCTCTCTCTCTCTCTCGCTCCCTCACTTGCAGTCTCTATTGCTTCCTCTTTCCACCGTTCTCTCTCTCTCGCTCTGTCACTTGCAGTCTCTATTGCCTCCTCTTTCCACCCTTCTCTCTCTCTCTCTCGCTCCCTCACTTGCAGTCTCTATTGTCTCCTCTTTCCACCGTTCTCTCTCTCTCTCTCGCTCCCTCACTTGCAGTCTCTATTGCCTCCTCTTTCCACCCTTCTCTCTCTCTCTCTCGCTCCCTCACTTGCAGTCTCTATTGTCTCCTCTTTCCACCGTTCTCTCTCTCTCGCTCCCTCACTTGCAGTCTCTATTGCCTCCTCTTTCCACCCTTCTCTCTCTCGCTCCGTCACTTGCAGCCTCTATTGCCTGCTCTTTCCACCTTATCTTTCTCTCGCTCCCTCACTTGCAGTCTTTATTGCGTCCTCTTTCCACCTTCTCTTGCTCTCGCTCCCTCACTTGCAGTCTCTATTGCGTCCTATTTCCACCTTCTCTTTCTCTCGCTCCCTCACTTGCAGTCTCTATTGCGTCCTCTTCACCGTATCTTTCTCTCGCTCCCTCACTTGCAGTCTCTATTGCGTCCCCTTTCCTTTCCAATTTGCAGACATTCTCTCTCTTTACTCTCTTGCAAGTGCAGCATTAAAACAGATGAATAACTGTCAGAATCATTGTTGCTCATTTATCTAGGGCACTTTTTTTTTTTTACACTTGCGATGGGCCGTTCACATTGGCTCCCTTTTTATTTTTTTCCATTTATTACTATACCTGTGTTCTGTTAGAAGTAAATCACAGATTGTGCGGAAGCGGCATGTAGATGTAGCGGAAGATCTGGGGTGAAACAGGAAAGGAACAGGATTTACACCTACTTACTCCTACACACAGAGAGCAGTTAATTCTCCTAATGGCCCATCCTCCTAAGATATCTATTGTCCGCATGATAAACATGATATCCAGCAGAAATGGGGGGGATTTTGCAGCATTTTCCAGGAGGCGCAATAATGAGCACATTGGGGTCAGTACACGCAGTGTATTGATTCAATGCAATATTAGTGCTCTGAGAATATGGTGTGTGGGAGTGAGTGGGTGTGTGTCATTAGCTTACTTCTCCTACATAAACTTGTCATTCCTGAAGCCCTATTTCTAACTTTAAATGAAAGGAATCTATATGTCGTTTTTCAGTTTTTATTTATTTCAATCATTTAAGACTGCCGTATGCTACAGAGAATCTACAGAGCACATTAAACCGTTTTTCAGCTCTGCTCCAAAGGAGTTTACAGTCTAAAGTCACTCATTAGAGGAAAGTTGAGCAGCACAAGGGCCATTTGAAGACTTCTATGCAGAGCTAGAGCATCCACATGTAATGTAGGAAGGAGCCTACGGCGCAGTTAATGTCCAGGGGGCCCAGCTACAACCTTTTATGCTTCTGCAATAAACCAGGGGGTAGTGCAGTTGTGCACCTGCCTGGCACTTCACCAGGCAGGATGCACATGCAGACCATACCAGTAGAGGGAAATGCAAATGATACAGCATCTCTGTGCCTTTTGCATTTCCAATTTTTTTCAGTATGAAAGCTGAATAAAGTATTGCTCACCTTCTCTAGCTTTGATATGCCCTATTGATGTGACTCACCATTCAGTATACCTAAATATAAAATAATATCCAAAAGCATTGCTGCACACTTCTTTTTGAAGGTGGCTATGCTTGCTGTACATAGTTTTAAGGCATGTTCGTGATTAGAACTACAAAGTTTCATGCTGACGCACTCTGCTGGTAGCCTGGACCTGTAAGAACCCTGCGCAGTGCCACTGTACTACTGTAACCTCCTAAGCAGATTATATTTATACTCCATTCTCATTCAGTTTTGTCAGCAAAGGGAAAGCCCATTTCTGGGATTCCTAAGAGATGTAAGAAACCAGCAGGGAGCTCAACCAATATTCACCTTTGTCTGAAATAATACTTGTGGGTGGGATGTCCCTTCAAAGATGCGCAACATTTTCATAATTTGACCTGATGCCCTATCCAACCATTGGTGGCTGTGTCAAGACTTTCCTCTTCTCTTTGAGTTATTGTGTAATGTTCTGTCCATCCAGGGACTTGAAGCTGGACAATGTTATGCTGGACTCAGAGGGCCACATCAAGATTGCAGACTTTGGAATGTGTAAAGAGAACATGTGGGATGGAGTGACGACAAAGACTTTTTGTGGCACCCCAGACTATATAGCCCCAGAGGTAATGTGTCCTATAAACAAACCGGTTTACCATGGCCACCTGGCAGCAAAGAAAAATGTTTTATTCTCTCAATACAGTAGTGAAAGTAGGGCACACCTGAAAAAAATTTGTTTGGTAGATGATTTTTGCTAATTTTTTGTAAGCCCATAACACACACACATAATTACAATGCAATTCCTCAGCATTCACCAGCCATGGCTTCCTGGTGGCTTAGAAAATCCACTAGTCAGAACAGATGGGAGTTACTGGCTGGGTACAAATTGGAAAAAGCCTGCTTAAAGTAATGGTCATAACTGATGCAATGGGAGGATGAGTGATGATCATAAATTCAGTGCTATAGAAGCAAGGAAGAAGAGCGTGGTCACACAGATTGGACACTGGGGACAGTGGACTGGTGATGAAAGATATGAGGATTAGTCTAAAACTGCTGCTCACAAACCACACTGCATTCTTGTTACATTGGACAATACAGAATATAACTTTAAGCATTTTGTTTTGACTGGCTTTGAATTGACCAGTGGGAGGGGAGATGGAAAAGTAAGTATTCCTGTCAATAATGAACTAACATATTAGCATAGAAGTATCCTGTCACCTTGTTTTAAATGCTATGAAGTTATACAGAATATTATTTCTCTGTTGAGTGTGATACTTCAACTTTAAACCTCATGCCACAGGACTCTCTTGGAAAGTCTAGTCTATCTTGGAGTTTAGGCTTGCATGAGGAGACATAGCCTAGTGAAGGAGATTAGTTATCTCAGGATTCCTGTTCCCAGGCAATAACTATGAGCAGAGTTTTCAGGTAAGGCTTGAGTGCCTATAATCACTTATGGAGAGGAGCTTTGGGTAATGGCCAAAAGAAGCGAGATGGTGAGTATAGGTGGAGGAAGTAATAGTTGTGAGGTTTTTCCACAGAATTGCTGGACTTGTCCTCTGTAATAGTTGGAGGAGCATTGGAGTCATGCTGCTGATACTTTGAATGGAGAAGTGCCTACTGAAATAGTTGGGTTTGTTATAAGGATTTCTTCTGGTGAGACTTCCCATGGACCCCAAGCTAGCCCCAGATAATGCTGGTGGGATTATACAGTATCTGTGGACACATCTTGGATTCTTCCTTAAGGAGCCAAAATCTATCACAGCACAGGGAAGTCTAGAACAACCAGCCTGCTTCTCCCATAACCCCTACAGGACCAACAGACCTAAAATGTGTATGTTGATTTATAATCTATCAGTAGCTGTTTCCAGGCTCGGTGTCTTTTTCAACCACCAACAGAAATCTGATAATAATTTTGTATTTTCCTGATCTAGATCATTGCTTATCAACCATACGGGAGGTCAGTGGATTGGTGGGCCTTTGGCATCTTACTCTATGAAATGTTGGCCGGGCAGGTAATTATTTTATTATTTGGTTTCTTTATTTTGATGAACCTTGTCACGGACGTGCCCTACTCCAAGCGGCCAGATGACGTATTGCAGTGGTAAGAGGGTTGAAAAATCACTATTTGTCTTCACTAGACTTAGAAATAATGATAAAAGGTCCCACTTACACACCACCCACTCCGTGTAATCTACAGATTACTGCCACCAAGCCTGGTTAAACACTCACTTCCAAATTTAGGGCATAAAAGACAGAATAACTTACAAAGACCCCAAACTTAAATTTAGCCGAAAGTGTACAAGGTACCGAATTATTAAAAGAACCTCCTCAGGAACATATATGGTTCTTATACCAGACAAAGGCAGGAACTTAATAAATGAATGATTTATTATGAAGAAAAAGTATTCACAGTGCATATATTTACAATTAGATGTTATACAAGACAGTTACACAAAACAAACAAATAAAAAATAAAAAGAAGAAAACTGATAGAAATCCTACTTACAGAAGCACTCGATTCTATCCCAGGGGGCTGCCGGCAAGGAAAATGGCAACTTACTACAAAACTAGATTTTGGCCCCCAAGTAAGCACACTCTGGTTACCCTTGCAACATTTTTTATACCTGTGGGTCCCAGCTCAGGTTGCAGTCCAGCTTCTGGGATGAACGGGGTGGGGAAACAGGTGTGGCTAAGAGACAAGGACTTGCAGCCCCCACCTATTTCACACCTGGTAGAGGAGTTTTTCACCAGACAGAACCCATATATGACAAAAAAGGCAATATTTCTGTATATGAGTCTGACACAGATATGCTATCTCTAGATGCATACACAGCACAATTGCATCTTTTTCCATAGACATCTCACATGGGTAGGCTGAGACCCTCCAAAACCAACTTTTGTCTATCTTAAACAAATAAAGATACCCCAGCCTTGTCTGGTGTCATTCTACAGGGAATAATGAGGGTACATTTAATATATATACTAGGACCCCCAGATATCGCTGGATCCATATTTAATCTTTTATATCTGAGCATTTAATAGAAGGAGGCTGGGTTTGTGCTTCTTTTGTTTGTGAGAGGGCCCTTAGAAGGTTACATTCTTAGTTCCTCCATGGCCAGGAGTGGTGTGAAAGAATGGTCCATGCCAAGAGGAATCCCCACACAACACTAAGATGCTAATTGTGTTATGTAAATCTAATTTCCACTTTACAGCATTTGAGCCATCTCTCGCTGAAGGAATTAACCTTTGTGATTACTTCCTCTTGCCACCTCTGCTGGAAGGTTAAGTCAGATGCCTACTACCCCCAATCACACTGATAAACAACATATTTACAATAACTCATAGCCTCCTGTCCTGACAAACCTATTACCAATTTTGTTAAAATTCATGAAAAAATGTTGGTCTTGTTAATATCAGCTAGTCATTTCATAGTCTAGGGTTGAAACATACTGTTAAAATCTGATCAATTGCTGTGGGCAGCTCCTCCAGTTTTGGTTTCCTTCAGTTTTTATACATCAGCTTCCTCCTTGATATTTTCTGGTCTATATAAAAAGCCGGAGATGAAGCCGAAGCCAACTATTTCTTACTGATTAACAGCATTTCTTTTACCAAAGCATTGAAAGCTTGATTTGCTTTGTGGCAGCTAAGATTTGTTTTCCTCGTTCAAACATCCCAGTTGTGACATTTTGAGAGGGAACATGATTCCTCCCTAAGAACAGAAGTTT
This sequence comes from Nanorana parkeri, assembly GCF_000935625.1. Taxonomy (NCBI): domain Eukaryota; kingdom Metazoa; phylum Chordata; class Amphibia; order Anura; family Dicroglossidae; genus Nanorana; species Nanorana parkeri. The sequence continues at coordinate 1,596,497 of NW_017306287.1, forward strand.
AAATGTATTCAATCCAGGGGGATTATGTTGATATTCTAGGCATGAATAATTCTCAGGGGGGTTCCCCTTTAAAACAAACCTGTAGTAAACTAACATCAGATATAAAATACAGACACCCGGAGGTGCTTCACGTACCTCCGGTTTGTATTAGTGGCACACCATGGGTTCTTCTTCTAATGAAATCACTGTTATTCAAGCCAATTGAAAGCATAACATTTTATGTTGAATTATTGCTGCCCATGTAATCATTAAAGTCATGTCATCGTTGTCATATAACCATGAAACAACATGCTGACACTGTATCCTGCAATCATTTAGCCAGTTAAAAGAACATTAACATGATTCTACATAAACTGCAGCTCACACACACGCTACACATAATGACATCAATCAAATGCATTGTTTCAGCGTGTGATTAGATAGGAAAACATCACTGCTACTCAATAGACAGACTAATAATCCACTGTATCCGCATATAATTGGTATGCAGATGATGAATAATAACATGAGTAGTTAAAGCGAACCTATACTTTTCCAATGCAAGGCAAAGCGACGGGTTCACTTAAAGCATAACTACACCCAAGAAGAAAAAAAATGTATACTGCATATTGCAGCTTACCAGTCCTTAGATGTGGTGGCTGCATTAGGTTTTTTTTTCCAGGCTTTTTTCTTTGCCTTTATTTTAAACTGGTGATCTTGCCAGTAACACAATTACTCTCCTAGGGTGACAACGCTCATTCACTGTAAATATCTTTTCAGGAGCAGCGTTGTCACCCTATGACAGGAAATGTGCTAGGACTGTACAACACCTCTCCTCTTCCCCATAACATAGGGGGAGGTAATCTGTAGTCCTAACACACTTCCTAATAACATTGAGATAACAGTGCAAAATGCACAGAAAACCGCTGAATTTCTGGCAGGATCAACAGGTATTTTTTGCACATCGATCCGATATAATGAAACACTTTTAATTGCATATTTCACAAGCAAATGGCAGAAAATAAGAGAAGTTAATTGTTAGGCCTTATTCACACTGCTTAGAGTGGGGCTGTACAGATCCATGCGGCGTGCACGGCCATATCGGGCCGTTCCCGGGAAGGACATGTGCTGTGTGTGATTGTACGTAGCAGCCTGTTCTTCCCTATTGGAGGACGCGGCTGTATGCCGCCGCACGTTCACCCGCACTGCACACCCATCCTGTCTGCGTACGAGTACAGACACCCGCACCAATGTGCAGCTCAGGTGAGCGTAAGGCCGTGTACTCCCATTGAGAACAGGCTGCTGTGTACAATCACACGCAGCACCTGTCCTTCCCGGGAACGGCCCAATACGGCCGTGCACGGATCTGTACGGGCCCACTCTAAGCAGTGTGAATGAGGCCTTAGGATTACATGCACTTTAACTTCGGCCCTTCTCAGTTGCTCACTTAAGTCCTTTCAGCTTTCTACAATAATTAAAGGGTCAACAACAACAAAAAGAAAACAAAACAGTGAAGCTTCTAAATGCATCCAGCATAATTGTGATCCCAAGCAGGTGTGAGGATCTATGATCTAGTGCCAAATTTTTGAGGACACCTGACCATCACACCTACTGTATATGAGCTTGTTAGACATCCCATTTCAAACCCATGGGCACTAATATGGAATTGGTACCATTTTGTCTCCACAAGGAAAGACTTTCCACAAGACAAATGAGCATTTGTGAGGTCAGCTACTGATGTTGGCTCGGCATTCCAATTAATCTAAAAGGTGTTCAATAGGGTGGAGGCCAGAGCTTTGAGTAACACAATCGAGTTCCTCCATACCAAACTCATCACACCATGTATTTATGGAACTGGCTTTGAACACAGGGGCACAGTCATGGTGGAAGAGAAAAGGGCCTTCACCAAACTGTTACCACAAGGTTTGAAGTGCACAATTGTCTTTGTATATTGTAGAATTACCTGTTCCCTCCATGGGTAACACCAGAACTCAGTGTACCGGCTATCCACATACTTTTGGTCACTTACAGTGGTATACAGTATATTTAAGTCTGTTGTCTAGTCTTCATTGCACAGGTTGTGATTGGTTGTTATCCTGTAGGGTTTTAGATCTCTTAGTAACGTCACTCTTTCCTCTCACAGGCTCCTTTTGAAGGGGAGGATGAAGATGAACTATTCCAGTCTATCATGGAGCACAATGTAGCCTATCCCAAGTCTATGTCCAAGGAAGCTGTGGCTATCTGCAAAGGGGTAGGGATCTGTCGGTCCGTGTTTTCCAACATTGTAAAATCCCACATACCTCACGTTGGCCACACGCGTTACAATCTGATCGTTCAAACACTGTGCAATCACCTTCCTTAACAATCTATATCTATATTTGGGTATGTTTTCCTATTATATAGATGCTGGAGGATCTAAAGGATATTGTACAAGCAGATTGTACCTTATGGCCAGCTTAACTGCTCATGGTATTAGACATACAAGATCCCTCTTTACTAGGAAGGTGTGGCAAAAATTGCAGAAATGATTGGCATCTAGAGATTAGTGGTACTCCTAGAGCAGTTTCTACTAATAGATCCTTCAGGAACAGAGCTAGGATGTTACTCTTGAAGACAACCAATTCACCCCCCGGCTTCCCGTTCCCCAAGCTTTCCCTCCTTTGCTCAGGAGGGCCACTGCCAATCCCCTCATTATAGACTAGTCTCCATTATTTTTTTCCATCTATCTCCAGTTTTTCCCACCACATTCATTTTAAAGCCCCTTCCCTCACCTATTTTTTTGGTTTTAATCACTTTATAAGTACCTGGAATCCTGCAGTTTTCTGGTTGGTCATGTGATGCCACGCGTCTTCCTGCTTCTCTTCTAGCAATGGGTGGTCCTTACTTCTGGACAGCCCAGTGCTTGCCGAAACCCGTCCAGGGGAACTATGAGCCCACACTAGACACCAATCATGGCACACCTATGGGAAGATGGTTGGATTCAGCCTGGAAGAGGACCTGCGCTTGACCAAAGAGCGATCGGAGAGGAGGTAAGTATTGCAATGAGAGCTATTCTTCAATTTTTACTAGTGTTGGTCTAGTTCTTATTTTTTTTATTGGAGTTGGGTTTTAAGTGTATCATAATCTATATAAAGCAGTGCTACCTGTTGTGGTACTCACACATTGGATGTCTAGCAATACATTACCAATTGATATAGGGATCGCCTGAAAAAAAAATATAGATTGAACAAGATTGTAATATCAGAGCAGATCCAGAGGATTACCACACTGCAAACCTGTTTCTACAGTCAGGTCTGTTCCATGGCATGCCTAATCTGTGTAGCACCTGGATCCATCCTGCCCCCACAGTTCCAGGGAGGGGGAGTCAGCGTGTCTATAATTGTCTGTATGTGTGTGTTTTTCACGTCTTTAAATGCCGCATGAATCCAAAGTGAAGTGACAGTGATCCAAACATCTGCTCTGGATGTCCCGAGCAGATGTGCTTGGCCTACGCTCCTCCACCACAGGCAGTAGAAATAAGTGAGTGGGAGACCGCAATGACTGGCAGACATAGGCAGAAAGCTCTTCTTCCTGTACTGTGCCTTTTAGCACTGCAGGACATGCAGAATTCCTGCAGGGCTTAAAACAGAGTGATTTGCTTTGCTTTGTGTGTTTCTTTCCAAAAGTGAGTTGGTATTATTCCCTGAAGTGCATGCCATTTTATAATGCATTGATGCACATTTTGCACTGTTTCATGAGTAGATTCAGAGTACATAGAGTATTGTAACGTCTAGCAGGTCATCCAGACTAAAGCTGACAATACACCTATAGATTATCTGCAGACTTTCTATGGTCAGATGGAAAAAGTGCAATAGATTTGCTCCATCTACCCTAAACTGTGTGAATGAAGGGATTGCCCACTGGGCCAAGCTTCAGTATCTTGCTAGTCGGTCCCGCTGGCACTGAAAATACCTGAACAATCTGATTGAATGCAGGCATTTTGAGAGCCAACGGGGCTGACTAGCAAGATACTGAAGCTTGGCCCAGTGGGAGATTCCTCCAGCCCTACGTGCTGCGTAAGGTAGATGCCACCATAACAAAGAGACCTCTGTGCCCTGCAAGCCTCCTTTAGCCAGTTCCTGTCTGCCATAGACCAGAGATCAAGCAGTCTAGAGGACTTTGGCTGTTATGTCTGTTGCACCTGCAGACATCACTGACCAAGGCGTCTTAGTGGGAAAAGATCTTTCTGACAGGTTTTAATATCCTGTGCGATCATTTTCTTGAATTGTTTCCCTTTATTTCATCTTGTGCTGGAGGTGCCTCCTCTCTCCGTATCAGAAACATGTCTGCTCCTACACAAGCGCCAGAAAAACATCTCTTGAGGTTTTTATTGTGCCCATTATCCAAGATATATGGACCAGTGAGAAAGTAATTGTGTACATTACTGTCAAGCTTTTATTGCTGTGTCCCTGCTATTTCCTGTTGATCATTGCCACTGAGACAGAAGGTGATGGTAAAGACAACATTTTGCAATTGTCACCAGAATAAGTGGAGAGTGTAAATCTTCCAGTGGTGACATCTTTCCAGGTGACTACTGCTTAAGATGACAATTCCCCTCTTAGTTCATAGCAGATAAGGTCGAAAAAAAGACACAGATCCATCAAGTTCAATGTGTGTGAGTTTTAGGTGTTTACTCCAGAGGAAGGCAAAAAAAGCCCTGCAAGCATAGGCCAGTTTGCTGTAAGAGGGTCCAAAAATCCCTTCCTGACCCTTTACTGGCGATTGGAGAAATCCCCTCCCTTTTGTAGAGATCTCCTCGAACTCACATGCTCACTTTATCTTTAGAACCATTGGGTACCCCCAAAACCTATGTGCTTTATTATGCAAATATTGAATGCAACTTGTCTAGCCTGTGTTTTCCTATTGACGAGTACATAGGAAGGTATTGGAGAAGGTAGGCCAAATACCAACCGCAGAACTCACAGTTGGGGTTTGCACATTACAGCACCCAGATCAGGGCATCTACAGGCCAAAACGTCTGTTGTTGGGAAATGAGACCCCGGCACAATTTTTTGTCACATTGGCCCCATTCAAAGGATACCAATTATTGTCCTGTCCTGTGAACACAACAGAAATTAAATCTAAAGCGATATCACAATGACATCACAGAACCTGTCCCTCGGCATAGGTCACATGGTCTGCCTAGTCTAGCATGTGCTCATAGTAATACTGAAGAATTATTGTCTGTAGGCTCTACTGATGCAGTTTCTCTCCGATCACATGACCTGTGCCATGGAATGGGGTCAGTTGACAAGGACACGCAGTACTCCAGAATGCCTTTGTTACAAAACAACAATTACATTTTTTGATATATGAAATCGCGGTTCTGTGTTCTTCAGGGACGTGCGGTCGGGATGCAGGTGAGGCAGAGCCTCACCTAGTATTTTGGAGGAAAAAGCTCTCAGCTTCAAGTCTGAAGCTGACAGCTTCTCTCCATTCGGAGGGGCATGCGACAGGTTACACAGCAGGGAAAGCCTCCCCGCTGTGTAACCTGTGATTTACATAATTAGTTAATTACAGGCGGCACTGCATCCGGCTTTGACAGCTAAGTTAGGTTGCACAGCGGCAGGCTTCAACACTGCCTGTGTAACCTAACTTAGTGAGGCAAGAGCTGAAACAGCCTCTACTCTGTTAGAGGCTTGAGCTCTGTGAATGGTTTGGACCCATGGCAAAGCGCTATGTACTTATTTATTTTCTCCTGACTTATGATGAGCCCATTAGTGACCTTCAATGCTGCAGCTTTGTACAATATGTACTACACATGTTGTGGATCATTCTTGCAGTGTACGTGCGGCCCCACACCAATTTGCCTTGATTTCTCATGTTTATTTATTCTTCTCCCCCCCCCCCGGGCTGGTTCTTTAAGGCAAACAAAACACTCGTTTCCACGATAGTGTCTTTTAAGCGTTTCAGCGCTAGAAATTAGCATAATGGGTGTGAAGCACAGCGCGTAAATGCTAATCTATTCCAGCAAGGCTGCACCCCCAGGCTTCACACCTCTGTCATGGTGGGTAGAAGCACACATGTTGGGCACACATGAGCTGGCACGTGCTTGCATATTACAGACACACACGGATTGATGCACAGAAAAGCACTCCCAGCACAAGTGCTTGCGAAGGCTGATTGCAATTGATCCCTCCGCCGCCCCCAAACAAAGCTAATAGGAAATGGCTGGGCATTGCTGGTGAGCCATAATGTCTCCCCAGAACTCCGCTGTAAGGCACTGAGTCACATCCGCTGTGTCAGACATTCGCATCCACGCATTGTGCTGACTGACCTGATCAAGTCAAATCGTGGCACGAATCTGGCTTGTCCTCACATTCTACTGAATAATGAATTGGTACAAGTAGGAATAAACCTTTTTGAAGTTGGCAGCCTAATCCTATTGTCTGTGGATCTCCTTTAGCCTCTTTAAGCCACGTCCTGTCTACATGCTCCAGCGTCGGCTGCATTGCTCTGGATCGGCTTCCAGAGAGTGACAGCTATGGATGTGGTTCGGGTTAGTGGTCAATCGTCAGGATCTGAGCATTTACGGAATCGCAGACTTTTTAGTGAAAGGTTTGCAGCTTCGCCAGCAGAAATAAGGAACAACCTATAATGAATTGCCTTTAATGTGTCTTTAATGTTAAGTTGCCTTTAACCTATAATGCAGGGCCTTTGCTCCTGGTCGGCTGAGACACAAGAGCCAATAATGGAAGGAATGGACAACCCACCACCCTTTATATAAAAGAATGGGCTCACGGCAGCATACCGCCATGTTTGTTGGTGCTGTAAGAGAGAGCTGACAATTATTTATAGGGAGAGATATTGTTGTTTTATTTTTTGGCATTGGTACATGTCCCACATGGTAGCGCCCGTTTTCCCACACTTTTTGTTGGACAATAGTTTGGGCAGAACTAAATAGCAAGATTCGTTCCCCACAGACTTTAACCCTTTCGCTGCCATTTTTCAAATCAGCTGGCCAAGCCATTTTTGAATTTTCTTCAATTTTTTCCTATTGATTTGATTTTCAACTGCTGCGTTGCTAGCGTTTGTAAAAGACCCCCCAAACCATATATTTTCTGAAAGCGCAGGCCCGGAGAATAAAAAGATGGTGATACTAAATTTGTAGGCCCTGCGATAATTGCGCAAATGTTTCTCAAATTAATATTAAACCGATAAAAATACACAATTCAATTGTTAAAACACACCAAAATCAGTATCCGTGCACAAAAAAAAATATTTTTTGACTAAATCTAAAAGATAAAACTGTATTGAGTTAATAAATAACAAATATTAGCAAATTTGTAATTGCGCCTTTTTGCGAAAAGACGCTTAAAAGTGTGCAAACTTTGAGCAAGATTTGTTTCTGCACACTTCCCGATCTATAGAGCCGACCTGTGACAGCTTCTTTGTCACAGGTCGGCTCTAACTATGAGGATGAGTGGAAATCGCTCACCTCATAGTTCTCCTTTTAACTGCTCCATTTGGTGTAAGGAGGAAAATAACAAAGGTGTATACTGATCCTCCAAGCCAGCTGGCTGTGATAGCGCTCCCTCCAGCTTGTCCCCTTTTACGCTGCAGCAATGGTAAATCCCTCGGTGTCCTCGCATCCTATATACTGACTGCGATGACTCGGGGACCTTAATTGCTGCAGCGGAGGAGGAGAGAGGCTCCAGGGACCGTTCGAAGAGCAAGTCGGCTCCAAGTTTCAGGTGAGTATAACTTTTTTTCATTTTCCTCCCTAGACCAAAACGAGTATTGCGGGCAGGTAGGCGCTACTGTAAGAGTTAATAAAATGTTCTTCAATAATGAATCTACATTGTTGTGTTACAGCTTTTATGTGACATTAGTGGTCAGGCTAGTATCTACTTGTAACTTATAATGTAACGGTTTAGTGAAAGGTTTAAATGTCACCCTGTGCTCCTTCTTTAGGAAATATAAACTGCTCCATTGTGTCTGTAGTTGACTTCTAAATTATTTTAAGGAAGCATAATAAAAATAACAATAAAAGCAATACTACAGCTAGATATGCATAAAGGACCACCTAAGGGCAGTGCAACGTGTGGCATCGTTCTGGGTATGCCTTACCCTGTTTTTGGTTTGTATTCTAATAAAAAAGTAACTGTTCCTGGCTAATCCACAAGACTCTCTGACTTTGATTATGTAAATCTGTGTAAAGCTACATTACCTTTGAACTCGGCAGCATGTTTTCTGAGTAACAGCAGCCATTTGTGCACAGCTGTGCTGCCTCCATAGACTGCAGTGACATAAACTAGCGTCTGTAGCACATCTCCTCCACTCCGCACATCCCGGGCGCACGTCTTTCCGTGTCACTAGCAACAGAATTGGTTGCTAAGCCAAAACATCATCCGCGGTGTCGTTAATCATACCGTAAATAGAGGGGAATTGATCAAATCTGGAGTAGCTGTGCATGGTAACCAATCAGCTTCTCTCTTCATTTTTCAAATCTTAACTGAACAAACTGAAGAGAGAAGCTGATTGGTTGCCAGGTACAGCTGCTCCAGTTCTACAAAATTCCACTCATTCTGTTTACTTTAGGGCGGTGCACACCTGGGCGATCCGTGACCGCGCGGCAATCATGCACGATAGGGAGTCACCCATCACCGACGATCGGTGCCATTATTTTCTAGTTGCGCCGGGCGGATCGAGGGGTTGCCCGCCGCTATTCCGCCAGTGCGTCCAAACATGATAACGGCTAAAATAGCTGCGCGTCGTGTATTACAAAAAAAAAAAGGTACATGTACCTTTTTTCTGCGATTGCCTTGCAGTTGTATCCCATTAAAATCAATGGGGCAACGCAGCAATCGTCTGCACCGGCCCTTAAAGAGCGCAAAACTGCAGAGCTATCCAATAAAGTCAAGCACACCTCATGTTGTACAATGTAATTAATAAAATGACTCCAGGCACAAATTTTATTAACCCTTGCAGTGGGGCTACCAAACACTGCAAGGGTCACCTGCTCATGAAAGGAAAGGTGAGGAAAAAAGGTTTTCCCTTACCTGATCCTCAGAGCCAGCTGGTTCCTGGAACCGCCTCTTTTTTTGGGGGGGGCGGGGAGCTGAAAGTGGCTGGAGCTAAATTTAACTTGCGGTTGCTGAGAGCTCGTATGGCATTCCTTCTTCATCTGCTGCAAGTTACCAGATAATAGTGGAGATGACCAGAGGATGTTGGAAGGCTCCAGTCTGATGACAATCATATGCACATTTGTTACAAGAATTAAACAAATATTAATGAGACATTTGCCAATCGCGGATTCTCATGATGGGACGGCGTAGTGGTTAGCACCTGTGCTTGTGCGGGCTTCCTCCGGGTACTCTGGTTTCTTCCCACATTCCAAAGACATTCTGGAAGATTTATTGGCTCCTGTCTAAAATGTATGCATGTGAGATAGGCTCCTTAGATTGTAAGCTCCTTGAGGGCAGGGACTGATGTGAATGTGCAGTATGTAAAGCGCTCTGTAAATTGTTGGCGCTATATTAATACCATAAATAAATGATTCAGTCTTCACTACCTGTTATAATTAAATTAAGTTCTCTTTCTCGGCAGCTTATGACGAAACACCCCGGCAAACGCCTGGGCTGTGGACCAGAAGGGGAGCGAGACATAAAGGACCACGCATTCTTCCGATATATAGACTGGGAGAAGCTCGAGAGAAAAGAGATCCAACCGCCCTACAAGCCAAAGGCGGTAAGCTGTCCCCGCAGTACCATGCCTCTTTCTTCGTCAACCTTGTGCTGCCGTCTGTGCCGACCGCGCTCTGTTTTTGTGTGCTTGCGTATTTGTGGACACTGTGGTTGTGGTGCGTGTTTTATGTGTCATTGCGCTCTGTGTGTTCACTCTATGGCTCTGTGTGTGGTGGTGTGGTCAGTTTTGTGTATGTTTGCACACAGTACGTGTACATTGCGCATCGCATAGACTTTGTCTTAGTCATTAGGTTATAACAGCTGAAGGAAACTTCTTTTTTCAATTTCCTCAATCCTGGCCGAAGCTTTTCTTCCCAGCTAGAATAGTGCTGTCTCTTTAGTTTTTGTGAGCCCTAAAATTCTTTAAACAAAACATATGTATACAATGTGAACCAGAATTCCACAGGGTTTTGTATCCCACCCAGCAGATGTGGTACCTTTTTTAATTAATGGTTTTGTTTTAACATAAACCTGTGCCCAGACTATGCACACTAAATAATTTACATATTCTAAACAAGCACTGAAAGCACGTTAACACAATCCCTCATTCACCTCTGTAGCTAAAGCCATTGTGGAGAAATGCATCTTCAAATTTCACAACAGAGGCACTGAAATCTCAGCTATTTTATGTGGAAGCAGAATCTTGACCGCCTACCAGCCCTCTAATGTAAACACACAACAGATGCTGGAAACTTTTAGAAACCAACTGAAAACAGACTTCACACCACCGCACATGTATGAAGTAAACCGAGAACATAGAAAATAACTGTTTTCTGTCTACCCTATTCACCACATACATCTGCAGTGGTGTGCAGGATAACGCAGCTCAACAGACATGGTGCGAACAAGCCCTGAAGCAGGGGTAGGCAACCTCAGCACTCCAGCTGTGGTGAAACTGCAAATAATCCCATCATGCATCTGCCTCTGGGAGTCATGCCTGTGACTGTCAAACGCTTGTAATGCCTCATGGGACTTGTAGTTCCACAACAGATGATGTGGCGAGGCTGCCTAGCCCTGCTCTAAAGTCTTTGTTGTAATCTTTGAGGATGAATTACTTCACATTACATGCAGCTACAGAGATCAACGAGTGCTCATTTTAAAGCTTTTTTTTACTTCTTGCTAAGAATATGTAAATATTTTAATGTTTATAGTCAGATGCACGTCAAGTTCTTTTTGTTTGGACCCCACTTCCCTTCCCTCCTTTCTGCCTTTCCACCTTCCTAGTTACCTGATATATATATAAAGACACTGGACGTATAATAGCCTAGCCTTGGCAGTGGAATAAATCTTCTATTGTTTAAGCAGTAAGGTTTTATGACACCAGACTTCATGGCTTTGAGGGAGAACGTTTCAGACAATCAGTGATAGCATAGCAAGAAAAAAACTCCTGGAAATGTTAAAGAAGCTATCCCTGCACTGCAAGGGTTAAAAGAGAACTATGGCCTAAAAATTTTTTTTTATCCTTTCCAAAAAGGGGTTTTAAGGGTGCCCCCTAGTGGTGGTTATAGGCTCTGCACGTGTCACTTTGCTTATGCTGGGCAAGGCGACAGTGTCTCTGGAAAGGGCATCCCCGACCCCTATACTTACCGCAGCTCCATGGGCCACTAAAATCAGTTGTGTTGCTGAAGCTATCCCTGCACTGCAAGGGTTAAAAGAGAACTATGGCCTAAAAAAAATTTTTTACCCCATAGTTCTTTTTAGGATCACAAGAGGACATCTAATAATGTCCTCTGGTGACCCAAAACTCCGTATATAGCAGGCTATTGCCCACCATATACTGGGGGCGCAGAGCCGCGCTGCAGCCGGGATGGATGCCAACAATACTGTTGAGATCCACCCCGCTGGCTGATTGACAGCTGGTTCTGCCTCTCTAGAGCTGTGCATACCCCCTTCCCTGTCCTGTTCCTCCAGTCGGAAGAGGGGGGAATCCCTGCAGGGAGTGGTGACAGTCAGGCAGAGGATCGGGAAATCAGCGGTATGTGTTCCCTCACTTCCCGATCAGTAGAGCCGACCTGTGACAGCTTCAGTGTCACAGGTCGGCTTAAATTATGTGGAAGAGTGTTTTTCCCTCACCCCATAATTCTCCTTCAGGTGCTCATTTCATCTAGGATGTAAACTAAAAAACTTCATACTCACCTGATCCTTGAAGCCGGTTGACTCTTAGCCCGGTCCTTCCAGCCTCACTCACCCCCCAACACAACAGCGGTCTAAGCAACCTTAACATCCAATACACCGTGTATAGGATGTGAGGATGTTTCGGGACATACCATTGCTGCAGCAGAAGGCGAGATAGGCTGATTAAACCGGTCTAGGAGCCACCCAGCTCCAAAGTTTGGGTGAGTATAACTTTTATTTTGCACCCTAGATGAAAACAAGCACTTAACCCTCATATTGCAGGGGTAGCTCCACTGCAAGGGTTAGGAATAATTCTTCCTGCAGTTCTTCTTTAACTCCATTCAGTTAGGATTTAAGGCATTCTCTGAGTTTTTATTAGTGGTATTCCCTGAATAAAATAAAAAGAAAACAAAATGTCTTTATACTTAATAAAGTAAAGTGAGGGGAGCCATAGCAATAAGTCGGCATTCTCCAATCTTACAGTGAAACCGAAATGTAGTTACTGCATTCCTTTCCAAAAAGGGGCTTTAAGTGTGCCCCCTAGTGGTGGTTATAGGCTCTGCACGTGTCACTTTGCTTATGCTGGGCAAGGCGACAGTGTCTCTGGAAAGGGCATCCCCGACCCCTATACTTACCGCAGCTCCATGGGCCACTAAAATCAGTTGTGTTGGTGACCCATCGGAGTGGTGACGCCATTGCTCCGGTCATGTGACAGTGCTTGGTTCTAGCGATTAGTTGCTAGCAATGGGCACTGTCGCATTGGAGCTGGTAATGCCGCCAGATCCAGAGGAGCAAGGAGCTGCGAGGAAGCACTTGTAAGGTAAGTATATGGGGTTTAGGGAGGTGCCCTTTCTAGAAACATGGTCAGCTTGCTCTGCGTGCAAAAGTTAACAGTGTCTCTTTAAGAAATATTAAATCCTATACAATAAAAAACTGGTGAAGAGAAACCTGGAAGTGTTGCCTTTTTAAAGAGAACCTGTCACTAAGCAAAGTACCTGTGGGTGAAGCAACAGATGAAACCTGACTTCCAAAGCAGCGGCTTCACTACTGTGTTTGACAGCCAGAGAATGACAGCTTCTGCATGGTGCTTGCCACACAGGTATTTTGCTTTGTGACGTATTCCCTTTAAAATGGCCAGTTGAAAAACCGATCGCAAGAGGCAACCGAGGAATGATCATCCTGTGGTTAGTTTTCCTCCGTGATTTTCAGCATTTGAAGGTCTAGGGAACGCTGGCATGGAGGGTGAGGAGGAGGAGAGGTCACATGACCGTGTATACCCCTCCCCCCGGACTCGTGTTTGCCTTTCTGTGACCTATTTTAGTGTGAGCAGGAGAAGCTGAGGCATTCTGACAGTTTACAAGACAGCAGCAGTCTGAATAATTCAATCTTTGTAGTTTGCAGTTACATTTATTAAAAATGCACCATCTGTTTTTGCTGCTTCTTTCTGAAAGGTATACGCTGCAGAGCGTTATGCATTTATTACATAATGCCCCAGCATACGGCTTGCGGTGTTAATCACATAAATGGCTGCGGAAAAAAGAAAAAGCATGCTCACGTTTTAAAATAGAAATGAGGATCTAAGAATGTAAAGCCTCGCTATACCAGTTATATCAAAATCTAACCTATCTAAAGACTCGTTCACCCAGCACACAGCTTGCAATTTTAATCGACACAGGTTCAATGCAGGAGCACTTAGAAAATAATTGTTCATTGTCCCTATTCAAATCCATACATGTGGGGTAGGGATACACCGATATCGGTATTTCGGTTACAAGTACCAATATTTTTTATTCGGTACTCGTCGATACCGGAAGTCCCATTAAGGGAACCAGGCAGCATGTAATGACTCGCCACTAGGCTTCCCAATTAGCAGGGAAGCTGTCCCCATGCTTCTCGTCACTAGGTGATGAAGCATGGAGCTGGCTTTCTGTCCAATCAGGAAGCCGGGCGCAGTGTAATGATGCGGTGCCCAGCTTCCTGATTGGCCAGGAAGCTGGCTCCATGCTCCCTCGTCATGAGGTGATGAGGGAGCATGAAGCCGGCTTCCCAGCCAATCAGTAAGCCGGGCAAAGTGACAAGGGAGCATGGAGCTGACTTCCCGGCCAATCAGGAAGCCGGGCAACGTGTAATGACTTGCTGCCCGGCTTCCTAATACTAGAAGTATCGGGCTAGACATCGGAGCATTTGGACGAGTACTCGCCCAAATACTCGGCATCGGCACCACTACTGATACTAGTATCGGTATCGGTGCATCCTTAATGTGCGGTGGTTTTGCATCAAAATTCCGTATGTCTGTTAAGTAGAAGTGGAACTGTAGTCAGTCTATAGACATTCAATTCTTTACAATTTTGTCTTAACAAGCAGTAAATGAGCTTTAAAAGCGGTCACTGGACTTTGTAGCTGCAGGCACCATGGGGTAATTAATCACCATAATTGTCAGCAGAATTTCAGCAGCTCTACGCCTCCTTCAAGCAGTGACTATGTCAGCCTGCCAACCTTCTGTTCTTAAATATAGCAACGAGGGAATGCAAAGGAAGAGACCCGACTGCTGTGAACTTTGAGAATATATTGCCCCACAGTGCCCGCAGCTACAGACATCAGTGAGGGCTTGTTTACTGCTTGGTAGAAGTATGTACATATTTGAATGTCCATAGCCTGGCCACAGTTCTTTAAGCTTTTGGCACTCGACGGTACCGATACCGGTACTTCCGGTAGCATAGAGCCAGCATCCTGGGCAATCAAGGAGCCAGGCGGCGTGTCACTACCCACCACCCGGCTTCTTGATTGCCTGGGAAGCCGACTCCATTCTGTTTGGCCGGCTCGATGCAGATTGGCCAGGAAGCCGGCTTCCCAGCCAATCGGCGCCGAGGCCGGCCAAACAGATCTGATAATATGGTGACACAACCTCCACCGTGCAGACACCTCATTCCCCTCACATCGAACCTTAGAAGCAGTCATTACCGTACCACAGATGTCCCTCGACCAGCTGGGCAGACACCGCTCTCCAAGCTCTCCCGGATCTGCCCGCGTGATCGGCCCTCAGGCTGCTACTGCGCATGCGCAGACTGCCCAGCGATCTTCTCATTCAGAAATCCTCTAACAGCATCAAGCAGGTGGTGCTGGCGCTGTGCACACAGGAGACGTGAGCAGATCCGGGAGAGCTTGGAGAGCGGTGTCTGCCTAGCTGGCCGAGGAACTGGTACGGTAATGACTGCTGCTGATGATCCATGTGAGGGGAATGATTTGTCTGCAGGGTGGAGTTTGTGTCGCCATATTATCAGATCTGTTTGGCCGGCTCGATGCTGATTGGCTGGGAAGACGGCTTCCTGGTTCCATGTTCCCTCGCGGAACTGCCGGTCAGAGGAAATCTCCCTCTGAGCAGAGGTTCCGGTATTGGGAAAGGTACCGGAGCATTTGGGCGAGTACGAATACAGAAAGCCTGAGGAACCAAAGTGTCAGTTTTAGGAAGATTCTCAGAGCCACTTATTGGCCGCTGACCTACCTTGGAAGTTTGAACATCTCAGTTAGTGATAACCAAGCATAGAGAGAGGAACTTGTACAGAGCAGAAAACAATACCCTTTCTTCCATTAGACTGTGTTTCATTAAAGCTGCACTCCAGGCAAACATCTAATTCCACAGTTGAACTGCAAATATGGGAGCAGTTCTGCTTGCCTAAGGATCTGTATTTCTGCCGATCCAGTCCTGAGATTTGCACAGTATGGCAGACAACACAGCCAGGCTGGTGACCTGATATTTTTTCTACTGCAGTAATACAATATAACCCAGTCTTCTCACTGCCCTAGGCTACGATTGGACAATGAAGGAGCATCAGTAGACTGATGAGCTTGGCCTTTTCCTCTGGTCGCCATGTTCCTTGTCCATATATCTCCATGCAGTACACCTGATTAGTTCTTAGTTCTGCCCCTTCCTTTCCCATTTTTAAAGAAGAACTGCAGGATTTAGTAAAATTGAACCTTGCAGTGGGGCTACCCCGCACGGCAAGGGTTAGTTGCTCATTTTGGTCTACAGGTGGTATGTCCCGGCAGTGGTATTTCCCTCGGCGTTCTCATGTCTAATAGACCTGCATTAGACGTGATGACGTCACGTATCCTTAGACCACCAGCGCCCGGGGAGGAAGAGGCACTGAGGGCCAGGCGGGACTGAGGATCAGATGAGTATATCTGCTTAATTTCCATCCATGGACCAAAAAAAAAAAAAAAAAACACTTAACCCTTGCAATGATGGGGTAGCCCCACTGTTAGGGTTAATTTTAATAAATCCTGGAGTTCTTTAATTTAAACTTCTTTAATTATCTTGTGCAGGGAACTATAAGAGGCTGGTACCAAGTCAACTTTCTGTGCTTACACTAATTACATTTAAATGGCATTGTTCATGAATATGCAATTGTGATAATCGGAGGTGTTTTTATATCTGCCTAGAGTCGAGCTTTAATGAAAGAGAAGCCAATATTACACACATTAATGTATGTAATATGTAACTCTTTCCAACATTTACTTTGCACATATTAGGTGAATAAGCCTACATCTAAAGCCAATGTCAATCATAGTGAAACATTAAGCTGTTTTTGGGTAGAGACAACTATTGAAAAGAGGGAGGACTAAGGTTTGGAGCCTTGAAGCAAACTCGCAGTGACATTCCCCTGTGTATTCATTACACATGTGCTCTCGCTGCAAATTCCTTCCAGGTCCATTTAGCACCTTCTGGTGTGCGCAGAATGTCTGGGACAGTTTGTCACAAATGTGCAACTCACACAAAAGGAAGAGGTGGAGCTCCACGGCCGGGTGCTAATGACACTTAAATGGGTCATAGCTCATAGCTTAGTTGTAACTCACAAAAATATTGCTGGGATAGGATTCCAGTGCTTGAATTAAAGTAACCCTTTGTTTACTAAACCAGTAAAAAGTAGCATCCAGAGTGCAATGAAGACGCATTCAGTTCCCTGTACATGCCTATGTCCAGTGAGTTCCCAAACTTTTGAGGAGAAAGTCCCTTCCATCCCATTTCTTTGTTGTTAAAGTGATGGGCGTTAATATGGGGTTGCAGGAGCGGGTTGGCCAACCTTCGAAACTCTCTGCAAAAGTTAGGTTTAGCATAAAAGCGTGCCTCTGGATTAGGGACCAGGGTGCTGTATATGCAGGAAAAAGCTGTGTATAGCCATCTTGGTGTGCCTGTATTGACTACACTGGTATAGCAATGGTCAGATTTGCTTTGAGCATGTTATAATAGTTGGCAATCAGCTGCTAAAATGGAATTTTTTTCCCAAGTACAGTTCAAAAGGAAAACACCCAAGCCCTGTTATCATAAAACTCTGCACGGACACTATTCACTGAAACCAACAGGCACGACGTCTGCTGTGTACAGAAGGGACTTCTGAGCGCAGGTTGATGCAAGTAGCTGTAACGAGTACTATAGGCTTGTAGTACCTTGTATTGGCAGTGTCCGTGCACTATATACAAAGGTTCAATGAACAGTGTAGCTCCTAAACTGTGCTGAACCGAGCATCATGTTGATAGGGGTTGAATACTCCTCAGATGCCAGTATAGACTAAGCATATGAATGGCAATTCATTACAACCTCCCCAACCATTTTATGCACTTAGTGAGTCTGTCACTTGTGAAATATCTCATTCAAGTATCCAGTTTATTCCTCCAAAATTACATTTTTAATATTCTTTATGTGCCACAAAAGGCTTTCTTTTTAGCATTTTACTCTTTCCACAGAAATTTGGCCTGACCCTCAGCTGAGAGCATGCCCTACCTTAAAGCTGGCCATACACTATACATTCTGATTGTACATTCTCCTTTAGATTTACCAAAACTATATATTATACGGACAAACCTAAACAATCTAAGTTTAGTTTAGTTTAGATTTAAAGGACATTGTACAGTCAGATAGTATAGGGTATCGTCCGCTTAGGGGCACGTATACATGGAAGTCTTTGTCAAGTTGCACAGTAACCACTACATGGAACTCTGTGCAGATTGCCTAATGTGAGGATAGCATCATTTGTGCACATGAAATATATTGACAAGCACCGGAGGCCGCCAAACGCATTACAACTTAATTATACAATACCTTAAAATCTTCCAACATATTGAGTGCAAGGGCCTGACTAATTGATTGATTGGATTGTTTAGGTAGGTCCTCATATTACATGGTTTTGGTTGATCTAAAGTTGCACAGAGATTGTATAACCAGATTGTAATGTGAATGCTGAGCCTTAGCATCCATCTTCTGTGTACAAATGATGAGCTCCACTTGGCGAACTTTGTGCTTTATTCCTGCTGCTGTACTGTGCTCTGCCAGATACTGCATAGATCAAGTCATATAGGTGGTACCCATGTGTAATAAGATCGTTGCTAGATATTTTTTTGTTACAGAGCTGCAAAGTGATCCACCAATGTGCTCTCAAACAAGCTTATTGGAGGATCATGTGCTAAAAAATTGTGGCAAGCAGCAGCTTTCCCACAATTGTACGTGCACCCTCTTAGTATCACACAAGGTATCATTGTATGTATAGCCTATCACTGAACCACATCCAGAGTTGCATCTAGGCCTGCTGCAGGTTCTTTTACCCATTGTTCCTAGTGGAGAGAGGTAATTTTAGGCTCTGGGACAAGATAAGAGCATGGCTCCATGATGGCTTAAACCAAACTGTCCGACCCAAGATTGTCACCCTGCTAGTGAAAGAATAAAGCCCCAATTGTTCCCCAGCGTTCTTCATGGAAGTAGTGAGTGATCAGGGTAGCATCTAATAAGGACTTATAAGCATTACATTTAAAAACTTCCCCTGCTGTTTTAATTGCAGAAGTGCTAAATTTTCAGAGCCTATAACCTCTAATAGTGTAAATAAATGTTTTTTGTAAGGAGTAGTTAGGCGTTACCAACATGCAAGAGGCTCTCCAGAAAAGAGATGAATTCTATCCCCTTAAAGTGGTCGACCACTGAGATAAAACCTTTATTAGAAGAGGTGCTTTCACAGATAGCTTTGAGTCTCCATGGAAGTACTTTCCTTTGCAACTATCAACAAGTCATGCTGATCACATTGTACTTCACAGACTGAAGAGCCTCTTTGAAGAGCTACCTCTTAGAATACTTAGAAATAGTTTACCTCTTGCCTGTGGAACTATTTTGAGAACAGTTGTAGCTGTGATCAATCTGCATTCCATTACCAGAGTAATTACTTTACTGGGAACACTAGATTCATTAATAGACTTGGAATACCCGTTATTATCGTGTTTAAAAAACCTTTTCACCCAAAACAATATTTCAGTGTTAAGTTTAAAGACCACCAATGTGATCCTAGTGTCAGGAACAAGCTCTCCATGTTGCAGTTATGGGTTTGACCCAAACTGGGGCTCCCATTTTGAAGTTCAGCATTGGTGTCACACTCTTGCTACTGAATTTCCCTTGTTATAGAATAGAAGAATAGGGAATCATGAAAAAAACAACGTATGTTGCATTGTTGTAATGTGCTCTGTTGAGGTTTGGAGATTGCATCACCAGAATCCTCAAAAGATACAATCAACCCAGAAAACAATTACCGTATATACTCGAGTATAAGCCGTCCCGAATATATCTGAAATGTAGGGATGTTCAGATACCAAGTACTGTACTTAGTACCAGTACAGATACTATTCCAGCTCCAAGACTAGACTATAGATAAATTTAAAAGTTGCAGGAACCGATCGTCTTCCAGTGAGTATGAGAGCAGGGATTTAAATGGCGTTTGAGTCCCTGACTCCTCCCACAAATACAGGCTAATAAATTAGCCTTCATTAAATATAAATCTATATATAAAATATAGGATGCACCTATACCTTTTTTTTAGACCAAGTACAAGTACTTGTCCAAGTCCTCACAGATACCAATTACTGATACATCTCTGTTTAGGGTCATGTGACAGTTTTTTCTAAAACGATACAGACTAATGATTTCAGGATAGTGGTTGAGCGCCAGGGCCAGGTCCCAGCTCTGACCGTGGTAGTTCTCGTGAAAATGCCAAGTTTCGGCACTGGTATCTGAACATCCCTCTGAAATGTAAGATTTATCTAATACATTAATAGAGAAGTAGGTTTTTATGGCTGGATCTATATCCTTAGCCAAGAAAGCACAAAATCCTCCTTCAGGTCAGAAGCGACCAGTAGCAGCCCCAACAAAGCTATTTTTCATTTTCTTGATGGAAGTAGAAAAAAAATGATTTTAAGATGGTTGTTTGTAGTTGAACTGTAGCGTCCATAAGCAGTTGAACCAAATCGTAAGTATACTCAAACAGCAGCAAACCCTTCTGATTCTGTCCACCATGGAGATCCATTCTCCTGGAGGAATGTTCAGACTTGGTTCTTCTTAAAGTCTCATTCACCTGGTCAGTCCATCAACCTGTCTTCATTGTTTTTGTCACAGAAATGTGTGATGAAACATCATTACCATTGGGTGCTACTGTTTAAAGAAAGAAGAAAAAGAAGTAAGTTTCACAAATTAGCCAATCGGATACCAGCTTTCAGTTAACAGTTTCCATTGTTGTAAACGGTTTGTGAGAGCTGGGAAAGGATTTGTTGTTGTAGGGTACAATTCCACTTTTTTTTTAATGTAAAATAAAATCCCTGGCGTACCAATAATCTAGGTCCACCAGTTAAGAAGTTCTCTAGCTAACAATCTGGGTAGATCAGTTGTTTTATTTGCGGCATAAATTAAAATCTGCCATTCCCACCATTTGTTAGCAGCTGTTGGGCCCTGAAGTTTGAAGTTTTTAACTTTTCTGTGACTGTCTAGCCCTGAATCACACCATGTCACACGTCCTTTTTCAATCCCTGTCTTTTATGTTGTCTCCGTGTTCTGTTCATGTCTACGCTGCTTTCAATGTAAGGGAGTCTGAATGGCTTCAGATTAGAAGGTCATCATTTGAAGAAAAAAACAAATCAAATTTCCAGGGGCACATTCATTACAATGCTTTTTGATATTGTACTTATTTTATGTGCATTTTTGGCATGCATTACTTGCCTTGCTCTTGGGTCCTTTTTTGTTTCTAGGTATTATTAGGACAAAGATCAAAGTCCAAATCCTTCCGAGCTCTTTCATTACATTGCGTGTTGAGTTTGTGCTTCAGATCTTTGCTTTTAGGCATTTCTGCCTGCACTACTATACTTAAGGTATATCTAAAGCACAACATTTTATTTCCAGTTTTGGAAAGATTTGGGTTCTATTTTTGTCTGTTTCCCTGCTGGGGAAATGCGTACTCTTGATTTGCTTCACCGACTAGTGACATCAGTACTGAAAGTGATGGCAAATCCAAAATTTTGAGTTGTCATCAGAATAAAAGCTTTCCAGTATGGAAACTTGTTCAGGTGACAATTGTGCAACAGGGAATTTCTCTCACATTTTTTTTTTCTCAGGATGAAAATTTCTTTGTTTATCAGTTTCCAAATAAAGAGCTGTCCCAGGCAGTCCATGTTGCCTTATAGAAAGCTTTGACAGCAGTCTTGAACTGAAGAGTGAACAATGTTTGCTATGGGGCAGCACAGACTGTCGGAGTTTGTTCTTTTGTCCGTTGTGTAAGGGTTTACCTTGAACATCCATTTAATTTGTATGCAATCAGATGGGTCCTTCTACTACCTAGGGGTTAATAAATATATATTAGATTGTACAATCCAAGCATAACCTGACAAGTGTAAGGTGTACAGAGGCCGTTTAACACTTGATGGAAAAAGTTTGTTTTGCATGAACATAGAAATTGGCTGTAGACCATCCACACGCAGTGCTTGATGTGGCATCCTGGGTGGAGAAAGTTCTAATCCACTTTTCATCTGAAGCCATTAAATAATATCCTTCCCCACTCTTTGTGTTTCAAGTACCTCTCCTTCCTTCAGACTTCCTTTCTTCCACAATTTTTTTGTTTGTTTGTTTTTTTTTTAATTTAATTATTATTATTTTTTTTTTTTACATTTCCCATGGTTTGTTTTTCTTCCCCCCTCCTTCCATAGTGCGGCCGAAATGCTGAGAACTTCGACAAGTTTTTCACCCGCCATCCACCAGTGCTAACGCCACCTGACCAGGAGGTCATCAGGAACCTCGACCAATCAGAATTTGAAGGATTTTCCTTCATTAATCCTGAGTTTGTACAACTAGAGATAAAAGACTGATGAAATGGTTGCCTGTGTTTCCCCTGGGTACCTACAACTCTCGGCTGTCCCACCGTAATCTTCCCTAGGTTGGCCTGGCCACACTGCTTGTCCCACCAAACCCCTTTACTTTGCGTTACTATAGCAGCCACCTTACGAAGTACTGTATGTCTGATCCAGCGTGCGTGACTAGGCCTCACTGTGTGTACAGAAGCCTGTTGTCTGTGTCTTGTGTGTTCATCAGTAAGCCAAAAGACAGAGGCTACCATGGTGGAGTTTTTGAAGGGATGGCTCTTCTTTTTACCCTTAGCAACCTAGCACATTGATCCAATTAATTCTCCCATGCTGCACTAGAAACATATAAGAAACACTGGGGGTATCGAGAAAAGTTTTTCCTTCACACTCATGTGGAGGCCTGAAGTGTGCACAAAGCTCTTGGGCGCATAGACTAAGTAGGACCTGAACACTTGCGGCTAGCAATGTAAGCCGATTTCCCCTAGGCACAAGAGGACTGTGAATTTTTTGGACAAGCAAGTTACCTACTATTTGTATATCTATATGTTGTAGCATTTGTTTTCCTGTCAAGTCCAAAGGATACAACAAGTATGGGTTCTACTCCTCATCTGAAACCTGTGAATTTATTTAACATTGAGATCAGATGTGACTTTGCAGTGCCCTAAGCATGTCATTGCTGGTTGGCTTAAAAAGAACCTTTTGACTAGTCTATGGACATTCAAATACGCATATATTCTTAACAAGCTTTAATTTAAGCCCTCATTGACCTCTTTAGCTGCAGGCAATATGGTGAAGTGCATTCTCATGTATCACTAGAGTCATGCAGACAGCTTAGCTCCCCCTCCCAGCACTTACTCAGTAGCCTTCTTATTTCTAATGCAAATTTGTAGGCCAGTTTTCGGGGGGGGAGGAGTATGGTGCACTGAACTGCTGAGTTACTACTGGAAGGGGGGAGCTGATACAGCTAGGAGGGGAAGCTGAGCTGCATAGTCACTAGTGGGAGTGGGGTAGCTGAGCTGCCATAAGAAGGATTGGAAAACATTAGTGCTGCTGCCCTGGAATTTAAGGATTAATTGCTTCACACTACCTGCAGCTACAATGAGGGCTTGTTTTAAAGCATATTTCATGCTTGTTAAGAATATCTAAATAACTGAAATGTCTATATCCTTGTCACAGGTTAATATATGAAGTTTACCTTTGTTAGAAAAATGGGGTCTGCCATTGTTGCTTAAAAATGCGAGCTGCCTAGCTTTATTGCTGATTTTTTTTGGCTGTAGTATGCTTTGAGTCACTGATCGAGATTAAAGCAGAACTACACCCTCCTAGTCAAGGAAGACGCCATCTTAGCCTTTATTTGGATTGAAGTTTCCATGGTGCTGCACATGCGATCAGCTTTGACACCAGCCATTTGAAGGCTTGAAAGATTAGGAGGTGAAATAAGCACACTGGCAGCCATGACAGTTGGTATACCTTAAAAGTAACTGTTTTGGGAGACATTAAATTGGTGGGTAAAGTTCCTTTTTTAAATGTACATATGAGGAAAGTAGCATTGTCATAGCAAAACATGGGGAGCTTACTTGGACTGATGACAACAGCAGTTTGGCTTGGCATCTCACAACTGTATAAGGAGTGTGTATGATTAGGGCACATCAGACAACAGTGGAAATACAGCTGGAACCTTCCTCTAGAAAAGTGCAAAACAGTATAGCAATTCTATCTAAAAGTGCTGCAAGCATCATAAAGGGTCACATTATATTGTCAAAACCCATCTTCAGGCAAACCAAAATACTACCATTGCATTGGGGTTACCCACCCTCATCACTGCAGGGGTTAACTGCCCGTTGATGCCTAGGGGGACCAGAGTGGAGCTCTTTTATTTAATTGATCCCTGCTCTTTCAGGGAGGAGTCAGCACTCGCCTTTCTCCTCTCCACTTCGGCTGTTGGAATGTCTCTTGGCATCCTCACGTCTAATGCAGGTCTATAGAACCTACATTAGACATGACGATTTCAGTGGTCCTTAGTCCTTAGACTGACAGAGCAAAGGAGAAAAGAGCCTGCTGGGACCAGTCTAGTAGCCTGGAGGGAGCCAGCAGGTACAGGGATTAGTGAGTAAAATAGCTTCCTCTTGTTCCCTAGACATAAAGAAGCACTTAACTGTTTGCATTGTGTAGGTAGCGCCACTGCAAGGGTAGTTTTTTATTTGGCCGGAGATGGGCTTTAACATTCTAAAAGAACTTCAATTATTTCATACAAAATGTTTTATTGTCTCCATTCCTCTGATCATCGGGCATGTGAAAATTTTAATTTTAAGTCCAGTTTGTATTGCTGCTCTTCTTTCTGATTATGTCTTAGCTAACAGATCTGATCTAAGAGAAAAGAAAGCACTCGGCACCCATGATGCAACGGAGGCTTTGTTGACACTCTGAGCTTTGGTGGCTATCAGCATGTTCTAGTAAAGGCAAGATTAACAAAGATACATAGATTCTAGGGGTACTAGTCATCAAAATTGCGTATTTGCTTTCCTGTCTCTTTTTCAATTAGGTTGGAATATTTACAAAGCATAGCCCTCCCAGTGTCTCTGTGTATTATAGAATTGGGATTTCCCAGGTTGCACTGCTCCAAATTCCTGTCCTCTGTAAGCCACAGCTGTGTTTAATCCCATGAGACTGCCAATTCCCTTCTGATATCTAAAGCTCTTTCCTCCTTTTTTTTTTTTTTTTTGCTATATGTTTTTTTTTTCTGAGTTACCCGGCACTCCACGTTCATATTTCCAAATGGGCCAAAACATATCGATGTCAGAGAATCCAGCAGATGCTCGTGTGTGCTAGACTCCCATCATCATCGTCATTTCTGCATGAGTGAAGGAGATAATGCACTAGCACAGCGAGTGCCCCAGGCTCCACTACAAATTGGCCATTCCGCATGTAGCCTTAGCCAAGCATTAACTCATTACCCTCTTGACGATCTGGGCTTACAACGGAGGGGAGCTTCTCTAGAAGCTGCTTTTCTGTGCCTTCCAGTTGGACTGGGAAATGCTTGATTGGGGTAGGTACGCCTGGTTTTACTGGGGAGTTGCCTGTCAAGAACTGCAGCCATACCAGCTTATTCAGTAGTACAAAGCACAAGATCTAAACCTGATCACCAAAATGTCACATAAGTTCCAACATTATATTTTAATGAAAGCTGAAGGTTTAAAAATATTGGAAACAAGTCTTAAGATTACATGAATTTCTGGTGATCCTGCCAGCCTATTGTGGCCCTTCCTGGGGTGACAGCTGTCTCGGTGGTGTGCCCGCATTGTTACCCTATCAGATGTACCCTTCATGGAGATTGCTAGTGGGTATCCTGTATTGCAGGAAAGTAGTTGTCATCATGATTGACATAAACAGAATAGCACATGTGATATTTAAGGATATTATAACATGGTGAGCACTTTAAAGGAGAACTATTGGGTTAAGGCTTTTCCCCATAGTTCTCCTAAGGGTAATGGGAGGACACAAACTAGCGTCCTCACGTCACCCTAAGCTCAGTATACCGCGAGCTACAGCTCGCGGTATACTGAGACGCCGCAGCCGGAACGGATCCCGACAATTCTGTCTGTATCCACCCAGCTGCGTGAGAGTCCTTGACCGTTCATTTTTTGTCTAGCAGCACGTTCCTGCTGGTGGTGCTGTAACCCAGCGATTAAACTCTCCACTGTGTCCCTCAATGAACATAGAGAAAGGGATTCTATGAGGGGTATAAAAAAAACTATTTTCTTTTACATTCATTGAAGGACATAGCGGAGATCCTGACCATTCGTTTTTCACCTAGTGTCCTATTTCTGCCGGTGGTGCTATAACCCAATGGTCAAGATCTCAACTGTGTCCCTCAATGAACTCAGAGAAAAGGATTTCATAGTGAGTACAAGGTGCTATTTTACATTCATTGAAGAACACGTTTGAGATCTTGACTGTTGGGTTATAACGCCACCTGCAGGAGTAGGACACCAAGTTAAACACTTACCAGTCAAGATCTTTGCTGTGCCCTTCGATGAATGCATAGAATTGGATTTTTTAGCAATTTTTTTTTAAATGCTAGGTTTTATGAAAAAAATAAGATGTTTAATATGTAGTGCTTTAACAATCTAAATGCCATTCAGTTAAAGTTCACATCTAGTTTAACTAGGGATGCACCGATACCGTTTTTTCGGTTCCGAGTACCGATATTTTTTTTTCGGTACTCGCTGATACCAATACCGGAAGTCCCATTAAGGAAGCCAGGCCGCATATAATGACTTGCCACCTGGCTTCCTGATTAGCCGGGCGGTGCGTAAAGACTCGCCACCCGGCTTCCCGATTAGCAGGAAAGCCGACTCCATGCTCCCTCTTCACCAAGTGATGAGAAAGCATGGAGCCAGCTTTCTGGCCAATCAGGAAGCCGGGTGCCGTGTTATGACGCGGCGCCAGGCTTCCTGATTGGCCAGGAAGCTGGCTCCATGCTCCCTCGTCACCAGGTGACGAGGGAACATAAAGCCGGCTTTCTGGCCAATCAGAAAGCTGGGGAGACGGGTAATGACAAGCTGCCCGGCTTCTTGATTGGCCGAGAAGCTGTCTCCATGCTCCCTCGTTACTTGTGACGAGATTTTGATTCGCTGGCTTCCCGGGCCAATAAGGAAGCCGGGCAGCGTGTAATGACTCGCTGCCTGGCTTCCTGATACCAGAAGCTCAGGTATCGGGCCAGGCACCTGAGCATTTGTACGAGTACTTGCCCAAATACTCGGCACCGGTATTAGTATCGGTGCATCCCTAATTTTAACCCTAAATTTAAGAAAATGACGTTTATAAATGTTACAATATGGCAGGGGCGTCCCGAGGCTGGGTGACACCCGGAGCAGTAACCGAGTGTCACCCCGCCGAGACGTCACTGCGCATGACGTCAGTATTCTGATACCTGCCGGCGGCCATCTTGGTGATGGACGCCAGCAGAGATAGGAGGGAACAGTCACCCGGCGGGATGAGGTATGCCGCCGGGTCCCCTCCTCTCTCCTGATACTGTCGGGCGTTCGGTCCATGACCGAGCGCCCGACTTTTCAGAGGGGGGGGTGACACCAAAATGACTGTGGGTAATTTTGGTGTCACCCGGGTGTGGGCTGCACCCCCCTGTGACGCCACTGACTATGGGAAAGTCCTCCTAATACCGTTCACAGCTCAGTGTGTCATGTGCAGGAGCTGCAGTATTGCAGAGGGGCAACATTGTTTTACTTTGTTGTGCATTCTGTTGGTCAGCAGCATCAGTGCAGCCATTTCTTATGTGTGACTTTTCATTTTATTTATCTTCTGTCCTGAAACTTACTTTGTCCATGAACATCATTAAATTAAATACATCATTAAAATTTACACTTTTCATGAATCAGTAGGACGTCTGCCCTGTAACTTCTACCTTGTCCATGAACCTCGTTAAATTAAACATCATTAAAATGTACACTTATCATGAATCAGCAGGGCGCCCCTCAGAATTACCATGTCATTACTGTAAAGCCCTGCTGAACTTTAAATCCACTGAATATATTTTTGGTTCATCGAAACAAAAGTCTTACTGTTGATTTTCTTTAGAAAGCTGCCACATCCTGAGTAGAAAAGCCGGTCCCCAGCCAGCATGTGTCTCTGTATAGAAGCAGTGGTCTCTGCAGAGGTCTGATACAACCCCCTGCTGAGTCAGAGCTGAGCTCTCCCATCTGTAGCATTAACTTTTTCACCATGAAAACAAAAACTACTCCCAAGCAATCAAAAGACAGTGCTGCTCCAGGTCTGTCCACATTCATTGTGTGCCAGCCCATCACGTGTTTGGTCAGTATGTAATGAAAAAAAGGATAGCGGCATTCAAGGAAAACGTCTAATTTTGCACAGACATGGGCCTAATCCTAGAGACTGATTAAGCGCATGTCGTAATAAAACCTGTTGGAGAAGCTTTCCTGGAATGCATAATACTTCACGATAAAGAAGAAGCTGCATACTATATTGGGATGCCACTATCCTTTCTTTTCATTGTTCCTCCTCCCGAGCACATAGGCATCAAATCACATGATCTTTGGCAACAGGGAGCTTTGTGGTTGCTTCACAACATTAAAGACTGCATAGAGACAGTTGTTTTCAATCACCTTGCAGTGAAATAGAGTCCCACAGATGATGCATGGGTTTGCACAATATTAATAGGCACTGATAAGATTTACAGTAATATGTTCACCAACAATTGCCTTTGTTAAACCCAATTTACTGAAAACAGTCCATGAAATGTTAGGTTTAGTGGCCCTTTACCTGATCTAAGACATTAACAGTTTGGGATGTACATCTGTATTGCCCTTTACCATGTCTTTTCCAATAAGCCAGTGTGATTGCAGATCTTGACAGGTGTTTCCCTTGCACTTCAGGCTTACCTTCAAAATCTAATAAGTCTCTAACTCTTCCAAAGAGGAAGGGGAAGTAAAACACTCCATCTGAACAAGGACGTGAAGAGGCTGGATAGGATTCCAGCAATCGCCTTTTTATGTCATCACAATGACAGGTGTCACAACTTGCCCAGGAGATGTCTGGTGATCAATGATGGCATGCTTGACAGGACCGGGGTTTTTCTTACTCAATCCTGAGACTGCCAGTAGAAGTATAACAGAAATACCAACTTGAAGCAGCCCTTTCCATTCTGGCATCATGGCAAAAAGGTAGCTTGGTTAAAGTGTGTCTCAGCAAATTATATATATATAGATCTATATATATTCACACACACACATACATACAGTATATGCAAGTCATGCACATTTACTCATGTTTTGTCTTCACAAGAACACTGCAACTCAGAATAATATCTGTTGATCCCTTTCCAAATCCGTTGTAACTTCCTGTAGGGAGCTAGCAGTGCTGCTTCTGGTCCACTGAGATCCCAAGCAGTGCTCTACCCTGTTGGACAACAGAACACCTTCCCTCCCCTCGTATGTACTAGGCAACACTGTTTGCAATTTTAGTGCAGCAGAGACAGTGTGTTGTCAGCCCAAACAGGAAGTTAGGAGCTCACTGGATTCCTGGCAGGTTCATCAGGCATTTGTCTGCACTGACAGAGTTTTTAAAGAGACAAAGGCATGGGGAAATGTGCGTGTATTTCAAAGGTGTACTGAATTTTTCACTTTAAATGTCTTGAAGCCCCCCAGAGCCTCTACACACCTATTATTGCTCTTGCTAGAGCACCAAAATGATGATTGTGCTTCTTAAAGCTGAGCGCTGCATTTTTGACCCATAAGCCTGATATGTAGGCTCAGTAACCAGCAGTCAGGCATTAGAGGGGGTGGGAAGGCCAACCCTCGACTTCAGGAAGTAAAAAGGCTCTGTAGTTTTGGGGGTGTTGGCCATTTAAAAGGGTGCATGCAGTCTGCTAAGGTCCTGGGTGTGTAAACCCAGTCCCAGTGCAGCAGTAGTTTATAATGAACCAAGTATCCCCCATCTACTTTGCATCTATTTTTGGGGTGCTGCGTACATTTAAACTCTTCCTCCTGCTCTTGTAACTGGCTGCATACCTCTCTATCTGCACAGAGCCTGAGATCATATATGAGATTTCATACAACACAGGGATCCAGAGGGTATTTATTCAGAATCTACAACTTGGCACCCAATGGTGTGACATGTATCAGCAGCACCGGCATGGCCTGGGCCAAAATTAGGAATGACTTGTTCTACACTGTGTGTTGCCTGAGTTTAGGTCTGCTTTACCAAGGCTGAAATCTCAATTAAAATATATGTACAGTCTAAAATACAGTGTAAAGGACAGCTGTACCAATACATAAACTAAACTATTGTTAAATCCACACTCACCGCCCAAGCTAAACTGCATTACACTGCACCCCCGGTCTGAAAAATCTTTGCCAATCAGCCATCACTGTTTGGGTATTCTGACCGGGGCACACCTGTTGCTGTCAGAATACAATAGACAGTGGGTACTGCCATCCATTTTGTTAGCTTTGATGGCTGGCTTTAGTTCCAGAGCATCAGCCTTCTCTGGTGTTAACAGATTGTCCAACGAAAATCATTTCACCGCGCCAGTCTTCATTCACCTAACTGGAGTTGTAAGGCTCTTGATACGGCCATGTCTGTGGGGACCCAGTGCCCCTGGACTCCCAGAGCTTAAGACATTTTTGTCTGGCGTCCTGTAAACACTTGAAGAGGCCACAGTTCTGGAACATGGGTAAGTAAGCAGCTGGGAGGGAGCAGTTTAACTTATGGGGTGGATTTGGCAAAGGTGTACCTGTCCTTTACAAAACGTTTCTACTTGTATAAAGGAAGTAGAAAGCTTCCACACTTGCCATCTGCTGCTCATTGAAGAGTGTTCCACTCAGTTTAGTTAGGTTCAGCGGCTCTAAGACCACCAATGCTCAGAACTGTTCAGCCCCGTTGAACTGGCTACAAAAAATACATTTCCACATACTGGGTTTCTAAGACCTGCTTGGGCCATGCAGAGGCTTTTTTTGAAGGTGGGTTATAACTTCTGAAGAAAGCACAGGCTACTTGGAGCTGTACGGAAACAGACGATCCATGATTTTTTTTGGCAGCAGCAGCAGCAAAGGGTGTTCTCAATCTGTGACAGTGCCTCTTTTATCCCCAGCCATGGGGAAGGAGTGGGTGATGTCTACATCGGTGGTCTAACAGATACCATTTTTTCGCATCTTCTAAAAATCTGTTTGCCGTCATCACACGGCAAAAACTGACCTTCAGTGTTTTTGTTTCTTTATCATTTTTTGGTAAGATTTTCAGTTCATAACATTTTCAGACAACTGTGTTATCAAATGTGTAAATGTGCCAATTCAACGTCCATATCATGAAAACGGAGTGGATGGCGACAAGAGAGCTAAAATCCTGTTTCAGTGGACCAACGTTAAGCTAATTTGTCTCACCAAGTACACAGATTTGGCTGGTCCTTTTTTCTTTTTTGTGTGTTAACAGAGCAAATAGTGTCACATGACTAAAGTGGCCATTTTGTATTAAACCGTTAGCCTTTGTATTGTTTCACAGTGATATCCCTGGTCCTTCATAGGTTGATAGATTGTATTTTTATGGATTAAGCACCAAAAGCTTTTTGGACTTGTATAAAAGAACAGGAGCCTGAGCGGGTCTGAAAAGTGTTTAATTAAGAAAATAGATTAAAAAAAGGCAGAGAATGCCAGTGTTATACGTTGTGTATTTCATTAACCACTATATAAATATATTAAATAACTGAAATGTTTTTACTAAACTGGAGGTGTCTACACATTCAATGCATTGCGGCAAGTTACCAAATCAGGAAGGAGAAGTTTCACTCTTAGGACTTGTTCACACCAGCAAGCTGCTAATGAACTGTCAGAAGTGACGTTTTGATTCAGCTCTACTAGCCACAACGCACAATGCGCTGATAAAAAAAAAAAGTACTGCATGTAATACAGTGCTACCTCGGTTCACAAA
This sequence comes from Nanorana parkeri, assembly GCF_000935625.1. NCBI lineage: Eukaryota > Metazoa > Chordata > Amphibia > Anura > Dicroglossidae > Nanorana > Nanorana parkeri. The sequence continues at coordinate 1,627,930 of NW_017306287.1, forward strand.
CTTAATTCGTTCCACAATTCTGGTCGCAAACCGAATCAAACTGTGCTCAGACTGCGATCTTGACTAGAGGAAGCCGCAACCACATGTCAGAGCAGGGAAGATGGCTGCGGTTGTGTTCGTCACCCGATGCGGAGTTCGTGAACGGAAGCAAAATTTTGCCGAACTTCCTGTATGCGAACAGAAGCATTCATGAACCGAGGTACCACTATACTTTCAGCGCACACCACCATAAACAAGCCAATTTGCATTGTAGTTGCGCTAGAAAAGGCTTCCAGCACAGCCCCAATGCTTTTTATGTAAACAAGCCCTTCAACACATTGTGACTTACTGGACAAGGGGTCCTGACATCACAATCTACCCCTTGTCCAATCAGAGGAAGCCTTGTATGCATTGATAGAAAATACTAGGCGTTCTCTGAATAGCTGCTGTGCCGACTGATCAACTCCCTGTGTATTCAGAGCAGAGCACAGCGGCATACAGGACCCAGAAAATCACGTCCAGCACTGTAGTAGCGCTGGCTTCTAGAGTGCTTTACAGGATCCATGTGGCCCTATCAGGTATATCATGCATACTTGCATCGGGCCCAGCTGGACCAATGTAAGTATGTATAATACAGGACCCAGAAGATCACGGCCAGCACTGTAGTAGCTCCGGCTTCTAGAGTGCTTTACAGGATCCATGTGGCCCTCTCAGGTATATCATGCATACTTGCATCGGGCCAAGTTGGACCAATGTAAGTATGAATAATACTTTATACCTGGAGTCAGCTTTAGGCTGATTATGTGGTGCGTGGAACGATTGATTTGATTTGTTTACACGTTCCAATAAACTTTTGTCATCCAAAGTTTCCGAAATGGGTGGCATCAAACGATCATTTCAGACATCTGGTCATTTAAAACATTTTACATGAATACACGATGTATGTATGGTCAGCTGTGCATCTGTGGTTTTGAACTGTTCCATCATAAAGGTTATCATTTAGGCTCCGTTCACACCTAGGCATTTTGTCGCTCAAAGCTAAGCGGAATTCCATTCACTTGTCTTGAGCACGACAGAACGCTCAAGACGAGGAATCCCATTCAATTCTATGGCCCCTGTTCACACTGAGCATTTTGTCACATGATATTTTCCATTGAAGTCTTTGGGACCAAAAAGTAGCTCATGTACTTTTTCCAGCAACAGGGGTTTTCCTGCTTCAGGTGTTAGCAGAGGCCATAGAAATGAATAGGATTCCTTGTCTTGAGCGTTTTGTCACGCTTACCTTTGAGCGGCACAGCTCCTAGGCGTGAACAGGGCCTATAGTGTACATGACTGAATGGGCCTCATTAAAGTGTAGCTAAAGCCAAATCTTTGTGATTTCAGTGGGGAAGAGTTAGATCCCTGTCTGGGTTTCAGTGAGTCTTCCTGGGTCTCCTGTGAGGTTCTTGCTCTTTGTGTCCTGGTGGCCATTGTCACTGAGGAACATAGTGTTGGAAATTACAAAATTGTACAGTGGTTAGCGGAAGAAGAGGTGAGTGCAAATCTTTGAGAGAAAGCATATGTTCAATGACAACTAAGATTGGATTTCCCCTCACTTGAGCGATTTCCTGTTGTCTCTATCGGACAGGAAGTTGAAGCTAAATCTCACTAAAACCCAATAGGACCACTAACTATTCCGGCATTGGCTTTAGGTACATTTTAAAAATGAGAAGTGTCTCGGGTATCTATGAGAACACCATTTTCATCTTGGAGTACTCGAAGACCGCATAGGCACGAGTTCCCTGCATTCGTTCACATCTCCTCCCTCCAAGAAGGCCATGACCATTACAGACTGGTTTTACAGGGTACAAGTCTCTCGTGAAAGAAAAGTTCACTCAACGTTATTCCCACATAAAAATTTATAAGTGTTTAAGAATTTAGAGAAATAGATTTTTCTTGGATTTCCTTTGATCAGCTCTTCGAATGCTTCATCATTCTCATAAAGCCTAGGCTTGTGTTTCTGCCGGGACCTGTAACTAGGGGTTAAGTAACGAGCAGAGCCATCTTTGAAGTGAGCTCTTATTTTAACCCCGAGGGCACGGCTAGAGGAGAGCCCGCTCTGTAAGACTTGCGTCCCTATTTAGTGGAAGAGACTACCAGGGCCTACATTCGTACAGCGTGCTCTGTGTAGCATGGTAGAACGGTTGCTATGGCAACTGTCGGAACATGTGAGCTTTGGGCATCTTGTGGAGAGAGATTGGTGAAGATCTGCTTCTGCTGCAGGGAATTAACTCTTATGCTAGTGGAGGCTATGGATTACAGGGTGGGAATATCCTTTCGTTCTTCAAAGCAGGAACTTTGCTTGTAATGTAATTTACACAAGTCAGTGAAAGGCTCATTTGATAGGGCCAAGATGAATAAAGAGGTATAAATGTAAATCTGATTTTTTCTAGACTTCAGTGCCGTGAAATGTGGTTGCTACACTTTATTCACACAATTATCATTCTTAGCACTATGTTGCATCACTGCAAATGTGTGCGTAATGGAACTTGCAATTCTGTGAACCTTGGGCTGTGTGCTACTTTCTGGGCAGCAATGACACTGTAAAAGAATGATCCAGCTTGACTGTGCTAGAATTGTGTTTGTCCACATATGGTTGCTCACAGGCCAAACCCATTGGACTGACCATTTAAAAAAATTAAGGGACAATTTAACTGAATGTACCTACATCTAGGATTTAAGCAAGGTCAATGGCCAAATGTAATGTACACTCAGTTGTATTCTGCCTGCTTTTGAGATGTTCTGGAATCAGTTACGGTTCATTGACCTGCATTTGACCGCCTTCTGACTTGTATTTGACCTCCTCCATCAACCTGTTTTTGCATCCCTATTGACTTATATAGGGAGAGAAGCAGTTCTTACATGAACAAAAGACCATGCACACAGGCCTTTAAGCAATGGGGTGTATCTAAAGGAAAAAGGGAAGTGTCTTGTAAGTGTGTCATGGCCCCTTTTTGACTTCCAAGCCGAAGTGTCTTGTAAGTGTGTCATGGCCCCTTTTTGACTTCCAAGCCATCATTTTCCATTTTGACTGGAGTAAGCAGTCAAGTTTGTTGTATTATATTCTTCATAAAATGATACTATATTGAGCTCTTGGTTTCACTTTAAGTAAGTATATCCTGTACAGCCACTTATTTGGAACAAGGTTATGGATGAGCTGTGTGTGTGTGTTGTTATGAGTGTGGCAGGAGGCTCAAGATGGCAGCCAGTGTAAATGTATCTTATTGCTTGCATCATCTTCATAACATAAAAAAATTAAAACACCGTCCGTCTGGAAGAGCCAACTAAGAGTTGCAATAAAAGGAGCTTTTTTGGCAAAATGGCTGCATCCCGCCAACGTGTAACTTTGACAAGGAGTTCACCCGGCAGCCCGTGGAGCTCACCCCCACGGACAAACTCTTTATCATGAACCTGGATCAGAACGAGTTTGCTGGATTCTCATACACAAACCCGGAGTTTGTTATCAATGTGTAGAACACAACGGAAGAGACCAACATTTCTGCAAAGCCTTCAACCGTAATCTGGTGGGAAGGGCCCTGTCAGGAGAGCCAAATCAGAACTGCAGGCATTTTTGGTACATGATACTTAGGGAGCTGACGAGCTAAAGTGTGCCTATGGCCAGCGCATAGAGGAAGCAGCCAATTTATGACCAATGGGTGGCCAGTCCATTGAAATGGATTGGGTTAAGATGCAACCAAGACATCATTTTTTTAGGTATCTTTGCTCAGGAGGCAGACAACGGTTACAGTAAAACACACTCTGGTTATTAAGATTGTATCAGAGAAAGCTAACCAATTGGTAAGTGGTTGCTGGTCACATGGTTGCCTGCTTTCCTTGCAAGTGTTCTTGGCCAGCTCTTTACCCAATCTGCTCTGTGAGCTGCCATATTAATTACATCACTAGGTTCTAGTGAACTCTTCTCATCTCGCAAAATGGCTGCTTCCACATCGCGCTACGCCTGATTAACTTTTGATGCAAATAATACAGGCTTGGCCTACTACTATGCCTAAAAGTCTACAACGGACCCCTATTTTAAAAGAGGGAAACCTTGTATCCTTGGAGATACCTTGGCAGCTGCACAACTCTGTAGAACACACAGCAGAACAACTGATAACTGAACATTCAGCTACAGTGCTGCTTAGATATCACCACTGTATGTGAATGGTCAAGCTGCAATAACGTCATCTTCGGATGGGAAGAAAATAGTTGGACATTCTGGTCTTGTTAAAACCCGGAAAGGGTGGAACACTTCACGGTGACAGTAACATGGAGGATTGCTAATCCAAAACAGATCCCCCTGAAGCGAAGTGACTGAGGTTGGCTTTTTGGTTGGTCTAATGGGTACCCCAGTTAGCCAGTGTATAAATATATATGTGTGTGTATGCATACATGTGTATATATACAAATATGTGTATATATACAAATATGTGTATATTACAGATGTATTTTATTTCAAAGCAGAATGAAAAGATTGTGCTCTCGTTTATGTTTCACCATATTGTGTTTGCTTCAATGCATATTTATTCTGTAAAACACCTCAATGCAGATCCTGGGCCTAATTAGCAGATTAGGAGTGACTCAGTCGTAGGCGATTATTTTATATATATATATATATATACACACAGTATATAATAAATATGTATACAGTATATAATGTATAGTATGTGTATATATATATATCTCGCCTTGCCTTTTTTTTCCCAAATTAAAGCTGAACTTCAGGCAAACGTAAAATACACAATTGAATCCAGTAGTCCATTTATTAAAATATAAATAAAATGCCTTTTTAAATACAACTACTAAGTACAGGTACCCAGATTTGACGGTTGACTGATACCCTATAATCCCCTGCACTGCCGACGAAAGAGGCAGGAACAACATTTTAAGCCAATCAGGCTCTACTGCATGACTGAACCTCTGAACATGGAAGCTACAGGGGCCTCCCACCCAATCAGCGGCAGGCTTTGGCATACCCCATCCAGCACCTGATCATAAAGGGGCTGGATGCTTGTACGGACATCATTGACCTTAAATAGCCACATGGCCAAATTAGGTAAATGTTATTTACCTAATATAACCATGCAGCCATATAAGATCAATGACATCACTGTATCCTGCTACTTTGATTATATCAAGGGGTGGGGACCAAGCTGTTCTGCTTAAATGCAATAGGTCAAAGTAAGATTAGTCTCCAAACTGGCTATACTGTCTGGCAGGGTTGTGTGGGCTAAACAGAATTAAAAATACTTCCGGGTAAGATGGTGCACATACAGTATATGTATTTAGCTTTTTGCCTGAAGTGCAGCATTCATTCTTAAAAATTTGAGGACCTTTAGCGAGTGGGGTATGAGACTTGGGGTATGATAGAAAATACTTGCACAGCACAATTAGTGTCAGTGTGCAAAGGGTATGTAGTGAGTCAGTGACCATTATCAACTTCTTAGCAATCATCATTCGTTGCTTTGACTTCAATCTGATGAAAGGTTAAATCCAGTTGCTATGGGTCACAGCATTTTTGTAACTGTCACTGCTTTTTGTGCCAGCTTAGTGGTTAAGCTAGTGGAGACATTGAATAAAGTGAGGGTTGCTTGCATGGTTCTTTATATTTTATGTAGCTTGTCTTTTCTAATTGTGCTGTTTTCATTTGTCCATTTCATTGAAAATATGCAATACAATTTTTATTCACGTAGTACGAAATCTCGAGTACTCTGTAATTATATTTTGCCTATTTTACTGGTTGAAGCCAATGTGCATCACGTTTGTCCTACAAGGTCAACAGATTCACGGATGACATTACAGATGTGCTCAGTGGTGACCTGTCACTTCACAAGGCTGGCTATGTGTGAATTGATAGGTCATCTTCTCCTGCCTATTGGCCTTGTTCACATGCTATCTTCTCTCTCTGCAAATGATACCTACAGTGAAAATAGCCTTCCCCTATCCTGACCACCCTCCATCTTATTATATTATTTTTAAAGAAGCCTTTTTACACGCTTGTTGCAAGTTACATGACCATATGCCTGGGTATGCAGACCTGGCACTTCATCTTAAAAGGAGGAAAATATTTCAAGCAGAGCAAGAGATTGGCTGGCTTTGTATCAATGTCAGTTCTCAAGCCCCTTCTGAGATCACATGGCCTACGTGTTAGGAATTTGATCCCGGTGGTTAGGAACGGAGGATGCTGTATGTTCAATATAGGTCTGCGTTAAACAGCAGCAAAAATGGTAAGTGAATTGGCCGTACCAAATCAGAAAACACTGCAAGTATGCTTCAGTCAAAAAGTCTATTGAGTTTTCCTTAGATTTCAGTTTCATACAATCTACAAGGCACCCAAAGGGGCCTGCAGCTTCCCTAATTCTTTGTTATGCAACCTCAGTCTCATGCTCCAGTGTTTGTGAAAGGCTGCCATGCTCTAGTGCAGTGGTTATCAACCTGTGTAACCTCAGGGCCCACATTTGTCCTTGGTCATTAAGTTGTGAACCAAGTCACACTGTAATGGATCACACAGCATTGTGCAGGCGATCGAACTGTGGGCGGGAGCTACATTTGGGGTGCTATTCAAATGAATGGCAATGTAACACATCTCTCACACCAGAATGCGAAGTAGGTGTGATTGCATGGTAAGGTGCGTCAATCGCTGTTTGAACTAGTGGGAACGGGCCCCTAAAAAAAATTGACCCACACAAATAACCACAGACACAATCTCACAAACATTCTCATACACACTCCAAAAACAATTAAACATGTTGTTTTTCTTTTTTAAGATCCACTCAGTCTCCCTACCATATGACAACTGGAGTGGACCCTCAGCCTGAGGTCCAGTGTGGGCTGCTGTGACGGAGCTCCATCCATATGTGCATTGCTTGTACAGCTCCCTTGCGTGCCCTGTAGAGGTGCTGGGAGTCTGAATGTGACATCACTCCAGTCCAGGCACCTGTACAGGTCACGTGAGGGAGCTGTAAGCAATGCATGTATAGATGAAGCTCCCTCGCAGCCCCATCCCACCTCAAGCTGACACTCGGCACCGGGCAGCATATTTTCAACGGCTGCTTGGCATGAGAATTGGGGGAGGCAGAGCAGCCTCTCACCTTGTGCAGTGGAAGGCATTCAGTGACCCACTGAACACGGGGTCACGACCCACCAGTTGAGAAGCAGGGCTCTAGAGAAATGGCTGTGCTAGAACCAATGAACACACTGCCATTTGTTTTCAGTAGATAAGGTTATGGCCAACAATAGGGAAATGGCTGTGCTAGAACCAGTGAACACACTGCCATTTGTGTTCAGAAGATAAGGTTATGGCCAATCATAGGGCTCCAGCGTGGAGGCTGTCAGTGTGATACAGAAGTCAGGGTGAATATGAGATGACTGGACTGGTAGTATACCCATAAGTTTGCTTCAATTGCCAACAGTCAGGTTTGACCGGAGTACCGTTTTAGGAGAAAAGGAAATGAGGAAAAAAAGTGGGCTTGTTCCATTTGAGCAATCTTTGCCCAGAAAATGAAAAGTGACACCTGATTGGTATACGAAATTTTACTCTGTTTCTGTCCTCCAATCTTTTATAACTATCCCCCTGACATTTAGGGGAAAGCCAGAAACTTTAAGAATGACTGTCAGTTCTCACTTATTTTAGCAAAGCTGAAAAATAGTAAAATTGACAAGCGGTACCATAAAGACAGTGGAATGTTATAGTAATGTTTACATGCTGCTCTTAAGAGAAGACGTGACATGAGGGCAGATACAATAAAGGTAGTAATACTACAGTAAATAATTTAAAGCTTTTACATTATGTGTTCTGCACTGTCTGCAGTCAAACAGAAGGAAGTATCTAGGCACCTCCATCCATTTCCACCAAGCCGTTTCATTTCTAGCGCAGAGCCAAGGTCAAACGCTGGCCTGGTGTATTGTTCATTGCGGGGTTTCTTTTTATTGTATGACAGGTTTCACATTTGTAGAAAACCCATCTATTTGGACAGTCATAAATGGACTATTGTGAAAATGCAGTTAAAATTGAAGCTTTTGAGGTAAGTGCCAGCACAAATATAGCTGGCCATTATTGTTGAGGGTCGGAACCAGGAATGAGCTGTTGTTTGTCACAAAAGAGTAGAGGACTAAGTGGTTTTATAGCACTGAATATCAGAAATAGACCAAAGTTGTTGTATATTGAAGAAAATTTATACACAGTAGCTTTCACACAAACAACAGGAATTGTAGGCTTGGCACAAGAACACATTACCTTAATGGAAACCCACCATGAGAGAAATGTGGGACCTTTTCCTTCTGAAAATTCTAGCTACCTGGCAGTCATACTGTTGACTTTAGGCATTTCTGAATCTCTGATGTGGAACAAGTATAGATGTACATAAGGCTTTTATTTGCTGCATGCTTGTTGCAGATAAGTGACTCATATAATGGAGAAAGTCGGGTTACTAGCATTTTCAGGAAGCCAGTAACGGCAGCCCACATATTTCTTTCATGACAGGTGTATTTTTAATAAATTGCTGTTGGCATCTGCTAAGGGGAATGCAGATATCACTGGAACAAAAAGAGGGAAAATCTTTCTTTGGAGATACTTGTTCCAGTGACAACTGTCTTACAGGGGATTTGCAATCACTTTGGAGACAATTCCCATAATTTTTTGGTCTCAAGGACAGGAAGTGAAGGGAACTCTGCCAATGAGACACGTACAGAGGTTAAAAAACATTCCCTACTCTATCCAAAGAAGTTTTGGCTATAGATGTATTTTAAATTGAAGAAGGTAACCTATGTTTGACTCCCAGTCCATTGGAAATACATAAAGTCTTTAAGGTCAAGGCAGGAGATTGAAAACCTACAAAAGGCTTTCTGGAATCACATGTGGCTCCCAAGACACCAGTGGGGACCAGTGCAAAACCATGTTCTAGTTTAATCTTCCTATCACTAGCACAGAATGTGATATTGATCGCTCCTTTTCGAGCCGGGGTCAGTGCTTGTTGGCATCTATTATCGGTTTGAACGCAGCTTGTATACTTTAGCTCCACCGAGGAGGCTAAAATGTTCTAGGGTAATAAATTCTCCTTACTGTAGGAGATCAAAGTTAATTTGTTAATCACTGCTTAATTAGAGAAATCCCAAGCCATTCTTCTATCAGCAATCCTCAAGGTCTTTACTAAAAGTCTGTCCTTGTGGATTAACCCGCGTATAAACAAGATAAACTGTACTGATGTCAAGATTTGATGCAAAAATATTTGAAATGAACCCGTGGTGCCAAAAGAAGCTAAATATAATACTATAGCTCTTGTCAGCAGGATGCATAGATTGTCTGGTAATACTTTTCTTTGGAAGTAGGTAATCGCTTTGGTGGCTGGGTAAACCCCCCAAGGCCAGGTGTATCTTTAGAGAGCCTTGGTACCCCCCACCCCCCTTCACTCCTACTGCTATGTCAGATATGCGGTTTTTGCTTAGTGTTATGGATTAATGGGGCATGCGATAGTTAATAGTTCCTAGTGAATGTAAGGATATTCAAGAGTGTGCACCAGTTGGGTGGCCTTGAGCAGAATCCTGCTATGGAGTGCTTTTTAAAAAAGAAAAGTTAAATGCGTTCACTTTAATAGGGCAACTTTTGTCTTTAGTTAGATATGCGAATGGTATCTGTGTACGGAAAACAATCTTGAGGTATTTCCAGTGAAGGGTACTGTTGATGCTAGCACATGAAGATATTTCAGAGAATGGTAGGTTTCCAACCTTATGGCAACAGTTTGAGGGATACCTTTTATTGTTCCAGTATGACTGTGCTCTGTGCACAAACCAGCTCCATAAAGACATGGTTTAATGAGTTTGGTGTGGAGGAGTCCAAGTGTCCTGCCCGCAACCCTACGGAACAGCTTTGTGATGAATTGAAACTCCAAGGTCTTCTCATCCAACCTCAGTATCTGACCTCACAAATGCTCTTTTGGCTCACTAATTGCAACTTACCACAGAAACACTCCAAAATTGTGAAAAGTCATCCTAGAAGAGAGCTGCAAAGGGAGGCCAACGCCATAATAATGACCATGGCTTTGGAATGGAATATGTAACAAGCTCTTAGTGATGGTCAGGTGTCTACAAACCTTTGGCCATATAGTGGATATGCATATAAACAGAAAGCATGTTTAGATTTCAAAGTCACATGAAATATTACACTCAGAAACATGTTGCAGTAATAACTGGAAACCAATAGCTGAGCACATCAACGTGGTCCCAAATCCTGAACATAAAAACAAGTCTAGGGGAATTACTGGTGAGATCACCATTCAAAAATGTGTCAATGGGTAAAGGTCATGCCTTTATGTTGAAATGATGTGTCCCATTGTTAAGAATCACAGTAGGGGTATGATTAATTCCCCAGATACATGTCCTCTCTTCTTGAGAGTTCAATTTTTTTAATAGAATATCTATTTTTTACAGCTTGTTGCCTGGTTGTTAACCATCTAAACTAGAAATTCCTGGAGATTCCTCCTTGCTTGTGTCGGATGCATGAGTCATCCGTTTAGAAGACAGTGTGTCACATACCTCGGTAGGAGCCTGAGATGATGAGGGCAGCCTATCTTGCTGTTCTTGTCTGTACTAGACATGTGCAATTCGTTTCATTACGAATCGAAATTCGTACGAATTTTCCTGAAATTTGTAAATTCGGAAGCATCCGAAATCCGAATTGCAGTTTCCGAATTTATATCCGAAATACGAAATTCCGTTAACGAATTTTGGATCAGAATTTCTAGAAAACGGGAACTAATGTTACCCCTGTAAATGAGGTTGAACAACATGACAAGATTTTTTTTTTAAATCCGAAATACGGATCCGCTGCTGCTGAGGGTTGCATTACAATACACACGCAGGAAATACGAAATTCCGTTACGAACATTCGTTATATTGAAGTTAAAAAGCAAAATACCTTTGTTAATATATTGGAGTTGATGGCAGTTTTTTTTTTTCATCCGAAATATGAAATTCGGATCCGGAATCCGTTAACGGAATTCGTATTTTGGATAAAAAAAAACAACTACCACATCGACTCCAATATTAACAAAGGTATTTTTGCTTTTTAACTTCATCATAACGAATGTTCGTAAAGTTACGAAAATGTGCCGAAACTAACGAAAATTCATATTTCGTACGAATCCGAATTGAGTTTCGGACACGAATTACGAAATAACGGATATTACAAAACAAATTTTTTGACGGCGCACAAGTGTAGTCTGTACACCCCTGATGATGATGATGATGACAGAAGGTGTAGGGACAAAAAAGGGGCACAAGTGCCTAGTGGAAGCTGATGACATCTAAGCAGAAGATGCAAGTGCCTGGATATGGAGAGTCATAGTCGGGTCGATAACAGACGGTCAGCGGAGTACAGAATTGACAGGCAGGATCAGGGACAAGCCAGGTTTGTAACTTGTGGGCAGAGTGGTGCCAGCAGATAGGAGAATGGTCACAAGCAAGCCAAGGTCAATGAGGCAGGGGGCAAACAGCAGAGTCAAGGTTCAGGCCGGGTCAATGACCGGTAGCAGAAGCAGGATCAGATGCACAGGATACAGGGAACTAGCTGAAGATCTCTCCGCACTGAACATGTGCAGAGTTCATCCTTAAATAGGCCATCTGGTGCCAGCATTTGAAATAGGTGTGTGCACACATGGGCATGCAAGCACTGTGTTATGTGCATATGTCCATGCGCATAGCATAACATAAATGTACTGTATATGTTCATCACCCTACAGCATTGTGGTTTAGCCGGCATCAGGGACTCTCATAACAGTCAGAGTACTGAGGCATCATGCAGTGTGTTTCCACATTCAGAACTGGTAGATCGGTGACCACATTTCCCCCCCAACCTGGCTCTCATATTGCCCAATTTCAGCAGCTCGAGGAAAACTGGTGTTGAGTAAATCTCCAGAAACTGGATTCTGATGTATAACAGAGGGAGAGGGGTTTAACTTTAGAAGTTCTCCGTGGAGCGATAAAGCAATATTCTCTGACAGCTCATTTCGTAAAGGAAGAATCTCTTTCACTTGTTAACCTCAAACACCCGCTGCTTCGCGCAGAGGCTTTTTTTTTAAGTTATTCATTTAGAGATGTGCTGCAAGTGGAATTGGCATCAGGGGAACCAGATCCTTAGAACACAGACATCGGAGACCCTATATGGTGCTTTACATGTCTTATGCCGGTAATGTTCCTCTCTTCTAGCAATAGTGCACAATCTTGCATTAATGATGCGGATTACTTTGTACAGACCTATTAATTATGCAAGTTACAATGTCAGCCCAACTCCGTCTACCTCTCATGTTCAATGGACATTTGCCATTATCTTACAGGGTTTGAAGTGATTCATTCAGAGCAATAACATTGTCAAGTTCGCCGTCTCAATGTAGCCTTGAAAAGTTTTAGAGGCAGCGAGCTTCAGGTCTAGCAGTGCACTAGGCAATTTTAACTTCTTGGTAGCCTCAGGTTCGTAGTCTGCTACACCCGAAACTAATATTTGTTTGGTGAATTGAATCCCTTGCAGGTTTCTTGTCTTGGGGGCTCCATTGGGAAGATGTCCACCAGATTTCCCAGTTCTGGAAGTGGTGTGAACAAGCCCTTAACCAGCTACTACAGAGCAAAACCCTCATATAATCAGGTCCAAGTAGCTCCAACATGGAGAAAATCCATCCCGACCCCCAAATTTGGACCTTTATAAGGATTCTCTTAAAGTGACACTAAGTTTGGGAGTTAAATCTTAAAAATGCATTAAAGTACCTGAACTTTGAACAAAAATGTATCTTATTTCTGTATCACTCAGCTGTAGATCCTCAAATATCATCTCTGAATTGGTGCTGACACTGTCCTTCCTTCTGGAGGGTGGTTACTTTTGTTCCCCATGGTCCCTGTGTGTGTTGTAAAGTAGTCACCTCTCCAAGCTCACTCCTGTGATGGACTACAATATCATGTTTAGTTTACTCATTTGGCAGATTGCAGAGATCACTGGGGTGAACTTGGAGCTTGTAGTTCCTCAAAGGAGCAGCCTTACAATTACAAATTGCGAAGGATGAACCCGCATCCAGTCTTATGTAACCCATTGTGCGGCTGACATCCGGACTCCTAATGTAAGTTGGGTTTTTTTTCTCTCTCCTTTTCCCCTTAAACACATTATCTGCTCTGATAAGCTTGAATCGCACCAGCCTCTTAGGAGAGGCGAGTGCGACTGTCCCACATATCGGAATAATGTCTCCATTCCTCTTCTGAGTCAGACAACACTCATTAGAGCGAGGAGAGTTTAATGTAAAGACTTCCCGGGCAGCAGCTGCAATGGATCTCTTCATTTATGGGCCGCAATATCCCCTAATAAGCTGTCAAAGCGTTGATAGCCGAGTGATGGCGGCGAGATGGGGCTTCGTGATGGGGAGGTAATGGCACGTCTTCCCTATCTTTTTTTTTGGTTTGTCAGAAGATACAAAGTAAATGAAGTCTTGGAATGAGCTACATAAGTCACCAAGCGTGAAGTCGCTGGAGAGCGCTTCTTCTAATTAATGTCTGAGCATTTTTCCCGGGACGCAGCGGAGGCGGCAGCCATATTGTACGCTGAGACAATGATTGTGGAAAGGCGATCGGGCTTAGTCATGAACACGAAAACAAATCACATGCAAAAGTGCTGAGCGACCAATTAGAATTCACCTGTTACTGATCTGGCGAGCACGGTGGCATCTGATTGGTTGCAGCAGGTGACCATGAACTATATTAAGATTATTGGAACCTCAGCCACAATGTTTATCATTCTTCTAACACAGATCACCTGTCGGGTATTAAAGAAGAACTCTGGGCCAATAAACCACTTACCCTTGCAGTGGGGCTACCCCGCGCACCTCAAGGGTTAAGTGCTCATTTTGTCTAGGGGGCTCAAAGCTGATATACTCCCCGACCCTCGGCCCTGCTGGGCTGCTACACCGGTCCCCACAGCCTCTTCTTCCCCCGTCTAAGGGCTGCTGCCATCATCACATCAAAAGCAGATCCATTGGCTTGCATTAGACTTGAGGATGCCCAGGGATATTCCATAGCCAGGGGGGAAGGAGAGATAAGTGAGCACTGACCACTGCAGGACTGAGGATCAGGTGAGTATATCTGCTTTATTTGAGCCCCCGAGACAAAATGAGGGGGGAGGGGGCACTGCAAGGGTACTTTTTTTTATTTGCCCGGAGTTCTTTGATTTTTGAGTCCCCATTGTAGAGATTTCCCTTCACGTCCTGGCCCAGGGAAAGTGATCACTGGGACAGGAAGTAAAGAGAAATCTCTCCAATGCCTAGCTGCCTATCCACTATTCTAACCCCAAGTAGCCAAAACAAGCGGCCTTGTCGTTGCATAAAAAATTACAAAACCTGTTACCAGCAACTGGAAATAAAATCTCTCCTACGTGTGTCTCTGGTTCTGGTGGCTGCAACATGAGCTGCTGTTTCTTTTATGGCCACCACCTTTTTTCAGTTTTGAATAGAGCAGGGAAGGGTTTTATGGGGAAACTTCCTCTTACTTTTTATCCCTGTGACACCAGAAGGAAATGAGGAAAGGAGTCACCGGGATGAAACATGAATGGAAAAGGGTCCCCAGGGCAAGAAGTGAGATGAATGGTCACCGGGACAAGAAATTAGATGAAAGGGGGTTACCGGGGAAAGAAGTTAGAGGAAAGGGGTCACCGGGATGAGACATGAATGGTAAGGGGTCACCAGGGCAAGAAGTGAGAGGAAAGGGGTCACCCAGACAAGAAGTGAGATGAAGGGTCACTGGGGCAAGAAGTGAGAGGAAAGGGGTCACTGGGGCAAGAAATAAGAGGAGAGGGGTGATCAGGCCAAGTAATGAGAGGAAAGGGGTTCCTGGGATAAAAAATAAAATGAAAGGGAATTACTGGAACAAGAAATGAGAGGAAAGATCATGGGGACAGGATGGCTCAGACAGCCATATAATTTTGATCACTCTATTACTCTAAAAGAGCTTTGGTTGCTGTGTCAGTCTCCATTGGAAAGATAGGACAGGAAGTGAGGACAGATCTCCACTACAGGGACATGAAGTGAGGATAGATCTCCACTACGAGGAGACGGGCAGCAATAAAAACTGCCGAGGTTTTAACACTTCCCAGCTTTATAAAAACATGAAAAAAAGGTTTTGGCTGTTTTTGGTCTTTCTATTTTTGTCTTTGAGCTGTACATTGTTGGAGTTGAATCTCTGTGCTACATTCACTGATATCAGAGTTTTAAATCTTGTGCCAAATTTACGGTTTTTACCTCATTAAGAGCCGGCAGTATTTAAGCAATAGCCGAGCAATGTCATGTTATTGATTTAGAAGACTTCACCCTATAAAACAGACTCCATGTGTTGGGTTACACCGGTGGGACGGGTGTAGTCCTGTCATCTATGGAGGTGAATGGAATGGGGATCCTTCATTTGGTAGCAGATCACAGTGGAGGTTTATGTCATCCTCCCGGCCAGGTAGTGATTCCCATCCATCACCTGTCAGCCACCAGAAATGTGCATGAAGGAAGTGCGGATTTCTGACAGCTCCATGGGGGAAGGACATCAGGGATTGACTTGCTCCATAGGGGAGGAACATCAGGGATTGACTAACATCATAAGGACCTCAGCCTCTGGGTTGCAACGCAATAGGCTCAATTCCCAAAGCTAACACACCAGGATAAGGACAGTTATTTTTTTTCTTAAAGTGACAGTTACTTTTAGCTAAGTCCAATGAGATTTGAAAATGACAGTCACATGACTAAAATAAAGTTACTCATCCTTGTGGTAAAGCTTTGCGGCTTTGCGCATTGAGCCTGTTGCAAGGAACGGTGAACAATACGACCGTCTGGCGGCAGAAGACAAAAGCCGAGCGAATTGTGAATTGGAAATGGCGGCGTGGCTTGGGGTGCAGCAGCAGACAAGGGATATGTCATGGTTTATTGTCTCATCTTCAGGGTTTGTCCGTGTTCTTCCTCCACATTCTGTGTTCTAGAAAACAAATGTGTGAACTTAGGGCTTTGAATTCTGTGGCCTTCCATGTATGCAGATGGCAGAATCCGCCATTGTCTTCCATTGTCAGCTGACCTATTTATTCCCTGGCCTCCTGTACTAGTTCTGGAAACTGCATGTATGATATGACCAATAAAAGATTCACTTTTAAAAGGATGTCATGTGTGCTCATTGCGTCATTGAATACATACGTGAACTCTGGAAAAACGATTTGGTTTCAGTCGCATGCATCCATGTTACAGTGAGTTTGTGGACATTCAATTATTTACATATTTTAACAAGCAGTAAATGAGCTTTAAAGAAACCCTCACTGAACCCTGGAGCCGCAAGCAGTCTGGAGCAATTCATCCTTAACGAAGACTTCCCGGGCAGAAGAAGCACTGAGGTCACCAGCTCAGCTCACCCAGTTTCCCCCTCGCAGCAGTGATTCACCAGCCCAGCTCCTCCATCTAGACTTATTTCAAAGCACATTTTCTGCTGGTTATGAATGTGCAAATCCTTGCGTGCCTCTAGCCTGGTCATGGGTTCACATTAAAGCAAGGGGTGAGCGACTCCAGCCCTCTAGCTGCGCTTTAACTACACATCCTAACATACTTCTGCCTGTGGGAGTCATGCCTGTAACTGTCAGTCTTGCAATGCCTCATGGGACTTGTAGTTCTAAAACAGCTGGAGGGTCAGAGTTGCCCGCCCCTGCATTAAAGGGTTGTCCACTGGTAGGGCAGTGCTGCATTGTAGGGGTCACCTAGCTGCCATGACTCCCACCAATTCCTTGCTAAGTCTAAACATAACCCAGCAAAGGTGTCCCGAGGCCGGGTGTCACCCGGAGCAGAGGCCGGGTGACACCCCACCGTGACATCATCGCGCATGCTCGGCCATCTAACTTATGCCTGCCGGTGGCCATCTCGGTTATGGACCCGGGCAGAGAGAGGAGGTGACGTTCACCCGGCAGGATGAGGTATGCCGCCGGGTCCCGTCCTCTCTCCTGACACTGTCGGGCTCTCGGTCCATGACCGGGTGCCCGACTTTTTAGAGGGGGTGACACCAAAATGACTGCCAGTCATTTTGGTGTTACCCCTCCAATGGTGTCACCTGGGTGTGGGCTGCACCCCCCACACCCCCTTTGTAACGCCACTGATACCCAGCAACATACAGGGGCTGATTTGGGCAAATACGCTGTTCACTTTGTAAGGGAATTGTCACTTTGCAGAGGAAGTTTTCCCTGAGCTCAATGAACAGGGTGAAAAAAGAATACAGTTTTTTTTTATTTTCCTGGAACGTGATTGGGTATTCTTTGCAAAGTGAAATTCACCACATTCACCAAGCTAAGTGAAACTCCCCCAGCAAAGTGCCTTGCAAAGTGAACAGCCTGCTCGCCTTTAGTGAATGAGCCCCACGGTGTTTATATGTGTTTCAGGTGAAATGTAACAGGACTGGGTAATGCTTCTATCATGTCTATGGTCACCCTAACATGCTCAATTCTAAAATGTAAATATACATTGAAGGGGAATGTGTCAAAACTGGAGAAGATAGAATCTGGGGAAGTTGCTCCTGTTAACCAATCGGGTTCGATCTTTCATTTTCAAAGCTTAACCGAATAAACTAAAGAGAGATGATTGGTTACTGTGGGCAACTGCTCAAAATTCTCTCTCCCCTGGTTTTGATCAATTCCCCTCCACTGAATGCAGCCACACTTTTAACTCCTCTTAGCACAGTTACAGTTAAATAAATACAGGTAAAGCAATGCAAGTTTGCAAATGGAACTTTTCAAATTTTTACTTGCTGTTCCCTGAGTAGTGCAGAACATTAACTTAATGTGTCTTACTACTGCTCGACAACACTTTCTGCACAAACAGGGCACCACATCTGGAGCTATGAAAGCATTACTGGCATAGAGGTGTCATACTAATGCCTCACAAGCCAGTTCTTCACCTGAATCCACCTCTGTCACATTAACCGGAATACTCCAATCATATTTCACTATAACCCTTTGAAACAATAAGAAATCCCCGATATGAACACATAACTAAGACAAAGAGAATGTAATCAAAACTGACTATAACCTACACAAAGCAGCAATTTTACCATCACATTAGGGGTGTCCATCAAAAAGAGACACCCCTTTTTTTTGGGGGGGGGAAGCGTAGGAGATTCGGGTACATTGCGGCGTCAGACATGGCTTGTCTTCAATGATGAGCTTTTTCCCGGTGGGTCCTCAATGGTACTTCAATGATGAAAGGTACATCAGCTGCCTCTTCTGTTGCTCGGCTTTTGTGTTAATTTATCAACTTAAAGTGGAACTGAAGCCAAAACTTCTTTTTTTCAGTTTTGGATGCAGTGGAGAGGGATTAGAACCCTTGTCAGGTTTTTATCGCTGTCTGTGTCCCCCTTAGAGGTTATCACCCTCTCTATTTGTTCCGGTGACTGTCTGCCCCGAAAGTGAAAGAAAATCCCAGATTTTGGGCTGTCATCAGAATTGGAATGAATGGGAAATCTTCCAATGGGGACACCCAATTGTGACCCTGCTGACCATCAGGGATTCCCTTCACTTTGAAGAGATTTCTTGTAACTTCCTGTTGTGGTTATCAGGCAGGAAGTGAAGGGAAATTCCCCCAATGGGACACAGATGGCAAAAAAAAAAAAGTTGACAGGGGTTATAACCTTCCTCAATCTGTCCAAAACTAAAACAGAAACAAAATTTTTGTCTTCAGATCGACTTTAAGTTCTTTAAGTCAATGAACAAGTATACAGAGAGTGGTGACTATATACTCTAAATGACAGGCGTGTTTGAGGTCAGTAAGCCAGAGGAAGCATTCTCAGAGGAAAAGGTGACCAATGGAAGCCAACATGCAGGTCATCTTGGAGGTGGTCTGCCTTCCTTTACTAATGTATGTCTCTGCTGAGCTCCCAATCACAGCTCTCTCCAGTAAAGGTGACAACAATGACTTTCTTGGTGCCTACATGGCAGTATACTAATGATAGAGCGCCGAGTACGCTGCCATGATAGGCACCAGGAAAGAAAAATGACGGTAAGTTTGATTTTCCATGTTCTGACTGCAGAGTTCCGGCACGCATGAGCCAGATATGAGGAGTCCATTGTTATCACAAAGGTAAAGTGATTTTTAATGTCCGGCTATCAACACAAAGGAAGGATGGAAGACTCTAAGTCAGCAAAGTTGGTCTCCTGTGCTCAACAATTTATAACCAAGCACAACCAGAGTTCCCCATGACTGGACAACGGAACACGACTCACCTTTTCAGCTACAGGTAATAGTTACTTAAAGGCCAATCCATATCCTCTACATACATTCCAGGTGCAGCACAACAAAAGGTGTGTAGAGCCTTACAGGTACATTTCATTGGAAAGCAGCCACAGCCTGAGTAGAAAAGCCTGTCCCCTGCCAGCATGCTGTAGAGAGGGACCTTTGCCCTCATTGTGGAAGCAGTGGTCTCTCTACAGAGGTCTGACACCCCCCCCCCCCTGCTGGGTCAGACTAAGAGCTCTACAATCAGAAGGGAGCATAACTTTGTGCAAAGTGGGGAAGGGTGTAAGACCTCTGTCTGGTTTTTATGTATGTGTCTCTCATTTCCTGTTGCTGTTGTCTCCTCCTTCTGATAATGTGAGTTGCCCGGCTGTCTATAACTTCAATACTTTGTCATTGATCTGGAACAAGCACAAAAATCATTAACATTAAGTCCGAGCCCCCAATCTACATACTAGCTCCGGGCTCGTGACTTAGAAAGTAGTTAAGCAGCTGGATCAGCATGATAGCAGGTTTAGAAGGGGAGGACCGGATTGTCGCTCTCCATATTCCCGCAGGGAAACCTGTTTTCACTCCCGGTGGCCAAATGGAGTGGCGGGGGAAGCAAAAGAAAGCTGAGTATGTGCAGCGGGGGACGCCGGCAGTTAAAAAAACCTGTTCCTGTGCCCAGCATGGGTGATGCCCGGGTTCACAGGTAAACAAAGGGGTGGGGTGCTTGTGCTGATGTCATTGACCTTATATGACCACATACCAATATTAATAAGGCCATTTACCAAATATAGGCATGTAGCCATATAAGGTCAATGACATCACTGCCTCCCATCCCTTTCCTTATGTCAAGCTGCAGGCGGGGAATTCCCCATCTCCAGCTGATTGGATGACATGGATTGGGCTTCTCCCTTGTTCAGAGGAGCTTAGGTTCGGAATGGGTTTGGTCCTGACCTGAGCTCATCCCTAATTAGTACATCGGTATAGGAGAGTCTCTAGACTAATTGCCACCCGAGGCCGGGAGAAGGGAATAATTGGTGGTGGTGGTGGTGGTGGTGGTGGTGGTGATGAACGTTACCTGGGGGGGAGAACTTGTGTGGTGGTGCATGATACACTGGAAAGCGGGGCGCTGCTGGTACCTCTGGCTCCAGTCTGTCCGGCGTCCCGCCCAGCTTACTGACATCACTGGTTGCCAGGAGCTGAGTGGGACAGCAGCCAGAGTCCCCCGCTCAGCTCCTGGCAACCATTGACATCAGTGAGCTGGGCAGGATGCCAGCCAGAGCATTGCTAGTTTGAGATGCTCCGGCCAGAAAGGGAGTGGCAGACATACCTGCCCCCCCCCCCCTTTCCCCCAAATTAGTTAATGAGATGCTGCGAAAAAATACTTAATGAGATGCAGGAGATAAACAGCCTATGAATTAATGTGCTGACAGGCAGCATGCTGATAGGAGAAAACAGAGTGACAGAGAGATGAGCTCATCATTGGGAAGCTTCTCCTTCGCTA
This sequence comes from Nanorana parkeri, assembly GCF_000935625.1. Lineage (NCBI taxonomy): Eukaryota > Metazoa > Chordata > Amphibia > Anura > Dicroglossidae > Nanorana > Nanorana parkeri. The sequence goes on from NW_017306287.1 coordinate 1,648,699, forward strand.
TCCAGTGAATGGGGTGGGTCCATGACAGCCTGGGCTAACAGAGAGTGGGTTGAATGATGCTGGCTGTCATTCATCCAGGAAGACCAAGGACATCTAGTGGTGGAGAAGAAGTACTGCGGGGGACAATATGTATTTTATCTGGAGCACTGCTTTAATGAAAGCATTCCCCGTCTATTAGCATATGGTGAATGCTCCAGTGTATGTACTAAGTGCTAATGTAAGCGTATTGTAATGACATGTCTGTATGCAGCTACAAATAGTTATTAAACGCAATACCGAGTGACTACATCTGTTGACCCCGTATTGCCTCACAACCAGCACATAAGAATCCCGTATTGTTTTATCTGAAACCGCTCCTGGTAACAAACACCTCTCATAAAAATGGAGATAATTCTGGGGGGAGGGGGGGGTGATGCCATTATATGAAAACAACACTTTCAAGTATTCCGCTGAAAGACAGAAATGGTTTATAGAAATCTGCCATAGCGAACCGCGGCTGTCAGCTCGTCAGATTATCAAAGCGGATGTGTAGACGGAACGCTCATTAGAGTTAGCGAGCCGCGGCCTTACTCCCCCCTCCCCCCATCCGCCGCTGACCTTCAGCCGGATTCCCCCTCCAGGCCATCTCGTAGACATTCATCCGCACCACCATGCTAGCCCACTCATTATTCTTTATTTAACTCCCACCCCTCAAAGCGCCAGCCTGGAATCAATTAAAAGGTGGCACGAGGAGCCTTTGTACTCATTAGCCGGACCTGGGCGCGCTTCTCCGCGCGTTTGTTGGCCGCGTGTCTTCCTGATGGAAAGTCGGGAAAGGGGGGGGGGGGATAAAATGTCAAGATATTAAAAGATTCCTCTTGTTTCAAGGTCTGACTGCGATTTGGCAGAATGGCGGTGAATGCCAAGTGACAGGGTGCTGCACTGTCCTCGGGCGGCACCAAGTGAGAGGGACACCACCTTGAATTCTGCATGAAGTAGTCCGATTAAGGCTTATACCCATCTCCGGGTGGCTTGTGGCACTACAAGACCCAGCATGCCTTTTCTGAGTTCAATTTCAAAAGGAATCGTGATGAAGCCGCATTGCGAATATGAGACTATCCTCCTGGGAATGCTGAACATCCCAAATCTCATGAGAAATTGCTTTAGCACCCCCTCCATGTTCCTTCTTTGTACTTACCCTTGGCTCCCACACACTTTTTTTCTCCCCCCTTTCCATTCAAACTTTCTATGTTGCCCCAGAAAAAACTTTATATCGCTGCCATCTGATGCCCGGGGGCAGGATGCAGGTGAATGCTGCTGCTTGGTGTCCTTTGTTGCTAGGATGCAGGTGGCTCAACCCGCCTCGTATCCCCTGTTGCTAGGATGCAGGCAGCTCAACCTGCCTAGCGTCTTTCGTTGCTAGGATACAGGTGGCTTCTGCTGCCCAGCATGCTTTGTTGCAAGGATGCAGGTGGAGAAAAAGAAAGAAAGAAAGGGGCAGAGAGAGGAAGGAAGAAAGAGAGCGGAAGGAAGAAATAAAGATACAGTAGATAGATGTTGTTCTTGTGTTTAGATACACTTGGATAAGTTATTACATTTCCATGTACTGGCTCTGAAAGTGTTAACAGAGGCTCCGGGTGATCCAGCTCCCAACCAGATCCGGAGCGACTCAGACTGACGTCTCTCCGATCTACAATGAGGTGGAATTTTCTTTACAATTTCAGTCAATTAATTCTGCCGCCGTGTCACTCATCCCTGTGACAGCTCTGTTTACATCGATCTGAAATCCCCAGAATATAACACACAGATCTGTGTCATTCCTAATTGTAAGACGACACAGTTGGAGCAGCAGAGATATGTACACCCAATGGACAAGGTGAATGTTCTGGAGTCATGTGAATCTTTGGAACAGACACAATGATGTGGTCAGGTCATGCTCCCACTACTGGTTGCTGGGACCCAAATCACTAAGGGGTTGAACGGACCCCTTCATAAACTGGCAATCCATGGAACATCACCCACCAACAATTGTGGGGCCCGGCTTCAGATAGGTCGCTATTGCAGGGAGTCCGCGGGCTTCTGCCAATCAATGTTTCCGTACAAGAAACGTCCTCCTCAATGCTTTACATTCAGAAGGTGCAATTAACACGATTTGTAATAATTTACTCCGTTTGTATTATTCCAGATCATTACATCCCATGCAGATTCCCTCTGATATCCCTTTAATTAACTCCCCCCACACACCACCACCACCACACACACCAGAGACGTCCTTATCAGTTTCTTACCGGTGAATTCCCTGCACGGCCCAATGGGGGGAAATATATCACCAATTCATTCCCATTTTGCACAGAACATTAATTTGAGTCTTCTGAAAATGAGGTGTGTTATCTTCCTACACCTTGAAGCGTTTCTCTCTCTCCTTGAAATAGCAATAATAATTTGGTAGGGAGTGAAGAATTAATATCAACGCGCATCGCTTGTGTTCCTATTTCTCTCCATGCTGAATTAAAGGCGGACTCCGCCACGGCGGCAAAGGAAAAGTATAGCTTAAAAAAAACCTTCAGCTTATATCAGCTAAATGCATTCAGGGGCCTCAAAACAAAGGTTGTTTAATGTCTTACAGTGTGTAGAAAATCCTGTCCCCTGCCAGGAGCTACAGAGAAGGACCCTTGCTCTTCATGGGTAAGCAGTGGTCTCTCTGAAGAGGTCCAGCACACCCTCTGCTGAGTGAGTGAGGAGCATGAGCTCCTCACTCACTCAGCAGAGGGTATGCAATCAGTGAAGAGCACAAGCTTTGTTCAATCAGTGAGGAGCACAAGCTTTGTCCAATCAGTGAAGAGCACAAGCTTTGTTCAATCAGTGAGGAGCACGAACTTTGTTCAATCAGTGAGGAGCACAAGCTTTGTTCAATCAGTGAGGAGCACGAACTTTGTCCAATCAGTGAGGAGCACGAGCTTTGTCCAATCAGTGAGGATCACGAGCTTTGTCCAATCAGTGAGGAGCATGAGCTTTGCTGATTGCTGAGCTATAGGTCTTACTCAGTGTGGGGTGTGTCAGGCCTCTGCTTCCCCACAATGAGCAAGGGTTCCACTGTGCACACTCTGCAGCTGCTGGCAGGGGACAGACTTTTTGACTCTGCTGAGAAGAACCCTTGTTCATCTTGTTTACTGGAAGCGATCTGGCGGGGCCCACGGCTAGCGCTGTATGCCTAATGTTGCTGGCAGTGAAAGGGTTAAAGAGAAGGTAAGGGGATATCTTCCAATGGGGACTCCTGTCCTGGTGATAACCATCTAAAAGGGGATATTCCCCGCTTCTCGCTTTCCAGAGATCTCCTCTTACTTGCCACTAGACATGTGGGATTCGTTTCGTTCCGAATCGAAATTCGGACGGAAATTCGTCGATTCGGAGCATCCGAATTTCCGAAATATAACATATCCAAAATCATCCAAAAGCATTCGAATTTCGTCCAAATCCTGTGCGTGCACTGTTAACATTTAAACGGATAAAAACAAATGAAGAAAAGGATTTGAATGTCCCTTTAATAGTAAAGACTAGAGCACAGCAACCAGAAATGTGCCAATTTTGCTACCCCACCTCAAGTAGAATTTTCGGGAATTCGTTCGAATTCCGAATCCGAATTCCGAATCAGATCCGAATACGAATACGATTCCCGAAACGAAACACATATAGGATCCGAATTCCGAAAAACTAAATAGACAAATTCAGAAACGAAACAAAACAAATGTTTTGCTGCTGCACATGTCTACTTGCCACTTTGTCTCTGAGACAGGAAGTCAAAGGAAACACAGCAAGACATGTGACGGGGTCATCACCTTTCTTTTCAGCCTCCTTTCCCTACTCCATCCAAATCCCCGTCCACTGTGTCCACCCAAAGCCATCTAATGAGTCATTTTCTATTTTTCACAACCCAACTCTTTGAAACGTTGATTGACATTTTAAAACGGTACGCACCAAGGCTCGGAATGCCCATGGGATCTTATAATCTTCTTTAATCACGGGAAAGCTTAAGTTGAGTTTCGTTAATTGCTTATATGTTTTATTAATCAAATATTTAGGGTAGAAGAAGCCACTTCTAAACTTGGTACGTGTCACTCATGGTGCCTGAGGCTGGGTATGCGGGGGGGGGGGAGGCAGAGAGTGGTGCAATGTGATTATGAGATAGGGGAGGGCTGGGATGGAGAGGATATAATGTATATAGATGAAAGCAGTTTGTCTGTTGGGTGACAGATAGGAAAGAAAAGATGGAATGGAATGGAAAGGAGGCGATTCATTCTCACTCTCGGGGTTTTCGCTCTGCGTCTCGGAGCCCCACAGGCACAATGTGAAGCACACATTGTATTAATAGTATTAATAAAGAGAACACCCCGGGAGGCAATACATAATAAGACGGATTGGCTAATTCTGCTCAGCAAACCTTACAGATATGCTAAAATCACTCCACCAATCTTACCTGTAAAGTAGACCTTTCCGTCTGCATGAAGAGGTTCCTGACACCTCACAATATACAACAGAATTAAAAAAAATCCACATTGCATCAAAAAAGGAATGAGAACTTTAGTCATGCGACTTTGCCTAGGCTGAGATGATGTCATCAGTCTGCTGCAGGCAGGAAAAAGCTTTTTCTATGTCTTCCCTCCACCAGTGCCATCCTGGGTGACCCGGGATGATGCCTGAACAAATGTTGCTCCGTCCTTATGGAAAGAAAAGCAGATGAAGGCATTATCTGGAAGGGAGGGGGGTTGGGTACTGTGATTTTAAAAGCTTCCAACTAGACATGTGCACTGCCAAAAAATTTGTTTAGTTTCGTTTAGTTTTAAATTCGGCTTTGTGTTATTTTGTTTTTCGTGATTCGGGTGTGAAAGTCAATTCGGATTTGGACGAAATTCGGTAGCGGTAGGTCGAACGTTCGTTTAGTTTTCTGTTCTTATTCGTTTCGTTTGCAGCAAAGTGACATTTGAGGGTGAAAAATATTTTTCTCCTCTAATGTCACTTTGCTCCAACGAACGAAACGAATAAGAACCGAAAACGAAACGAATAAGAACCGAAACTGAAAACGAACTACCGCTACCGAATTTTCAGAAATGGAAATTCGGATTCGTTTGCATTCGTTATGTCTGTAATTCGGAATTCGGATACATCCGAATTTTCAGAAAATTCGTCTGAATTTTGATTCGGAACGAAATGAATCGCACATGTCTACTTCCAACACGTTTCAAGCAAAATCAGTAAGCCTCTGCTTATTGGTAGCAAAGAGATAACATTTTTGTTATCGACTACATCTTTTTTCAGTAGAAATTCAGTCATATGCATTAATTTATACATTGTCCCAATATTCCAAGCCAAGGACCATTAGAATGGAACGCCTTCTGGGTATAGGAGGTGACATTGGCAGAGGGGTGTGTTTTGGCACCAACAGCTGTGTGCCTATAAGCTCCTGTGATGGAGATTTGGCCATGACTGCTTTGCTCAGTGCTGCCGTCCTTAGGTGTGTCAGACGTGCCAGAGATGAGGAGGTAGCAATGGTGCACCCTGTGGCCATACAGTATGGCAGGTTAGCTCTTTTGCCTTACAGCACTGGGGGTCCCCAGTTCGTATCCCGGCAGGGACAGTATCTGCAAGGAATTTGCATGTTCTACCTGTGCTTGCGTGGGTTTCATCCCACGCTCCAAAGACATGCTGGTAGTCTAATTGCCTCCTGTGTAAATTGGTCCCAGTATGTGTATGTGTGCATGTGAGATAGGGACCTAAGACTGTAAGTAGCTTACAATCTATGGTCCCTATCTCCTATATAATGCACATATACACATACTGGGACCAATTTACACAGGAGGCAATTAGACTAGCATGTCTTCAGAGTGTGGGAGGAAAGAGAGTACCCAGAAGAAATCCATGCAAGAGCTTACAAACTAAGGTCCCTATGTCACATGCATGCATACTCATACCAGGGCCAGTTTAGACAGGGGCAAATTAGTCCACCAGCTTGTCTGTGGAGTGACTGAGGAAACCAACGTAAGCACAGGAGCATACAATCTAAGGTCCCCATCTTACATGCATACTAGGATCAATTAAGACAGGGGCAAAATAACCTACCAGCATGTCTTGTAGAGTGGGAGGAAACTGGAGTACTCAGAGGAAACCTACACAAGCCCAGGAGCTTATAATCTAAGGCCCCTATCTCATATGCATACTAGAGCCAATTTAGACTGGAGACGATTAGCCTACCAGTATGTGTTTGCAGTGTGGGAGGAAACAGAGTAACTGGAGGAAACCCACGCAAGTACAGGAGCTTACAATCTTAGGTCCCCATCTCACATGCACATACATACTAGAGCTTATTAACCTACCAGCATGTCTTCGGAATGTTGGAAGAAACCAGAGTACCCGGTGGGCAGTGACTAGTGTGAATGTACAATATGTAAAGTGTTGTGTAAATTGTAGACAATATATAAATACATGTAATAAATTATAATAATAAAAAATAAATATTGATACATAAATAAATAATGACGTATAGTTAAAGTACAGCTAACATGCATGCGTTTTGTCATTTGGCCGGAGTTCTGCTTCCATCTCCAGGACCGCTCGCTGCAGAGGAGAATCAGGGAGACGAGAGAATAATAGAATTCATCTGCATCACCTGCGCCTGATGTGTTATGTTCCTGACAGTCAGTTGTGACAGGACGCGCAGAGATTCTGCAAGCGCCTTGATAAGATGATCGCACCGCTGCAAGGAGGAAGTGGAGCATCACAAAACAACTAATGCAGCCAGTTCTGCTCAACACGAATTGTTTCCCCGAAGAGAAGAATCTGTTTACCTGGAAGTGTCAAGACTTCTCTTCGCTTTGCTCTTCCAAAGGTTAAAGGGAGCCAAGCAGACGTCTCCTTGACAGAGTCCCTGTTCCCTGGCCTTGTTCTGATCTCTCCGCTGCGTGTTAGAACTCGGTGTATGGAGATGAAGGAGAGCACAAAATACATTCATTAATATGTAAAGTGGAAAGCCGCTTGCCTTTGTCGGTTTTGCGGCTTTTGGGTGCTCCTTTTGAAAGGGTGACCAACGTCCATTAACCTTTTGGCCTATGGCAGAAAATGAAGTCTGTGTGGCACACGGTACTGCTTCTAAATGAGATGATAATGTAATAGGAGGTAGGAGAGGACTGGGTGGGGTGAAGAGGGGCATTGGCCCTTTGGGCCAGTACAAATAACATATGTTGGGTTGGTGGTCCTGAGTACAGAAATTCCTCCATTCAGAGCAGAAACTGCACTCATTTTATTTTATGTAGTATTATATTTAGGTGAGTACACATCATTTTCCAGAGCAGCAGTCTTCTTGTATAGTTCAAGAGGTTCATTTTATTCTTTCCAGTTTTCTTTTTTTAGCATATACAGAATGTATATCCAGAGGGGGGTCACAATAGACCATATGTCTACTTCTCACCAGGCCCACCAACTACGGCAGCATTTCATCATGCATGGGCGGGGGAGAGCTGTGGGGTTCCGTGGAGAAGCTGGAGCCTGTGCCGCTCCCCTTCTTCCTGCCGAGCTGCGGCTGTGTTGGTCTCCCAGCGCCCCTGTTGCCAATGGCGTCCAGTGCTCACCATGGCAACAGGGGCGATGGGGCACAGCCAGGTGTATCTATTTTTGGGTAATCCCCTAAATTGTATTCTTGGGGTTATAGTCTTTTTGAAGTTAGATCCCTACAATATGGTTGCGGTAACCAGGGCACTGTTTGCGGCTAAGCGTGTTGGTGATGAGGGGGATGTCCCCCTCCTCACCGACAGTAGAAGGGTGGTGTAAAGAGATGGATAGGTTAATCTCCTTTGAGAAACTGAAGTTTCAACATGGTGTAATGAAGCTAAATTTCATATAATCTGGGTACGATGATTGGACAATAGGTCTTTGATTGACTTGGATGTTGTAGGTACTTCCTAGGGGGTTTTGGGGAAGGAGGGTTGGTGAGAGGGAGTTAAGTGGTAGGATGGGAAATATACGTTGGGAGAGCATATATATTAAAACAAAGACTCCTTGATTTGGGGGTTAAGGTGATTTATAAGGGTGCCTGTCTTTAAAGTGTACGGTTTTATTTTGTTAGTTCGTATAACTTTTTTTGTTTGTTTGTTTGTTTTGTTTTTGTGTGTTTAGCTGGTGTTGGGATTTAAATTTGTTATTAAAATAGGAAGTGTGGCTAAAATAGGAAGCCGGGGAAAGAGAAAGCAGTTCAATATTGTGATGTGCTGGGTTCTTTTTTTTTATGTTTTTTT